>NC_066585.1:347644778-347970211 GCF_024323335.1 Lathyrus oleraceus | reverse complement strand
AGATGGATAATTATTATTTATTCAATCATGTTTTATGTGATTACCATTTTTAGGAAAGCAAAAAGTAAAAATAAAACATCGTAAATGTGGATGAATAGAATTGCATTTTATTAATGATCAATTCGGAAGATGTCTGACAATGTTCACTTCTCCCTTAGGCATGGGAGAAGGATTTTCAAAAATAATAAAACAATTACTTAGAGGGATGGACAATAACAGGAACATCGACAGCGATCAAATTGTTGCAAGCTTTTCCATGCGTCACAAAATTGGTGCAGTATTCATCTTCATCATCCTCAATCACTGCAGCTGAGTGTTGTTCATTACCATGGATGAACCTTCCGCAATGGAAACTAGGTTGCACATATTCAACTTTCACTGTAGACGACCTTTGCTGAAATCCCAAACCATTACGATTCTTGTTCTCGGCGACCTCTATCGTCCGCCCCACTGATCAGAACTACCATCTTCAACAACTTTATGCACGTCTTTAAAAGAGGACATAGGTGCCCCATCTCTATTTTCTTCAGCAATAGATATAGCTTGGAACGGAGTTCAAATCTCATCCTCAGCTTCCACGTATGAGAAAGACGATAGGTGACTCACCAACAATGCTTTCTCTTCACCAACAATGACAAGCTTGTCATTCTTCACGAATTTCAACTTCTGATGCAGTGTTGATGTAACAGCTCCCGCTTCATGTATCCATGGCCTTCCTAACAAGCAGTTATAGGTCGGGTGGATATCCATTACCTGAAAATTAATTTGGAAGTCACTTGGACCAATCTTCACTAAAAGGTCCGCCTCACCAATAACAGTCTTGCAAGAACCATCAAAAGCTTTGACGATCACGCCACTATATCTCATCGGAGTTCCTTGATACGATAATCTGGATAGAGTTGACTTCGGGAGTACATTCAATGAAGAACTGGTATCAACCAACACATTGGACAGCGCATCCTCCTTACAATTCATCGATATATGTAGTGCCATATTGTGATTTCTGCCTTCCGCGGGAAGTTCTTCATCACAAAAACTCAAATTGTTGCAAGAAGTAATATTGGCAACAATGTTGTCAAACTGGTCCACTGTTACATCATGTTCCACATAAGCTTGCTCCCATACTTTTTGCAATGCTTCTTTGTGCGCTTCAGAGTTCATGAGCAAAGACAACATTGAAATCTTGAAAGGAGTTTGGAGAAGCTGCTCCACCATATTAAATTCACTTTTCATAATCAAACAGAGTACCTCATCATCATCGTTAGACTTTAACTTGCTAGATTCACCAGACTGACACGCATGAGCACTAACCAGACTCGCTACAGGCGCTTCAACCTTCTTACCAACATCTTCTACATCTTTTGGGAAAATGGGACCAAAAACACGACTGCTACGGGTCACCTTTGCTATATTGGCAATGTTTACAACATAATTGGTTGTAGGCAACAAAACCTCTTGACCATTCTCCATCATGGTAGCATTATATTGGTATGGAACAACTCTATCGGATGCTTATGGGACTGGGCCCGCTAACCCTACCACTAACGGCGATACCGATCTGTTGACATTGTTACTGTTACTGCTATCAAACTGAATTCCCATCCGCTCAGGGGTCTTAAAGACTGGTACTATAACATTGACATCATCTATGTCCCTAGATTGTTGAATCTAGATTACATTCTCATCCATCAACTTCTGGATATTTCTCTTGAGAACCGAACACCCACGGGGGTTCACACTGCAGATTGTACAACTGTCGTGGTCGTGTTCACAATCACTAATCGGACATAGGGTCTTGTGCATCTCAACTAAAGATCGACAAATACGTTACACATCAAACACTCGAAAACTTCCCGGACAACCATCTACCATATTAATAGAGGAATTAGCATGAGCAGGAGCCCCTTGGTGAAAGGCACATCGGAGTTCTGGCTTATACCACCATAGAAGTGGTTCTGGAATTTGCGGAGGATTTCTTGGTTGGAAAAGGTTCTTGAGAACCAATGATGGGTATAATTCAGCATAGGACATAGGAATGGGGTCGAAAGAGACCTTCTTCCTCTCAAAATTCTGTTGTTGTGGATTGTTGTTGTTGTTGTTGTTGTTGTTGTTTGTTCTTTGTTGTGGCTGTTGTTGATGTTGTTGTTGAACTGGCGCTGATTGATTATTGGAAAACATTGGAATAACATAAGATACTTGATGATGATTCTAATGGGGTTGTGGACTTCTTCTGACATGAGGCCTCCTCTGCCTCCCAACGGACACTGCAATGTTTTCACCTTCTTTCTTCCTAGCGAACTATTACCATACTTCTTGCTTGAAGACACTTCTTCCTTAGATAACCGTCCCTCACTGACACCTTCTTCTAATCTCATCCCCATATTTACCATTTCGATAAAGTCATTGGGGGCACTAGCAATCATTCGCTCATAGTAAGACGAGCTCAGGGTCTTGAGGAAAATCGTGTTCATCTCCTTTTCTTCCAACGGAGGGTTGATCTGAGCGGCAAGCTCCCTCCATCTCTGGGAGTACTCTTTGAATGTCTCTTTATCTTTTTGAGACATCAACCTCAACTGGTCCCTATCTGCCACCATGTCCAAATTATATTTGTACTATTTCACAAAGGCTTCACCCAAATCATTAAATGTGCGAACACTTGCACTATCCATACCATGTACCAACTCAAAGCGGCACCAGTCAGATTATCTTGAAAGTGATGAATCAATAATTGATCATTATCAGTTTGTGTCGACATTTTCCTGGCATACTTGACAAGATGGCTAAGTGGGAAGGTGTTTCCCCTATACTTTTCAAAGTTAGGGACTTTGAACTTCATCGAGATCTTAACATTGGGCACCAAGCAAAGCTCTGCAACACTCTTACCAAATATATCTTTTCCCCTCAAGGTCTTCAACTCCTTTCGCAGCTCAAGGAATTGGTCTTTCATCTCATCCATCTTCAAATAAACATCCAAACCCACAGATGGCTCAGAATTGTAGATGGTGTCCTCAACATGAGGCAGCGTGTGAACAACTGGAGGCGGAACAGACATGACCGGGCTAGATGTCAGCATGGAAGCAAAAGTAGGCGCCAATCCTTCGGGCACAAAGTTCGGCGGCATTCCCCACGGGAATCCGGAAGACATAGCAGGCGCAAACTGAGTGGCAGGCACAGTTGAAGTAGCAATCTCTGAAATGATAGTCCTTTATGGAGGAGGAGTTGAAGGTATTGGAGACGATTGACTCTGATCAGCTAAAATAGACTTCGTCATGGCAGTTAAGCGGGATATCTAGTCCTTCAACTCTCGGTTCTCTTGATCCAAGTGTTCCATGATTCTCGGATGATTGGCATGAGTATTGTATCGATGAGTCAGCTTGGCTGAAGCACAGAAGAATAACCAATAATACATCTGGCGGAAGAAAGACCTGTTATGCAAATGATGCATGAAATGCAATGCTTTGATTGTTTTTTTTCTTCAAGGAACATACTATTTTATTTGAAATATATACTAATAACAATTATAACAATTTGATTGACCTTAAAAAAATCTCTTTTATTCATATAATTTGGAAGGATTACACTGAGTACATTTTCAGAAACCAAAGTACAAATACAAGAGAAAAGGAAACTACTCATCCTAAGGATCCCCTAACAACGGTGTCAGATGATCTGGTTGCAGGCACGTACTTCCTTTGGATGGTTCGAATCCTAGACTAAAAAGAAGTCTCATTTGAGACTTCTCGAGGACAGGCTAATCAACTATCTTCTTCCAAGCATCGGAAGGCTGAGGCATACTAGAGGAAGATGGACCCGCTGGCTCTCTCTGTCTCTTTGTTGCTCGGTTTTTAAGTAGCTCACTAAGTGCATCTTTGTCCTTAGACTCAAGTTGCAACTCCTCGTGCTTTCTGCTCAAACCATGGAAACACTCTTCCCACATATATTTCTCTTGCTTCATCTTGGCGAGTGCGTCTTCCAAATCCTCTAGATCTTGGTTAGGGAGAGTTGATGGCTCAACCACAACCATAAACATAGGTCTCTCACAAACATACAACATCTTCAATTCCAAAGCTCTCTTATTCACCCAAAGAGTGTAAGCTTCCAAAGCTAGACAGTTGCGCGGACCAAGCTCGGATCTTCCTTTCCTATGCACGTTATGCAAAGCATGTACCATCTTCTGCTTCAAAAGTTAGGGATGTTTAACCTCTTGATATAAAAGACCTTCTAACTGAGTGTTATTAGGTTTGTCTCTCAAGGGGAACCCAAGTTGACGGCGAGCCAAAGCAGGATTGTAATTGATTCTTCCTTGTGTACCAATGAGAGGAACATTAGAGAATTCACCACAACTATCGATAATATCCAAACTACTCAATGAAGACTCATACCAAACTATATCATCATTATTGAGAGACATAAGTCTCTAAGACCACCTAAGACATTGTCTGTTCTCCACAAAAGCAGGCGTCTGAGGCAAGTGCGAAATAAACCACTTATACATAAGAGGAACACAACATACAATAGTTCCACCACATTAAGAATTCCTTAGATGCAAATAGAAATGCATATCACCTAATAGAGTAGGCATAAGATTCCCAATCAAGAAGATTCTAATGGCGTTAACATCAACAAAACCACCAATGTTAGGGAATAAAGCTAAACCATAGATGAGCAACACAAAGATATCTTCAAAAGCATCCATACTATCGGCTTGAGCAAAGGCAGTAGCTTTCCCAATAAGGAACTCAGAAGTCAACCCAAAGATTCCTCCTTTCTTCTCCCAATGAGCCTCAATCTCAGACTTCTTTAGATGAAGAACTTCAGCTATGATATGAGATATGGGAATCTCCTCCAATCCACTAAACGACACTTTATTAGAAACAGGTATTCTCAAGAGATGGGCATACTCCTCTATAATAGACATGAGCTGATAATCGGGAAAAGTGAAGCAACGGTAAAGATGATCATAAAACTGAACCAACACACTCAAGAGTCCTTCGACCATATCAACAGATAAAATAGACAAAAGCTTCCCATGACGTTGCTTGAAGTCCAAGGTATCTAATAGAAAAGATGATATCTTTCTTAACTCTTTCAAATACGGACAACTGAAACTGTACTTCTTAGTGTTCCTTCGTCCATAATCCATGGTCTGAAAATATTTACAAATAAAACCCCAGTTCCTTGAAGTTATTTTTCGTGTGATGAATTTTATCATTCACATGAATGCATGAATGCAACAATCACAAGTAAGGGAACACACATAAGGCAAACAAAGGTCAAGGGATGAATAAAGTCATTGTCAAGATCAATCATCCATTTTGGTGGATTATGGTTTTCACCTTATCAACATCCAAGTTCCATTGATATTGACAAGACTTGATTGGATCAACCAAGAATCAAGGGTTTGTTGTGAGTCACGAGCATGGAGTCAGGTTAAGAACCATCCCAAAGGAGTGTACTAAGGATAAAACCTGTAGATCATCTTCTAAAAAGTTCCCAGAGTCTTAATTCCATCTATCGGATATTATAGGTTAGGATGTCTGACTCATCAACCCATAATATTCTCAAGAGAAACTCGTCTGAGTGTAGTATCGCTTAACAACTATTGTTAAGTCTACACTTGAACAGTCTCCGCACTACGTCCTAAATAGGCCAAGTTGGGTTAAATGTTCTCGGACCCCAAATCAGAGAAAGTAATGCCTAACCACAAATAACTTGTGTGACATCAATAGCTCCAAAAGGGTCTCCACTTAGTAGATGGGTCTCAAGCCAACTAGTTAAGGACTACTCCACACAAGTCGAACATGACTATACCATCCTCTTATCTTAGGTATACTCAAGTTCGGGTTAGAACTTATCTCACCACTCAGAGATCACCAAGCACAACAAGCAGATTATATCATACAAAAAAATATACAAACATCAAATACACAATTATATGCACATAAAAAAGTAGGCTAAATCCACTGAGGACTAGTCCCGAGTAGAGTCGCCACTTAATTTCTGTAGCGGTAAATTCATGACCATTAAGCTATGGATAAACTTAACGTCAATTAAACCAGAGTCGCCACCGCGCTTTTATTATTTCCAAGGGAAAAGGGAAAACTACGAACAAAACCCAAAGATAAGATGTTTTCAAATTAAAACTAATAAAATGCCAGAGATTAAAGGTAAGAGGGTTGGTTACACAAAGGGAAGGTGTTAGCAACCAAAGTGTCCTAGGTACTCTTAGGGAGCCCTTTTTGTGTGTACATGTTTTTTGGTATAAAAAGATGTTTACAATAAATAGTGTGTGGGGATGAGAAAATAATTCATTAGTTATATTTTTGTGTTTGACAAGACCTTCAGACTTGTGCCTACGTACCAACATAAAATGAGGGATCAAAACCTCGTAGTTCTTAGTATCAAATTCAAAGTGACTGAGTTGCTTTTAACAAAATTTAAAGTTTAAAAGAGGCACCAAAGGCATGAAAGAGTTTGAATGGGTGTTAGTTCTTTTTGTCTTTTGAAATTTTAAGTCAATATGGGTAGATTCATTTACAAATTTGATTAAGAAAAACAGTTTAAAAATGCATTGGCATAAGACCAAAGTTTCTAATTAGCAATAAAGAGTCTAAGTTTAGAAATCACAAACAAATAAGATTTTGAAAAAAAGGGGGGAGAGATTCGAAATTTAAGAAGTGGGAGGAGATGAAGAGACTAATCCTAAGCAAAAACTTAAAAGTTAAGAGTTGAAAAGATCTGACCAATGGGATGCCATCCAATAGACAAGAATGTCATACAGAAACCCAATTTTCCCTTGGAATTTAGAATCAAGCAATAACAATACACACATAGCAAGATAAAGAGCAAGGCATCAAATAAAGATAGCCACATCCAAGCAAGCAACTCCATAATCATCTTCATAATCTCCCATGCATCAGATGACATACTCCTTGAATGGCTCAGAATAAGGCATTAGACACAGATTCAAAGTAACAACTTCATCAAGACCATGTAGTAGATGAACTCAAATGGATCTCAACACTTGCATCAGATGGAAATTCAATTCACAAGCAATTGGTTTCAGAAAAGTTGGCATTGGCCAAGTCCTTTTGCATAAGGAATGTTGCCTAATTCTAAGTCCAAGTCTCATATCAAATCCAACAGTCCACACAAATCTTTTTTATAGCTTTTTGTTGTTATTATGTACATTGAGGTCAAAAGACCACAAACACAAACAAAATACACAAACAAGTATATACAATCACAATACCTGGCTCAAGTGAGCAAAGTGAAAATGACATTAAAATAAACAAGTTAAATGGAATGAATAATCCGCAAATGATAAATGACTTGAATTTAAAGTGCATAAAGTAAATGACTTGAAATTAAAAGTTAGTCAAAATGTTAGTTGATTAGAAGTTAGCATTGTTTTGCTTTTCAATTGTTTAAGTCATTCTTTGGAGAACACTCAACCCTCTATTCACAAGCATGGATCCTTGAACCAAGACA
The DNA here is from genome assembly GCF_024323335.1 of Lathyrus oleraceus. NCBI lineage: Eukaryota > Viridiplantae > Streptophyta > Magnoliopsida > Fabales > Fabaceae > Lathyrus > Lathyrus oleraceus. The sequence goes on along the minus strand of NC_066585.1, from coordinate 347,962,720 downwards.
TCTTCTAAAGGAAGGAAAAAAGTGTTGGTGTAAGCCCTATAGGACAATATTTTTGGTACTTGTATCGAATTATTTATTAATAATAAAAGGATTTTTCTTTATTATGCTTGTTTAATAAAGTCCCTAGAATAGCTAGTCCTTTTAATGTATCAAGTGTGACTTAATCATGAGATCACATTAAACATAAGGACACTATTATTAAAGTATCTGTAGTCGAGCTTTATTGTGAAGTGGGATAACATTACAGCATTAAGACTATTATGTATATAGACTGATGATCACATCTCATGGATCATGGATAAGAAGTTATCAAGTCTTAAATATATGTATGAATATTAAGAGTAATATTTATACTGGATTAACCCGTTATGAGAATACTATATAGAATGTTATGCAAAGTGTCATAAGTTATTCTCATGGTGATAATGGTGTATACCACCCTTCGACCTGAAAATACTATGGACCCTAGATGTAGAGTCGAGTGCCTTATTGCTGATCAAACATTGTCCGTAACTAGATGACCATAAAGACAGTTGATGGGTACTACACGAAGCATGTTGAGGGACATGAGTGACCTAGATGGAATTTGCCCATCCTGTGTAACAAGAGAAATGTCTATGGGCCCAATACTGAACTGGACAAGGATGACACGATTTATACCTAGTGTTCAATATAGACATAAGTGCAAAAGGGTAATTTTACACATAAATATTTTTACAAAAGGATTTGTCAGATCAAATGACATTTTCGTGTCTTGGGTAGCAGTGATGTGTTGCTATATATCGCTCACTGTTTATTATGTTAAATACGTGATGTAATATAATTGCCAATGCCGCGAAAACCTACAGGGTCACACACAAAAGGTCGGATTGATGAGAGATAGAGTAACTAAGGAACACCGTAAGGTACGATGCACTTAAGTGAATTGTAAAACATCGTAAGATACAATGTACTTAAGTAGAATACGAAATATGGTAAGGTACCACGCGCTTAAGTGATTTTGGCATATTATAAGATATGGGCCACATACACCTAAGTGTGCTTTTTAGCTTGCAGCCCACACAAGTGGTTCTATAAATAGAACCCTTGTGCAGAAGCATTTGTGCAGTTATAATTTTGTTTATCTCTCTCTCACTCAAAGCCTTCATTCATAGCAGCTAGCACTGATATTGAAGGAATCCGTTCGTGTGGACTGAGTAGAGGCGTTGTCACCATTCAACATTCGTGATCGCTTTGTAGATCTGCATCAAATGTTTAAATTTCCACAAGAGCTAACGATTCTATCACTGATCATGCCCATTCGTAAGGATCACTAAAGGAGAAAATTTTAAATTCCGTTGCGTTTTGGATTGCTCTTCTCCTTTAGTGGTATCAGAGCCATTTATGAAACCATGCATCTAATAGCTGTTTATTTTATGTATTTTATGTATTAATAGGATTAAAAGACATCAGGAATCAAAGAATGAACAAGTAATTAAATTTGGCATCATGTGTGTACGATTTAGATGATTGATGTTGACTATGCTTCGGAATCCGACGTTAGTATGGTGAAGCAGCGATACATCGACCATCCATAGGTTACGCAATTAAGATCGATCAAGTTATATATATGATATAAGTAATCCTAATGCAAAATACGGTATATATGAGATATTTTTTCTGTTTCGTTCATTCAAACACTTAATGGTTATTTTCCTTTGAGCGATCAATGGTCATTTGCTTCTTGATCCGACATTAGTATGGTGAGGCTATAACGTGTTGATAAATCATTCTGAATTAACAATCGAGGTGTGTTTGAAGGTATGAAATTGGTGAATTAGGGGTAAAGATGGAACAAGGGTTGTGTTGTCAAAGAGTTATGCGATTAGGGTTGTGAATGCGCAAGAGTTGTGCTTTAAAGTATCAAGTGTTGATGCGAAAAACAACGTCGATTTCAAATGAATTGTTCATTAAAAATTTGAGTCGGGGCGCTGCCGGTTGTGCAAGGAACCACCGTCCGCTGACCAGTCAGCAGAACCACCGTCTGCTGACCGGGCAGCGGACCCCCGGCTAACTCTGCTTAGTGTGATTGGTCGCCAAAATTTAATTTGGTTTTAATTAATTAACAGAATTTAAATTAATAATAATAATGTGTTTATTATTATTGTCTTGTGGTGATCGGTTATGGCCTTAGTTTTCCTTTATTTTGTTTTGGGATTTTGAAATACGACATGCGTGTCGTGCCTCTCTTTTAATCTCTTAATGTAACTTCTTTTCTCATCTCACTCCCTCGTTGTCGCAACTGCATATGCGAAAAAACAACCGGCGAAAAAAAGAAAACAGAAGAGTCGCCACCGTTCATTATTTGTCCCAAAGGAGGGAAAGGAAACGATCGAAGAAAACCTGAAGGAAAAGGAAAAGACAAGGTCTCACAACCAAATCTTGGGTTCGGGAGTCGATTATGTGAAGGGAAGGTATTAGCACCCCTACGCATCCGTAGTACTCTACGGGATCCACTCTCGTTGTTCTAGTCTAAAGGGTGTGTATATCTAATGTACTATCTGCTAAAAGAAGGTTAAAAGAAAATGAAAATGACTCGCAAGGATGTCGCATCCACTGCCTACGTATCTCATCTGAGTATGAGAATCAGAGTCTTCGTAGCTCGGCTACCTATGGGTTAAAGAGAAGTGTGCTCGCTAAGGCATCGCATCATATGCCTACGTATCTCATCTGGAATGAGAATCAGAGCAAAACGTAGTTCATCTAACTACGGGAACAAGGGTCTCGATTCCAACTAGGGCAAGAGGAAGGGAAGGTCTCGATCGCAACGAGGGCGAGAGAAAAGAATCGCAACAAGGGCGAAAGAAAATAAGGATTAGTTGTTAGTCGTCAGTCAAACTCGGCAAGACATCGCATCTCGTGCCTACGTATCTCATATAAACATGAGAATCAGAGTTGTCGTAGTTCGACTAACTAGGGGTTAAGGATTTCTATCTGAACATGGACTTACAAAAGAGGACACCAGCTGTGTCAAAGGAAGGTGGGCAATGTGTTCAACGTCATAGCAGTAGGTGTCGCAGCTCGCTGAATCGAGTCTAGGAAGTTACCTCTTTGCAATAGAACGGATTGACATGCCACAAGATCGGAGACGCACATAAGGCCTAAAAGTGGGGAAGCTCTGTCCTAGTGTTGTCATGCAATGTGGACCTATGTGTTAGGGTTTACAGAGGGGAACATCTACCTAATGTTAGCATGCAAAGAATAAGGGAATTCTACCTATGTTATCATACATAAGGGTTCTACCTAATGGGTGCTACCTAAACGGAACAAGAGTCGACGGATGGAGCAAGGAGAGGAGCTACGGATAAGGGTAGATGGCGATGCCTGAGGCAATCGACTTACAGGTAGATGGTGATGCATGAAGCAATCGACTTACAAAAGGAAGGATGAATACGTGTTGGTTCTGTTATGTTTTGAAAATGATTACTCGACGTTGGATCGAGCTTTTGATCTTGTTTTGAAATGGTTATCAGATGTTCGTTTTAATTCTTGTACTAACAGGTGAATAAAGAATGAAAGAATAAGCATTATACACTTCATGGGAGAGGGGTACGTTTGTTATGAAAGAGGATGGTTCATGGAAACCAAACAATAAGAATATATGCCTCATACATCATACAAGTAGGCAACATGTATTAATCAAATCAGGTAAGTAAACAAGTGTATAATCAAATCAAAGAATCAAATAAAATCATGATAAAGAGCCTCTAATACATGGCATATGAGATGAACAAGGGAGGATCAAAAGATCTCTTCAATTGCCATAAGTAATCCCTAAGTCAAACATCAATCACAAAGAAGTCAACTGAAAATTCAAGTCAATTTAATAATTATCAAATAAATAGCAAATTACTCAAGAAAATTATGAAAAATTAAACTAAATGAGGTGGGGTCAGGACATCATCATCCACCTAAAAAGATTTTAAAAATAATAAAAATTAGTGCATGAATTAATTAAAATAATACAGAAGTCAAAACAAAAGTCAACCAACCAAACTAGGTCAAAAATAAATACAAAATAAATTGAAAATGGGAAATAAAATTCCAAGAAAAGGTCAGGTTGACCATGAGACAGTGGTCAACCTTCATCCCAAAAATCAAAATCTAAAAATAATTTTAAGTCATGAAAATAAAATCAATAAAAAAAAGTGTGTTAAAATGGACCATTTAGAACAAATAATTAAAATAAAATATTAATATTAAATAAATAAGAAAATAAAAATAAAATAAAATTAAATAATGCATTAAGAAATATGAAAAATATTTTTGAATATTTTTATGAATAAAGAAAATATTTTAAATTAATTAAAATCAAAAACAGAAAATAAATGGAAATTTAAATAAGAAAGTAAAATAGAATGGACTAGTGCTAATGGGCCATGAAGTCTGGGTTGTTGAAAGCAAAATGCAGGGCCCAGTCCAAACAATTATAATCCAGGTGTGACAAAAAATGAGATAACATTTTATTAAGATAAATCATGTAACCTCATGTCAATTGGTCATGTCCCCTTAAGTGACTAAAGGACAAAACCAGATGGGCGGCCACGATTAAAACAAAAGCAAGCGATCCAAGGGCTATCATTGTGACACGCCATCGTCTTCCTCGTGAAGACAAAACCCTAGCCATGCATCCACGAAAATACAGACCATGCAGTGAGTTTTTCAAAACTTCCACTAAAGATTACAACTACCATAGGGCACTAAACGACATGAAATAAAAACCAAAATTCAAGTACAAAATGTGTAGATTAACATGGTATCCTTGTTTTAGTAAAATGATAGCTTGGTCATGGAGAAATATTGACAATAAGATGTCTATATGGGCACGGCATAATGGAAAATCACAACACAAATCCATAACATCAAGAACACAAGCATAAGATTGGCATTATAAACAAACACGAAACAACATGAGCATATGATTAGCAATGGCAAAGCAGTAATAAGTATAGATGAACATGATGATGAGAATGGTAATGATGATGATGATGAACATGGATATATCCATACATGGCCATGGAAGATAGAGTAAAAGTTTACCTAGTGGTAGCTAGGTCCACTTCCCCTTGATTATGGAGAGAATGGAAGAAGAGAAGTGTTGCCTTGATGCTTCAAAAAATTCCAACTCAAAAGCTTGAAGAGAACTGATCTTGCTTCTTTTCCTTGCCTGCCACGAAATTCCACTGTTCCTTCCTAGGTTTAGGGTTTTCAGGCTTTTAAATATGGTGAAACAAATGTTCTAATGGGCCTTGAAATAGGTGATTTGTCCATAAGCAAAATAGTGCCAAGTGAGGTGTAGAAAGCATGGCATTTGGAATGTATTATTTTGGGCCAAACTTAACTGAATGGATATCCAATGCATGGCCAAATGTGGTAGCAAAACGTGGCTGGTTTGTGCAGCATGGTTTGGCAAGCAAGAAATCCATTCGAAAGTGGTGACTTTATGGCCATGTAACTTGATGATCAAGTCACCAAATGATGAAATAATGCAAACAGTAGAAAGGTCTCGTGGAGTATGTCATCTTTCATGTTGAGCACAAGTTGAAATGATGAATGGAAGAATGTAAAAAATTGCCTTCAAGTTTAGGTCTCACCATGCAAAACTGATTGGGCCAGTTTGGCCTAAAATCTGCCTAGAAAATCAAGTCATGATGCCCAATTTAGGTGAATGTTTTTCTCAAACCATGAATCCAAATGAGATGATTCCAAAAGGAGGTGAAAGAGGACATGGCAAGGTATAATTGTTGTGAAGAAAACATTTTCAAATGATGCCTGGAAATGCAAGAAAACTGGCCAAGAAGTCTTGACAAACTTTGAAGATTTTGAGACTTAGAAATTTTCTAAGTGTCCTAAGAATATGTCTCACTTTGACTAAGCATAACTTTCTCAATTTTAATGCAAATGGAGCAAACTTTATATCTCTAGAAAGCTTGGAACAAGAGGAACAACTTTCATGTTGGAGACATTTCCAAATGGATCTTTTGTCTTGATGGAAAATGGGCTTAAAGTGAGTGCAACAATCATGAAAACTTGCCCTAAATGGAAAGTCAACCATTTCCAAATTAAGTAACTTCTCCAATTCCTGATTAAATGATTAATCCATGATCCAACCTTGATCAAATTTCACATGTAGGATCCCCTAGGCATGGATTTTGAGATTCCACTCTCAAAATGTCTGGAGTTGACTTTTCCGACCCCATAGTTGACTTTTTCCAAACTGTCTGATTCCCGATTCCAATGATCAATTGAAGCACCTCTGGCTCAAATAAAGAGTTGATTTTTTGTATTTAGACCCTTGTGGACATATGGAGGGCCATGGAAAAGAGTTTCAACCATGGAATAAAAAATAAACTGATTTTATACCAAACCCTAATTTAGGGCAAAAATGATCGGGAACTGATTGCACTGCTTGCCAATGGACCTTTATGAGATAATTGTGAATCTTCCTAGGCCAAGATGCCTCTTCAACCATGACATGGATAAGCCCCTCTACTTCCAACCATACATTGCCTGTTGCAGGTAGCCATGAAACCCTAATTTCTTGATTAAATCCAGATGAACACTCTGATAGCTCTGAATCCTTCACTGATGGATTGAGGACCATAATAAGATACCTGGAGCCCCCTGAACCCTTTGAGATTTGTATATTTAGAAAATGAAGTCCAATTCTCAATCTTGCTTTGTGTGGGCTCCCTCTGTTAAGGAGTGATCAATCAAAACCTGATTTCCATGTCACTAATGCAGTATGCAATGAGTATGACCTAGTATGATGCTAATGAGGTGTGAAACAGAACCCTATGCTCCCAAGAAAAATGAAGGGTAAATTTTGGGGTATTACACTCGTATGTAAAATGAGTTTCTTTTATGTAATGTAATGTTATGAAGAAAGATAAGAATTCAATATCAAAGGAGGACAACCTTGAAGATCTTGCTTGGAGAAGCTTAGATCGTTATTAGGTTAGCTTAGGTTCTCTCATTGGTTTGGGAGAACAATTGCGCTAGGGCCATAACTGTTTCATTATGTATGTTGATGCATGTGAATGTATGTTGATACATGTAAGAGACGATTTATATGATAAATAAGCCGGTGAGATCAGAATAATTGTAAATTCCCTCAAATTAAATATTAAGTTTATGTTTTCCAAGTTTTAGCACTCATCAAGACTAGTATCGGATAATGTAGGTTTCGCCTACACGAGGTGCATGTTCTCTATTAGTATGGTGCGATGGGATAATTGTAACATCCAGTTTCTAAAACAATGGGTCAAACTTAACTAAACAAATTATAATAAGATTATATATGTTTAGAAGAAAGAGTTGGAAATGATCCATGTGATGGATTGGAATAAGGAGGTATTCGCCCAACTAAAATATTCGAGAGTTGTATTAGATGCAATTGGAAGGAGTTCCTACCTAAATAACCTAGTTTTGTGTAATCTGCCTACGCGGACTTGAAACAAAGTGAAATGTGGATCTCGACCTACTAGAAAATCTTCCAACGGGATTTTCCGAATCAAATGGTGAGGGTCATTTGTTTTGAGTAAAATAGTGGGAGCATATTTAATTAAAGGCCTAATTCAATATGTTATTGATACTTATATTTTCATTATTTTCATGTAGATTACCATGACAACAAACACCTCTAACAACATTTTGCGATCAATCCTTGACAAGGATAAAATGTCTGGGACAAATTTTCTGGATTGACACCGAAATCTGAGGATTGTCCTCAAACATGATAGAAAGTTATATGTCTTGGAGAAACCTATTCTTGAAGAGGAACCTCCTAGTTCTGCACCTAAGGCAGAAAGAGAGGCTTATAAAAAGCATGTCGATGATGCCAATGAAACTGCTTGTCTCATGCTAGCTACCATGAACTCAGAGTTGCAAAAGCAACATGAGAACATGGCAGCGTTTGATATGATCGAACACCTGAAGATGCTCTATCAAGAGCAAGCAAGGATTTAAAGGTTTGAAGTTTCAAAAGCCCTTTGTCATGGAAAGTTAGCTGAGGGAGCTCATGTAGGTCCCCTTCTTCTCAAGATGATTGGGTATGTTGAAATGCCTATTTCTAACATTAATACTAAAAGAATGAAACCTAATGAGTTAAATCCAACTTACCTTTGGCATTGCCGATTAGGCCATATAAATGAGAAACGCATTTCCGATCTCCATAAAGATGGACTCTTGGACTCTTTTGATTATGAATCATATGAGACATGCAAATTTTGTTTAATTGGAAAGATGACAAAGTCTCCATTCACAAGAAAAGGTGAAAGAGCTAATGATCTTTTGTCCCTCATGCATATGGATGTATGTGGACCACTGAACATACCAGCCAGAGGAGGTTTTTAGTACTTCATCACATTTACTGATGATTTCAGTAGATATGGTTATGTGTATTTAATGAACCACAAATCAGAGTCCTTTGAAAGTTCAAGGAATTCAAGAATGAAGTACAAAAAAAACTAGGTAAGAATATTAAATCTCTTCGATCAGATCGAAGTGGTGAGTATTTAAGCCTAGAGTTGGATGACCATCTGAAAGAGTGTGGGAGAAGAAATCGAACCCTGTTAGACATGGTCCGATCCATGATGAGTCACGCCGATCTTCCAAACTCCTTTTGGGGACATGCATTATTAACAGCAGCTTACACACTTAACCGTGTTCCATCGAAAAAGGTTGAGAAGACACATATGAGATATGTAGTGGTATGAAACCACATATGTATTACATGAAGATTTGGGGTTACGACGTTTATGTGAAACTTCAAATTTCAACTAAGCTTGAGCCCAAATCTGACAAATGCTTATTTATGGGGTATCCTAAAGAAACAAGAAGGTATTACTTCTACAATCCTTCTGAGGGAAAAGTGTTGGTTGCTCGAACTGGAGTTTTCCTAGAAAATGATTTTATTTCCAAAGGAATCAGTGGGAAGAAAGTAGAGCTTGAAGAAATTCAAGAATCACAAAGCATTGATACACCTATGGAGGAATTAGAGCAGGAAACACAAGTAGTTGTGGAAGAGCAACCTGCTCAAGTAGAACAAGACCAGCGTAGGTCAAGCAGGATACGTCACCTACCTGAGAGATATGGATATCTCATAACTCATCAAGGTGATGTATTACTCATGGATCAAGATGAGCCTATGACCTACCAAGAGGCTATAACTGGTCGCAAGTCTGAGAAGTGGCTAGAAGCCATGAAATCTAAAATGGATTCCATGTACACAAACCAAGTTTGGACCTTGGTAGAGCCTCCTGTAGGACTTAACCCTATAGGATGCAAGTGGGTCTTCAAAAATAAGACTGACATGGATGGTAAGGTACATACCTATAAGGCAAGACTCGTTGCAAAAGGATATACACGAATTCATGGGGTTGACTATGATGAAACCTTTTCACCAGTTGCAATTCTTAAATCTGTTCGGATTTTACTTGCTATCGTTGCATATCATGATTATGAAATATGGCAGATGGATGTCAAAACTGCTTTCCTTAATGGGAATCTTCTTGAGGATGTGTACATGACACAGCCTGAAGGATTTGACATACCAGAAGAAGCCCAAAAGATATGTAAGTTACAAAGATCAATCTATGGATTGAAGCAAGCTTCCAGAAGCTGGAATATTCACTTTGATGAAAGAGTAAAATAATATGGATTCATCAAGAATGAATATGAGCCTTGTGTCTACAATAAGGTTAGTGGGAGCATGATCGTTTTCCTGGTATTATATGTAGATGACATATTACTCATTGGAAATGATGTCCCTACCCTGCAACAAGTAATGTCTTGGTTAGGGAAATGCTTTTCTATGAAGGACCTAGGTGAAGCAGCCTATATATTAGGAATCAAGATCTATAGAGATAGATCACAAAAACTGCTTGGCCTAAGTCAGAGTACATACATAGACAAAGTGCCGAGACGCTTTAATATGCATGATTCCAAGAAAGGATTCATACATATGCATCTGCAATAGGATCTATCATGTATGCCATGTTATGTACTCGACCAGATGTCTCGTATGCTTTAAGTGCAACGAGTAGGTACCAATCTGATCCTGGTGATGCTCATTGGGTAGGTGTCAAGAATATCCTTAAGTATTTGAGAAGAACTAAGGACTCATTCTTGATATATGGAGGCCAGGAAGAGCTTGTTGTAATTGGATACACGTATACTAACTTCCAAACAGATAAGGATGACTTTAGATCGCAATCTGGTTATGTGTTTTGCTTAAACGGTGGCGCTGTGAGCTGGAAAAGTTTAAAGCAAGATACAGTTGCTGATTCTACAATTGAGGCCGAGTATATTGCTGCCTCAAGTGCAGCAAAGGAAGTTGTTTGGATCAAAAAGTTCATTAGTGAACTTGGCATAGTTCCTAGCATTGTGGATCCCATTGGTCTCTATTGTGATAACAATGGTTCTATCGCACAAGCTAAGGAGGCTAGATCTCACCAACGATCCAAACACATACTTAAGCATTACACGTCATTCGAGAGATAATAGATACAGGAGATGTGAAAATATGCAGAGTACCTACACTTGACAATATTGTTGACCCACTGACAAAGCCTCTTGCGCAGCAGAAGCATGATGGCCATACTAGATCTATGGGCATTAGGGGTATGCTTGATTGGGTCTAGTGCTAGTGGGAGATTGTTGGTATAAGCCCTAGAGACCAATACTTTTGGTACTTGTATCGAATTATTTTTTAATAATAAAAGGCTTTTTCTTTATTATGTTTGTTTAATAAAGTCTCTAGAATAGTTAGTCCGTTTAATGTATCAAGTGTGACTTAATCATTATATCACATTAAACATAAGGACACTATTCTTAAAGTATCCGTAGTCTAGATTTATTGTGAAATGGGATAACATTAAAGCATTAAGACTATTATGTATATAGACTAATGATCACATCTCATGGATCATGGATAAGGAGTTATCAAGTCTTAAACATAGGTATGAATATTAAGAGTAATATTTAAACTGGATTGACTCGCTATGAGAATACTATATAGAATGTTATGCAAAGTGTCATAAGTTATTCTCATGGTGATAATTGTGTATACCACCCTTTGACCTGAAAACACTATGGACCCTAGATGTAGAGTCGAGTGCCTTATTGCGGATCAAACATTGTCTGTAACTAGATGACCATAAAGATAGTTGATGGGTACTCCACGAAGCATGCTGAGGGACATGAGTGACCTAGAAGGAATTTGCCCATCCTGCGTAACATGATAAATGTCTATGGGCCCAATATTGAACTGGACAAGGATGACACGGTCTATGCCTAGTGTTCAATATAGACATAAGGGCAAAAGGGTAATTATACACATAAGTATTATCACAAAAGGATTTTTCAGAGCACATGACATTTTCGTGTCTTGGGTAGCAGTGATGTGTTGCTCTATATCGCTCACTGTTTATTATGTTAAATACGTTATGTAATATAATTGCCAATGCCGCGAAAACCTTCAGCGTCACACACAAAAGGACGGATTGATGAGAGATAGAGTAACTAAGGAACACTGTAAGGTACGGTGCACTTAAGTGAATTATAGAACATCATAAGGTACATTGTACTTAAGTAGAATTCGAAATATGGTAAGGTACCACGTGCTTAAGTGATTTTGGCATATTATAAGATATGGGTCACATACACTTAAGTGGGCCTTTTTGCTTGCATCCCACACAAGTGGTTCTATAAATAGAACCCTTGTGCAGAAGCATTTGTGCAGTTGCAATTTCGTTTCTCTCTCTCTCTCTCTCTCTCTCTCTCTCTCTCTCTCACACACACACACACACACACACACACACACACTCAAAGCCTTCATACATAGCAACTAGCACTAAGATTGAAGGAATTCGTTTGTGTGGATTGAGTATAGGCGTTGTCACCATTCAACGTTCGTGATCGCTCCGTAGATCTGCATCAAAAGGTTTAAATCGCCACAAGAGGTAACAATTTTATCACTGATCATGCCCATTCGTAAGGATCACTAAAGGAGAAATATTTAAATTCCGTTGCATTTTGGATCGCTCTTCTCCTTCAAAAAGGCCAAGTTTCCACACACTACCATGAAAGGGGGGAGACTTACAATCTCACTTACTAGAATGCTATGCTTTTGGGTCAAAATTTAGCGATATTTTAAGCAATCGTAATTGGACTTATGTAGAAGTCAAAACTATCTGAGGTTGGGAAATAAAAATTTAGTGTTAATGCATGTTAGAGATATGGTGTAATGAACCATACTCCTAAAACATACCACACTTAAAAGAAAAAGGCAAAAGGGTGGACCTAATCTCATCCATACTTGTATTGGTTTATGAACCAATTAGCCTTAGGATATAGAGATATCATAAGTCAATGAAATGGATGAGATATAAGGGGATTGAAGATGAAGAGGGAAGGGAAATGAGACAAACACAAATTGGTCATGGGAGGACTTTTATCAAATTAAAATTATTCATTCATTTTGGGAGATGAAATGTATATTTCATCAATCCCCTAAATCCAATGATTTTAATCCAACAAAGTCAAGTCAACCTTGACCAAGGCCCAAACAACATAGTCAAATTCAACAAGTCAATAGAAATAGGTCAACACAATTTATTCACAATTAAAAAATAAAAAAAACAATTAAAAATGCATTAAATTAAATTATGGTTGATCAAAAACCTAAAACCTCTTCAAAACACAAAGTAAATGGCCAAGAGATTTATCATATATCAAACAAGGTCAAAGGACCTTGGAGAAAAAATTTCATTATTTTTGGAAACTTAAAAGTATTTTTAAACAATTAAAGATATGCACAAAAACAATTAAATCATAAAAAATATTAATATTGATCCAAAAAATAATTTTAATTCAAAAAATGAAATAGAAAAATATTTGAAATTTTTTGGTGAAAGTCTCATATTTTTCAGATCAATACTAAAATTAATATGAATTAATGAAAATAAGGTAATAAAAATGAAAATCAGAAATTACAAAAAAACGTGGACCACTTGATCTCCCTCATTAATTGGGGTGGTAGATCAAGTAAACCAGAGCGCACTATCCATGTGTTCCCTAGTAAAATGTCCCACACGCGTGGTAATCACTTTGGACACTCAGGATTAAAACAATTTAAACGAATCATGTGGTTCAGAAGGATGCCACCACATCGTCGGAGCCAGAGCTTCGGTCTTCTTCTCCGGTGGACCTCATCGGACAGGTCCACCCTCGAACATCACCAAAATGAAAAAGGAGGACATGAATTTAAAGAAAAAATGCTCAGGATCTCGAATCTGGTCTCAATTTTGTCTAACTCCGAATATATAGAAAGATACAGGGAGTTGAAATTTGCGAATCATGATCTGAGTTGCTTCGATTTGACCTCTAAGCAACTCAATCTTTTTGCCTACATTGGTAGGACTTCAGAAAACCAGAAATCAACAAGAATAATGGAGAATTGAGTGAGAATCGAAGAGATGGAATATTCTGAAAATCACCTTCAATGTAGCTTCATATTGGCACGATCTTGCTGTCAATTATGCTTGGCCTTGCTTCAGATGCTTAATGGAGTGGAAATGGATCAAAGAGAAGGAATGACTCTTGGAGTTTCAATCTCAAAAACATAAGGAGATTCAAACTCGATTTTCAAAGAAAATCTTCAAGCTTATCCTTTGAATGTGAGGGTTTAGGGTTGCTGATTCAAAGCTTGCGCGACAGGGTCCTTAATTCTGAGCAAGAGGACTTCTATTTATAGCCAATGAGATTGATAATTGCACACTTCCATTTTTGGCCAAAGTTCGAAATCTCACTTGCATGCTTGCATGGGTGTGTGATAGGTCCATCAAATGATTCACTTAGGTCCAAAATTATGTGTAAGCAATGCTGAAATCATGTAGAAAGGCCATGCAATCGTGTATGAAAAGTGGAACTTCAAATCTTCCAAATGGTCCTTCAACTTTAAGTCGCGCGGAAGTCATTCATACCTTGTCCAAATGAGATGAACTATGACTTTCTAGAAATGTTAGATTAAGAGGAACTACTTTCATGTTGAACACCTTTTCACTTGAATCTTGGATCATGATGAATTTTGAGGTGGAAGTTTGGAATTAAAATGAAAAAAGTGCCTTAAACAACTTCCATATGTTAGCTTCTTCCACCTTGAGTAACTTTTTCTATAGAATTAAAATGAAAAAAGTGCCTTCATCAAAGTTGTATCTCTCCCAAATTCCTTCAAATTGGTCACGAATTTGACCTCCTTTGTATTTAACATGAAGGAGTTATGCATTTTTGAAGTTGAGGAAAATCACTTGTTCAATGTTATTGGCCCAAAATGACCTATAATGTTTTCTTTTATCACATTTATTTGAAAGTTGAATTTGCACTTCCTCCAAACATCAAAGTTGAATTAGAAAGCTTTCATTTCAGAATGAAACTTGAATGGCTTTAATCTCATAAAAATTAAGGAAGTTATGGTCTTGGGAAGTTGACCTCCAAATTAGGGTTTAGAAAAGATGACCTATAATCTTTTACCATAAAAAATGACTTTCCAAGCCAAACTAGCTCTTGACCTCATCATGAAACTTGTTCGGAATGTCATTTAGAGTAAATTTCATCTTGGAATCATTTTCATATGACAAACATTGTAGGAGATAAGATTTATGGAACCCCAGTTTTGACTAGTTGAATTCCTCTGGTCAACCACCATGAACCAACTTGCTAGCTTGATATTATCTTGACTTTTAGGACTCATGGAGGATAATATATTCATAATATGATGAAATGTGAAGTATCCCTTGAAATATTTGACCAATTGGTGAAGAAACTTGTTGAAGATGTCACAATAGATACCTAGATGAATTAGGGTTTCCAAGGCAAACCAACTCCAAACTCTTGATGATTTCTTGATAAAAACAACATGTGAAGATCATGGGAATGCATATATGATACTTAGAGCCAATGTAAAACAATTCATGATTGAGCTCATTGCATTGGGGGTCTCAAACCCTAGATATGAGCTTGATAGAGCATAGGTGAGCACAAACACTACCTACAAAAGCAACAAACTATACAATGACACATTTTTGGTATTTTGGTTAGTAAACAAAGAAAAGTGAAGTATGATACAATCAAATGTGCTTGGTGATCTCTCCCAATGTAAACCCAATGAACGAGAGGTAAGGAGAATGCAAAGGTGTGGTCCCAATGCTAATGCATATGATGAAGAGCACAACCATGAATTGGGGTCTTACAAGAGGAAGTGGGCGGATCAGAACAAAACTGAAATACCTGAACCAAACTCAACTGGGGAAGAATGAACTTCAACACAGGAGTACCAGAATTAACATTACCTATTACCGACTATAAGACCCCAATTTTGACCCTAAGATCCCTCATGCAATTTCATCATATGCATTAGCATTGGGATCATACCTTGGCATCCTCCTTACCCCTCTTTCATTGGGTTTGTTTTGGGAGAGATCACCAAGCACTATGTGATTGTATCATACTTGTATAATATCATTTTACTAACCAAAATACCAAAGATATGTCTTTTCATTTTGCCTAACTCATTTGTAGGTAGGGCATGATCTCCATTGATCTATCAAGTTCATATCTAGGGTTTAAGACCCTCATGATAAAGAGCACAACCATGAATTGATCCAAGAATTTTTATGAGCATTATATATGAGTTCCATTGATTCCTACATGTTATATTGATAAATTTTTCTTCAAGAGTTTGTAGGTGATATTCCTTGGAAACCCTAGTTTGATTGGGTATCTTGAGTAACTTCTCCAACAAGCTATCTCACTAATTGATCTAATTTCTCAAGGGACACTTCAAAATTCATCATATTATGCATATATGATCTACCATGAAACCCTCTCATTCTAAAGGAAAACTTGAGAAATTTCAATTTGAAATTTGAGTTTGAATCTCAATTGTTGGAGATTCAAGAACTCCGGGATCCAAAGCCTTGCAACCTCTCTAATCAATTCCTGCTAGCTTCTCAAGTGTGATCAGATCGTATTTGGAGCAAGCAACATCAAGAACTGCCTAGCATTAAAGGTAATTTTCAGAAAACTTCATCTCTTCGATTCTCACTCAATTATACTCAATTCTCTTGGATCTTTGGTTGTCTGAAGTCCTACTAATGTAGGCAAGAAGATTGAGTTGCTTAGAGGTCAAATCGAACCAACTCAGTTGACACACCTCAAAATTCAACTCCTCATATATTTTTATATATTTGGAGTTAGGTGAAATTGAGGTCAGATTCGTGCTCTATGCCATTTTTTCTTTCAGATCATGTCCTTCTTTTTTGTTTTGGTGATGGTTGAAGGTGGACCAGCCCGACAAGGTCCACCGGAGAAGACGACCCGAGCTCTGGCTCCGGCGATGTGTTGGCACCTCTCCCAGCCATAGGATACAGTTTATATGTTTTAATCCCATGCGTTGGTTCTGAATAGCATCCATGCAGCGCATTGACTAAAGTCCATTGTGGAACGCGCGCTGAGGACCACTTGATCTGCCACCTCAATTAATGAGGGAGATCAAGTGGTCCACGTTTTTCTATTTTCTGATTTTCATTTTAATCCTTTTATTTTCATTAATTCATATTAATTTTAATATTGATCCAAAAAATATGAGAGTTTCACCAAAAAAATTCAAGAAAGGTTCACCAACTGCAAGGACTGAAGATCTGCAACTTAGCTTCCATAGCGGAGGGTTCGTTCATGGCAATGAAATACACTTAGCTGTTGTGCTAGAGGATGACGAAGGAGAAGACTGCACCAATTTTGTTACGCATTGAAATGCTTGCAACAATTGGACTGTTGTTGATATTCCTGTTATTTTGCATCGATCTAAGTAATTCCTTTTATATGTTTTTTAAAATACTTCTCCTATGCCTAAGGGAGAAGAGAACATTGTTTGGGCATTTTCAATTTGATCATTAATAAAATTAATTTTATTCCACATCTATGATGTTTGTTTTTACTTTTTTCTTTATTCTGAAAATGGTAATCACAAAAAAACATAAATAAAAAATATAATTGTCCATCTGCATAATATTTGGTCACACATCCACTTCTCTAAAATCAAAATATCAAATCATTATGCAGGTTGTGTTTGAGACCGAGGAGGAAAGTGATGAAGAAGTGAGTGATGAATTATCTCGTCTTCTTGAGCAAGATGAAAAGACCATTCAGCCGTTCGAAGAGCAGATTGAGTTAGTCAACTTGGGTTCTGAGGATAATGTGAAGGAAGTCAAGATTGGGTCTCGCCTGTGTCCAGATGTCAAGAAGGGGTTGATTGATCTTCTTCAAGAGTATTTAGATGTTTTTACTTGGTCCTATCAAGACATGCCTGGTTTGGATTCTGAGATTGTGGAGCATAGATTTTCGTTAAAGCCAAAATGCTCGCCAGTCAAGCAGAAGTTGAGAAGAATGCATCCTGATATGGTTGTGAAGATCAAAGAGGAAGTGCAAAAACAGATTGACTTCGGTTTCCTTGTAACCGCTGAGTATCCGCAATGGGTGGCCAATATTGTGCCTCTGTCGAAGAAAGATGGAAAAGTCCCCATGTGTGTTGACTACAGAGATTTGAATAAAGTCAGTCCGAAAGATGATTTCCCTCTGCCACACATTGATATGTTGGTAAACAATACTGCTAAATTCAAAGTCTTTTCGTTTATGGATGGATTTTCCGGATATAATCAGATCAAGATGGAACCCGAAGTTATGGAGAAGCCCACATTCATTACACCTTGGGGAACATTCTATTATAGAGTGATGCCTTTCGGTTAAAAGAATGTCGGTGCAACTTACCAAAGAGCAATGACTACTCTTTTGCATGATATGATGCATAAAGAGATCGAGGTATATGTCGATGACATGATTGCTAAATCAATTGATGAAGAGGAACATGTTGATAATTTATTGAAGCTATTCCAGCATTTGAGGAAATATAAACTCCGCTTGAATCATAATAAGTGTACTTTTGGTGTTTGTTCTGGTAAGTTGTTAGGCTTTATTGTCAGCGAGAATGGTATTGAAGTTGATCCTGCAAAGGTCAAAGCGATACAAGAGATGCATGCGCCCAAAACTGAGAAGCAAGTCAAAGGTTTTCCTGGCCTTTTGAATTATATCTCCAAATTCAGTTCCCACATGACTGCCATGTGTGCGCCTATATTCAAGCTCCTTTGGAAAGATCAGTCTTGTGATTGGACCGAAGATTGTCAGAAAGCTTTCGGTAGTATTAAAGTGTATTTGCTCAAACCTCCGACTTTGTCTCTGCCTTTTGAAGGAAGATCGTTGATCATGTATTTGACTGTGCTTGATGAAAGTATGGGTTGTGTTCTTTGTCATCAAGATGAGACTGGAAAGAGAGAATTTGCAATTTACTACCTCAGTAAGAAGTCCACCGACTGTGAGACACGGTATTCTATGCTTGAGAAGACTTGTTACGCATTGGCTTGGGCTGCTAAGTGTATGCGTCAATATATGTTGAATCATACCACTTGGTTGATATCCAAAATGGATCCGATCAAGTATATATTTGAGAAGCCTGCTTTAACTGGGAGGATTTCCCGTTGGAAGATGTTGCTATCAGAGTATGATATTGAATACCGATCTTAGAAAGTGATCAAAGGTAGTATCTTGGACGACCATTTGGCTCACCAACCGATTGAAGATTACCAGTTAGTACAATATGATTTTCCTGATGAAGAGATTTTGTACTTGAAAATGAAAGATTGTGATGAACCATTGCTTGAAGAAGGGTCGGAACCTGGTTCCCGTTGAGGCATGGTATTTGATGGAGCTGTTAACCAATATGGAAATGGCATTGGGGCAGTGATTATTACTCCTCAAGGCACGCATCTACCATTTACAGTTAGATTGACATTCAAGTGAACGAACATCATGGAAAAATATGAAGCTTGCATCATGGGGCTTGAAGAGGCCATGAATCTCAGAATCAAGTATTTGGATGTCTTTGGAGATTCAACTTTGGTTGTGAATCAGATCAAAGGTGAATGGGAGACAAATCAACCCGGGTCGGTACCGTATAGAGATTAGGCGAGGAGGATTTCAACTTTCTTTATAAAGGTTGAGTTTCATCATATCCCTCGAGATGAAAATCGGATGGCAGATGCTCTTGTAACGTTGGCGTCAATGATTGTAGTGAAGTACTGGAATGAAGTTCCCAATTTGTCTGTGATGCGTCTTGATAGGCCAACTCATGTGCTTGTTGTTGAAGAGATCAAAGACGAAAAGCCGTGGTATTATGATGTCAAATGTTTCCTCCAAAGTCAGATTTACCCGTCTGGGGCATCTTTGAAAGATAAGAAGACTTTAAGAAGATTAATGGTAATTTCTACTTAAATGGTGATGTACTCTACTAGAGAAACTTCGATATGGTTTTGCTCAGATGCGTGGATAGACACGAAGCATACTTGTTGATGACCAAAGTGAATGAAGGTTCCTTTGGTACTCATTCCAATGGACATGCAATGGCGAAGAAGATGTTGTGAGCATGTTACTATTGGCTGACAATGGAATCTGACTGTTGCAAATTTGTGAAGAAGTGCCACAAGTGTCAAATTTATGCTGATAAGATTCATGTTCCTCCGAAACTATTGAATGTTATTTCTTCCCCATGGCCCTTCTCCATGTGGGGAATTGATATGATTGGGATGATTAAGCCCAAAGCTTCGAATGGAAATCGTTTCATTTTGGTGGCAATTGACTATTTCACAAAATGGGTTGAAGTGGCATCATATGCAAATGTAACCAAGCAAGTTGTTGTAAGTTTTATCAAGAATCAAATCATATGTCGTTATGGTGTGCCAAGCAAGATCATTACTGAAAATGGATCGAACTTCAATAACAATATGGTGGAAGCTCTTTGCAAAGATTTTAAGATTGCACATCATAATTCTTCTCCCTACTGACCTAAGATGAATGGGGCTGTTGAAGCTGCGAACAAAAACATTAAGAAGATTATTCAGAAGATGGTTGTAACGTATAAGGATTGGCATGAGATGCTCCCATTTTCTTTGCATGACTATCACACATCCGTCCGCACTTCAACAGGGGCAACCCATTTCTCTCTTGTATATGGTATGGAAGTAGTGCTCCCCGTAGAGGTTGAGATTCCTTCACTGAGGCTGAATGGTGTCATACCAGGTTTGATCAGTTGAATTTGATTGAAGAGAAGAGATTAACTGCCATGTGTCATGGTCAGTTATATCAGCAAAGAATGAAGAAAGCTTTAAATAAGAAGGTCAGACCTCGTGTGTTCAGGGAAAGTGGCCTTGTGCTCAAAATGATTTTGTCTTTTAAACCAGATTCTAGGGGAAAATGAACTCCTAATTATGAAGGCACATATGTTGTCAAGAAAGTCTTTTTAGGTGGTGCTTTGATTCTTACAACTATGGCTGGTGAAGAGTTCACTCGTCCTGTTAACGCAGATGCACCCAAGAAATACTTCGCCATAAAAGAAAAAAAAACAGCTCGCTAAGTTGAAAACCCGAAAGGGCGACTTAGGCAAAAAAGAGCATCTCGGTGGATTGAAAACCCTAAAGGGCGATCCAGGCAAAAATTAGAGACATAAAAAAACAGAAAGAATTTCCCGATAAGTTGAGTACCCCACCTTGGGGAAACTTATGCAAAAATTAGGGATTATGGCAAGTAACTGCATTCTGCTGATCTTCAAATTTTAGAAATACTTTGTTGAGCACAAGGGTTGACGTCGTTTCATCATCCCAGTAGGGGTCAAGAGCACAATGGATATCAAGAATTGGTAGAAGGATTAAGGATCATTTGTATTCAATGTAACCCTTCTCCATGTAAATTACCATTTTAAACTTTGTAAAAATCTATGGAGTCTTGTCATTTACAGACTACCATCCCATTAAATAAAGTTGAGCTTTTGTCCAATTGTTTCTACTCTTATTTACTTCATCCAATAGTTTAAATTTTATGATGATCATTTTGGAAATTTAAAATTTTTAATCAAAATCATTTTCTTAAAAACATATAAAAACAAGAATCTTTCAAAGCATATAAAAGGAAGTATCAATAACACTTCAAAAAGCAACAAGTCCTTAAGTGCGAAACATCAGAGGTTCCCCAAGAAGTTAACCCTTCGGGTATCCCTAGTTGTTTTTGTTGATCCGGTACCCCTGCGGAGTGTTTGTTCCCTAGCAGAGTTCAGATTCTTTTCCCCAGCTGAGTTGGTTGATTCAGTACCTTGTGGCGTGTTATTTCCCCGACAGAGTTTCTGTGTTCCCCAATGGAATTTGTGTTTCCTCGGTAGGGTTGATCTTCAGTAGAGTAAGATGTTTTCCCCGGTAGATCGCGTTGGTTTCCCCACCAGTCACCACCCGATTCGCTCCTAGTCAGAGTTTCCTCTTAGTTTCTGAGCAGTTGTTTTGTGTTTATCTTTTGTATGGTTGTCTCCCTTTTGATATGGTGTCGACCTAAAATTCCATGCAAACTTGATAATGATCCCTCTCCTCAGCATATCTCCTCCCTCGGTTAGGTTTGAGCCTTTGGTTTGTTGATTTCTCTATTCTCCAGCAGTTGTCTCCCTCTTTTTGGAGATTGTTCGAGGATTGTACCGATGATTCAAATTCTTTGCGACACCTTTGTATCTTTCGTGATCGTTTTGTCAGCATAATCATCGTATATACATATACATATACATTCATATAATTTCATAATTGCATATTTGCATCATCATATCTCATTAACTTGTTGATTTGAGATTCTCATTCTCTGTATGGCGATATTTTATCCCCATGCGAGTTTGGTATCTGTCCTCCCTCATTTGGAGAGCGTCATCCCCTTAGGAAGAAAGACTTTCACCTTTCTCCTCTTCCCCACTGAATTATTTCCTCGTGGATGATTATTACTTCAGTTTCCTTCCTAGTTAATTATCTGGATGGAATCACTCCTCTTGAGTTATGTCCTCATTGGGTTCAGTCTTGATTGACCTTTTCTTTCTAGATCATGCCTAAGAGCTTATTACCCAGTAACTAGTAATATTCTTCTTAGTTTGAAGTTTGTTACTTCTTGCCCAATACCCGATAAAACTACCCCTATTTTCCCAGCAGTGGAATCCCTAGTAGATTCATTTGTTTCTGAGTCTCTAGGAAGTATATCCTTGATATGTTCACCCTAATTGATGACAAATATCTTTCTTTCCCCTGCCTGAGTTTATCCTTGATATGTTCATCTTAACCGATGAAGGATATTATCATACTTGGTATTCTACCCAGTAAAAAGGTAGGTGTAATCCCTACTTTCCTCCCTAGAGAGTTAATCCTTTATATGTTCATCCTAACCGATGACGAGTTTCCTTCTCATTGTGGTATTCTACCCAGTAACCGGTAGTTGTTAACCCTACTTTAGAGTCTATCCTTGATATGTTCATCCTAACCGGTGACGAATTTTCTCTTTGATGGTATTCTATCCAGTAACTGATAGATGTAATTCCTATTTTCTCCCTTTACAGAGTTTATCCTTGATATGTTCATCCTAACCGGTGACAGATTTTCTCTTTGATGGTCTTCTATTCAGCATTCGATAGATGTAATTCCTACTTGTTGTTCAGTTGGTATATCCTTGATATGTTCATCTTAACCGATGATGGATTTCCCCCTTGACAATCCCAAGCAAGTCTATCCTTGATATGTTCATCTTAACCGATAACAAATTTTCTTTCCTTTGAGTCTATCCTTGATATGTTCACCTTAACCGGTGACGAATATTCTCATCTTTGGTCTTCTACCCAGTAACCGGTAGTTGTAAATCCTATTTTCTATAGTTTTCCCCAACAAGGTTATTCTTACCCAATAACTGGTAATGAATACTCCTTCCTGATTTTTCCCAGCGAGTCATCATTGATGTGTTCATCCTAACCGATGACGGGTGTCCTCTCTGTCAGATCTTTATTATCTCCTTACCCAGTAACAGGTAGTAGATGATAGATTTCTGCTCCTCCTATGTTGAAGTTTATTTCTTCCCCAGTCGAGTTGAGCATGCATTTCCTTAGTGAAATTGCTTTTCCTGCATGATTCAAGTAGTTCAGTTTTATCCTGACTTACTCGTATCCCCTGCAGATGTTGTTGTCCCCCGACTGAGTCTTTTCCATTTTTGTTTGGAATTCCTCTAGTCCCCCAGTAGTTTTAAGTCGTAGCCTGGCCTACGCATAACTCCTTTAGCCCCCAGAGTTTTTGTCTCCCCAATGAGTTTTCTTGGGGGAATGCATTATACTCCTGTGGACTTTCGGTCTCTCTGATTTCTTTTTCTCTGTGGCAATATTTCCCCACAAAGAATTTACTTTTGCATTCATATCGTATGCATCATGAGGTCTCTTAGGACCAAAATTTGTTTCTATAGGTTGTTATTTAATCCCATTCTACTGAGTCGACAAGAAGATTTTAACCTTCGCCTTCTCAATTAGAATGTCCTTAAATAGGTGCAGCTGTAAGACCCAATGCAATTTCATCATAAGCATTAGCATTGGGATCATACCTTGGCATCCTCCTTACCCCTCTTTCATTGGGTTTGTTTTGGGAGAGATCACCAAGCACCATGTGATTGTATCATACTTGTATATTATCATTTTACTAACCATAAATATATCCTTTGTAGGTAGGGCATGATCTCCATTTATCTATCAAGTTCATATTTAGGGTTTAAGACCCTAATGACAAAGAGCACAACCATGAATTGATCCAAGAATGTTTATGAGCATCATATATGAGTTCCATGGATTCCTACATGTTATATTGATCAAGTTTTCTTCAAGAGTTTGGAGGTGATTTTCCTTGGAAACCCTAGTTTGACTGGGTATCTTGAGTAACTTCTCCAAGAAGCTATCTCACCAATTGATCAAATTTCTCAAGGGACACTTCAAAATTCATCATCTTATGCATATATGATCTACCATGAACTAATAAAGTCCAAAGAGTTGAAGGTTAGCAAGTTGGTTGATGGTGGTTGGCCAGATGAAAAACACTTTGCGCGCCAGCTTTGCCCCCCATTGAAACCCTCTCATTCTAAAGGAAAACCTAAAAAATTTCAATTTGAAATTTGAGTTTGAATCTCAACTGTTGGAGATTCAAGAACTCCAGGATCCAAAGCCTTGCAACCTCTCTAATCACTTCCTGCTAGCTTCTCAAGTGTGATCAGATCATGTTTGGAGCAATCAACATCAAGAACTGCATAGCATTGAAGGTAATTTTCAGAAAACTTCATCTCTTAGATTCTCACTCAATTCTACTCAATTCTCTTGGACATTTGGTTGTCTGAAGTCCTACCAATGTAGGCAAGAAGATTGAGTTTCTTAGAGGTCAAATCGAAGCAACTTAGTTGACATACCTCAAAATTCAACTCCTCATATCTTTTTATATATTTGGAGTTAGTTGAAATTGAGGTCAGATTCGTGCTCTATGCTATTTTTTCTTTCAGATCATGTCCTCCTTTTTTGTTTTGGTGATGGTTGAAGGTGGACCAGTCCGGTGAGGTCCACCGAAGAAGAAGACCGGAGCTCTGGCTCCGGCGATGTCTCCCAGCCATAGGCGATGTTTTAATCTCACGCGTTAGTTCTGAATACCATCCCTGCATCACATTGACTAATGTCCATTATGGAACGCGCGCTGAGGACCATTTGATCTGCCACCTCAATTAATGAGGGAGATCAAGTGGTCCACGTGTTTTGCTATTTTCTGATTTTCATTTTAATCCTTTTATTTTCATTAATTCATATTAATTTTGATATTGATAAAAAAAATATGAGAGTTTCAACAAAATATTTCAAATAATTTCCTCTTTCATATTTTGAATTAAAATTATTTTTTGGATCATTACTAATTTTTTTCATGATTTAATTGATTTTGTGATTATTTTTAATTGTTTAAAAATACTTTTAAGTCTTTAAAAATTCTGAATTTTTTTCTCCAAGGTCCTCAGACCTTGTTTGACCTATGATAAATCTCTTGGCCATTTCTTTGGTGTTTTGATGAGGTTTTAGGAATTTGACAAACCATATTTAATTTAAATACCTTATTTTAGTGTTTTTAATTTGAATAAATGCCAAATAATTGTGTTGACCAATTGTGATGACTTGTTTGAGTTTGAATCTTGTTGTTGGGCCTTGGTTAAGGTTGATTTGACTTTGTCAAGTTAATATCATTGGATTTAGGGGATTGATGGAATATACATTCCATCTCCGAAAATGAATGGATGATATTAATTTTGTAAAAGTCCTCCTTTGACCAATTTGAGTTTTTATCCATTCCCCTCCCTCTTCATCTCATTCCCCTTCTTTATGCATTCATCTCATTTGGCCTATGATATCTTATAGTCCTAAGGCTAGTTGATTGAAAAATCAACATAAGTATGGATGCGATTAGGCCACCTCTTTTGCATATTCTTTTTTGTGTGTGGTATGTTTCATGAGCATAGTCCATTATACTATGTCTCTAACATGCATTAACACGAAAATTCTATTGCCCGACCTAAAATAGTTGTGACTGCTACCTAAGTCCAATTACGATTGATTAACATAGCGCTAAATTTGTGACACAAAAGGCATAGAATTTTAGTTAGTGAGATTGTAAGTCTCCCTCTTTCATGGTATTGTGTGGAAACTTGGCCTTTCTTCCTTCCTTTGGAAGATGTCTTGGCTCAAGGATCCATGCTTGTGATAAGTGGGTTGAGTGTTCTCCAAAGATTGACTTAAAATGAAAAGCAAAAGCAAAACAATACTAACTTCTAACTCATTAACAACTAACTTTTAATTTCAAGTCATTTACTTTAATGCAATTTAATTTTAGTCTTTATTCATTTGCCATTATTCATACCATTCTAATTGTTTATGTTAATTTAATTTTCACTTTGTCCATTTTGACCATATTTTGTGATATATCTTGTTTGTGTATATTTTCCTTGTTTGTGTAATATTTGACCATTAATGTACATAATAACAACAAAAACCCTAAAAAAACTTTTGTCTGGACTGTTGGCTTGATCTTAGACAAATGGACTTAGAACCTAGGCAACATTCCTATGCTAAAGGATTTGGTGAATGCCAACTTTCTATGAAAACAAGTACTTGTAATTTGAAACTTCATCTGATACATCATTCAAGATCTCTTTGAGTTCATCTGCAACACAATCAATGTGAAGTTGTTATTTTGAACCTGTGACTTGTGGAATTCATCTGTTGCATGGGCTAATTTGAAGAAGATCATGGAGTGGCTAAGCTTGGATGTGGCTATCTTTATTTGATCCCTTGCTCTTCAAGATTGATATAATTGTGCATTTGTGTGTTGCTTGATTCTAAATGTCCAAGGGAATCCGAGTTTCTATTAACATTCTTGTATAATGGATTGCTACCCGTTGGTCAAATCTGTTCAACCCTTAACTTTTGATTTTGTACATAGGATTAATCTCTTCATCTTCTCCCCATTTCTTAAATTTCAAAATATCTCCCTCCCTTTTTAAAATCTTCGTTGATTGAACTTATTTTGTTCTAAACTTTGACCACTTTGTAAAAAGATAGAAACTTTGGCCTTATGCCATTGCATTTTCAAACTTCTTTTCTTAAATCAAGTTTGTAAATAAACTTAACTATACTTGACTTAAACTTTCAGAAGAGCCAAAAAGAACGAACCAATTCAAATCATTTTTAGGCCTTTGAGCCTTTCAAACTTAATTTTGTTAAAAGTAAGGCATCCACTTTGAAATTTGTATCACGAACTACGAGGTTTTGATCCCCTCATTTTTATATTGGTCCGTAGGCACAAGTCCGAAGGTCTTGTCAAGCACAAAAATATAATTAATGAATTCTTTTTTCATCCCCCCATTATATTTATTTGTAGAACATCATTTTTGTGTCTAGCTTATCCATAGCTTGATGATCATGAATTTACCGCTACACCGGCTATTGGGTAGGAAGATAATGTATTTGACAGAGAGACATTTGTTACCGATTAGGGTAAACATATCAATGATTAACTCTCAAGAGGTGTATTCATTATCGATTACTGGGTAGGAAACAACCTGTTGGGGAAACATCAAATAGGATGTACAACTACTCGTTACTGGGCAGAAGACCAAAGAAAGAGAGTATTCGTTACTAGTTAAAGTGAACATATCAAGGATAGACTCAAGGGAAGAATATACGTCATTGGTTAAGATGAACATATCAAGGATAGACCACCTAGTTAAAAATAAGAATTATATCTATGAGTTACTGGATAGAATACCAAAGAGAGAATATCCGTCATCGATTAAGATGAACATATCAAGGATAGACTCAGAGGGAAAAATAGGATTTACACCTATCGGTTACTGGGCAGAAGACCGCAAAGAGGAGGAAACCCGTCATCAGTTAGGATGAACATATCAGGGATTAACTCTCTGGAGAATGGAATATAGATTACAACTACCTTTTTACTGGGTAGAAAACTGCAAAGAGGAGAAAACCCGTCCTCGGTTAGGATGAACATATCAAGGATTAACTCTCGGAGGAAACGTGAAAAGAATCCGTTGGGAAAAATAGGAAGCAAATTGCTATTACGTGGTATTGGGTAAAAATACTCGCAAAAAGAAAAGAATATTACCATTTATTGGGTAATAGACTTTCGGGGGACCAAAAACTATCTGTCTAGGTAAAAGAAACGGTCAAACAAACACTCGACCCAATGAGGATAGAACTCAGGGGGAGTGGTTCCATCAAGATAATCGATTGGGGAGGAAACTAAAATAATAATCATCCACGAGGCAATAACTCAGTGGGGAATGAGAAAGGTTAAATTCTTTCTGCATAAGGGGGATGTCACTCTACAATTGAGGGAGGACAGATGCACCGAATTTGCACGGAGAAACAATATCACTATAGCAGAGGATTAGAAAATAAGGACTCAGATGCAATAGTATGCATGATGAAATATATGATGTATGAATGCATATGTATATATGATTGATGACTATGCTAACAAAATAATCACAAAGGAAACAAATGTCACCGATCTGAATCATCGCCAGAACACTCAGCTAATCTCGACAGGATGGAAGCATCGACTAAAGAAAAAATGGGGATGAATATAAATCATCCATCTCTAAATATCTCAAACCCTGTTGAGGAAGGAGAAAAGGTCTACTGAGGACCTGAATCATCAACTCTGCGGGGAATTTTAGGTCAACACCGTACCAAATAGGAGACAACCTTTGAGAGGACCAAAACATATTGCTCAAGAATCAGTGCTGGAGGGGATATAGGAATGAACTCCTTTGGGGACTTACAGGAGATAAAACTCTACGTTGGGTACATGCGAATTGATGCGAGCCTACAACTCAGTTGGGGAGACTGACTTGCCGTTGGGGAGGAAAAGATTACCAAACCAACCTCTTGGGGAAGACCAACAATGCTTCTCACTTTAGGACTCAACTATTCTCAGACTGCTGTTGACACTCCTTACTGAAATCGATTGCTTTTAAAAGTAATTTCTTTTATTGTTTCAAGAAAAATGATTTTTATTATTTCAAAATTTCAAAATTATCATCATAAAAATTCAATTGTATTTAGCTGAAAAAATAAATAAGAGCAGAAACAATTAGACAAAAAGCTCGACTTTATTTAATAGAATGGTAGTCTGTAAATGACAAGACTCCGCAGATCTTTACAAAAGTTATAAAATGGTAATTTACATGTAAAAGGGCTACATTGAATACAATGATCACTAATCCTTCTACCGAGTTGAATATCCACTATGCGCTTGGCTTCAGTTGAGGATGATGAATCAGAGTTGTATCTTGCTCAAAACTACTCTCAAGATTGGTGATCAACCAAATGTAGTTACTTGCCATAATCCCTAATTTTTGCCTAGATTGCCCCAAGGTGGGGTACTGAATCTGCCGGGATAAATTTTCTGTTTTATATCTCTAATTTTTGCCTAGATCGCCCTTTCGGGTTTTCAATCCACCGAGACACTCATTTTTTGCCCAAGCCACCCTTCCGGGATTTCAACTTAGTGAGTCGTTCTTTTCTTTTTAGGCTAAGTATTTCTTGACTGCATCGGAATTTACAGGACGTGTGAACTCTTCACCATCCATAGTTGTAAGAATCAAAGCACCACCTGAAAAGGCTCTTATAACAACATATGTGCCTTCATAATTAGGAGTCCATTTGTCCTTAGCATCAAGTTTAAAAGATAGAATCTTCTTGAGCACAAGGTCACCTTCTCGGAACATACGAGGTATGACCTTCTTATCAAATGCCTTCTTCATTCTTTGCTGATACAACTGACCATGACACATGGAAGTCAACCTTTTCTCTTCAATAAAATTCAGCTGATCATATCTGGTCTGACACCATTCAACTTCAGTTAACTTGGCTTCCATCAACCCACACAGTGACAGGATCTCAACCTCTATGGGGAGCACAACTTCCATACCATAAACAAGTGAGAAAGGGGTTGCCCCTGTTGAAGTGCAGACGAATGTATGGTTCACATGAAAAGCAAATGGGAGCATCTCATTCCAATCTTTATAAGTCACAACCATTTTCTGAATGATCTTCTTGATGTTCTTGTTTACATCTTCAACAACCCCATTCATCTTTGGTCTGTAGGGAGAAGAATTATGATTTGCAATCTTGATGTCTTTGCAAGGAGCTTCCTCCATATTACTGTTCAAGTTTGATCCATTATCAGGAATGATCTCACTTGGCACACCATAATAGCATATAATCTCATTCTTGATAAACCTCACAACAACTTTCTTGATTACATTTGCATATGATGCCGCTTCAACCCATTTTATGAAGTAATCAATAGCCACCAGAATGAAACGATGTTCGTTTGAAGCTTTGGGCTCAATCATGGCAATCATATAAATTCCCCACATGGAGAAAGGCCATGGAGAGGAAATGACATTCAACAGTGTCGGAGGAACGTGAATCGTATCTGCATAAATTTGACACTTGTGGCATTTCTTCACAAACTTGCAACAGTTAGATTCCATTGTCAGCCAATAGTAACCTACTCTCAACATCTTCTTAGCCATAGCACGTCCATTGGAATGAGTACCAAAGTAACCTTCATGAACCTCAGTCATCAACATGTCTGCTTCGTATCTATCTACACATCTCAGCAGAACCATATCGAAGTTTCTCTTGTAAAGCACATCACCATTCAGGTAGAAGTTGCTAGCTAATCTTCTCAAAGTCTTCTTATCTTTCAAAGATGCCCCAGATGGGTAAATCTGACTTTGGAGGAAACTCTTGATATCAAAATACAACATATTCTCATCTTTGACCTCTTCAACAGTAAATACATGAGTTGGCCTATCAAGACGCATCACAGCCAAATTGGTAACTTCATTCCAAAATTTCCCCATAATCATTGAAGCCAACGTTGCAAGAGCATCTGTCATTCGGTTTTCATCTCGGGGGATATGATGAAACTAAACCTTTGTATAGAAAGTTGAAATCCTCCTCTCATAGTCTCTATACGGTATCAAACCGGGTTGATTCAACTCCCATTCACCTTTGATCTGATTCACAACTAAAGCTGAATCTCCATAGACATCAAGATACTTGATTCTAAGATCAATGGTTTCTTCAAGCCCCATAATGCAATCTTCATACTCATCCATGTTGTTCGTACATTCGAAAGTTAATCTAGTTGTAAACAGAAAATGAGTGCCTTAAGGAGTAATAATTACCACCCTAATGCCATTACCATATTGATTAACAGCTCCATCAAATACCATGCCCCAACGGGAACCAGGTTCTGGCCCTTCTTCAAGCAATGGTTCATCACAATCTTACATTTTCAAGTACAAGACCTCTTCGTCAGGTAAATCATTTTGCACTGACTCATTGTCTTCAATCGGTTGGTGAGCCAAATGGTCAACCAAGAGACTACCCTTGATAGCTTTCTGAGATCGGTATTCAATGTCATACTATGATAACAACATTTGCCAATGAGAAATCTTCCCAGTTAAAGCAGGATTCTCAAAAATGTACTTGATCAGATCCATTTTCGATATCAACCAAGTAGTATGATTCAACATGTACTGCCGCAGACGCTTAGTAGCCCAAGCCAATACGCAACAAGTTTTTTCAAGCATAGAATACCGAGTCTCACAGTCGGTTAACTTCTTACTGAGGTAGTAAATTGTATATTCTTTCTTTCATGTTTCGTCTTGCTGACCCAAAACACAACTCATACTCTCTTCAAGCATAGTCAAATACATGATCAAGGGTCTTCCTTCAACAGGCGGAGACAAAATCAGAGGCTCAAGCAGATACTCCTTAATACTGTCAAAACCTTTTTTGGCAATCTTTGGTCCAATCACAAGACTGATCTTTCCGAAGAATCTTGAATATAGTCGCACACGTGGCAGTCATATGCGATATAAACCTTAATATGTAATTCAAGCAACCGAGAAAACCCCTGACTTGCTTCTCAGTTTTGGGCGCAGGCATTTGTTGTATTGCTTTGACCTTAGCAGGATCAACTTCAATACTCTTCTCGCTGACAATGAAGCCCAACAACTTACCAGAACGAACACCAAAAGTACACTTATTAGGATTCAAGCGGAGTTTCTATTTCCTCAAACATTGGAATAACTTCAACAAATACTCAACAAGTTCTTCTTCATCACTCGATTTGGAAATCATATCATCAACATAAACTTCGATCTCTTTATGCATCATATCAGGAAAAAGAGTATTCATAGCTCTCTGGTATATTGCACCAGTATTCTTTAAGCCGAAAGGCATCACTCTATAACATAATGTTCCCTAGGGTGTAATGAATGTGGTCTTCTCCATATCTTCGGGTGCCAACTTGATTTGATTATAACCGAAAAATCCGTCCATAAACGAAAAGACTTTGAATTTAACAGTATTGTCTACCAACATATCAATGTGTGACAGAGGGAAATCATCTTTTGGACTAGCCTTGTTCAAATCTCTATAATCAAGACACATACTGACTTTTCCATCCTTCTTCGGATCAGGCACAATATTACCCGCTGCGGATACTCAACGGTAACAAGAAAACCAATATCAATTTGTCTCTGCACTTCTTCTTTGATCTTCACTGCCATATCAAGATGAGTTCTCCTTAACTTCTGCTTGACTGGCGGGTATTCTGGCTTCAACAACAATCTATGCTCCACAATCACAGAATCTAAACCAGGCATGTCTTGACAGGACCAAGCAAACACATCTGGATATTCTCGAAGAAGATCAACAAACCCCTTCTTAGCCTCTAGACACAGTTGAGACCCAATCTTGACTTCCTTCCCATCATCCTCGAAACCCAAGTTGACTAATTAAATCTGCTCTTCAAATGGTTGAATAGCTTTTCCCTCGTGCTCAAGTAGACGAGATAATTCATCAGATAATTTTTCATCATCAGTCTCTTCCTCAGCCTCGAACACAGGGAGATCAAATTTTGAAGAGGGAGTATGATCATTGTATTCAATGGGTTTAGGAACCAACCTACATAATGATTCGATATTTTGATTTTAGATAAGTGAATTCTGACCAAATATTATGGAGATGGACAATTATTATTTATTTATTTATTATTTTTGTGATTACCATTTTCAGAAAGGTGAAAAGTAAAAATAAAACATCATAGATGTGGATGAATAGAATTGCATTTTATTAATGATAATCGAAATGCCTAACAATGTTCACTTCTCCCTTAGGTATAGGAGAAGGATTTTTCTTAAAACATGAAAACAAATTACTTAGAGCGGTGAACAATAACAGGAACATCAACAACAACCCAAATGTTACAAGTCTTGCCATGTGTCACTAAGTTGGCGCAATCTTCATTTTCATCATCACCGTCCTCGACCATAGCAGTTGAGTGTTGCTCATTACCATGAAGGAACCCTCCACTGCGGAAACTCGGTTTCACTTCTTCATATTTGATATTGAATGGCCCTTGTTGAAATCCCAATTCGGCCCTATTCTTCTTTTCATCAATTTCTACCATGTGACCCCATTGATCAATAATGCCGGTCTCAATAGCCTTCTGAGCATCCTTGAAAAAAGACATGGGTGCCCCAGTTTTCTTCACTTCAGCAATAGACAAGGCTTGGAACGGAGTTCTAACTTCCTCCTCAGCTTTAACATTCGACAATGATAATAGATGGCTCACTAGAAGTGCCTTCTCTCCACCAACAATGACAAGCTTGCCATTCTTCATAAATTCTTTTGGTGCAGAGAATTGAAAAGTAATATGAAAATCACTCTGACCTATCTTGACTGGGAGGTCCACTTTTCCAATGACGATTTTGCGAGAACCATTAAATGCTTTGAAAATGACGCCACTATACCTCATCGGGGCGCCTTGGTAGGAAAGTCTGGACAAAGTTGATTTCGGGAGTACATTCAAGGAGAACCGATATCAACTAACACATTAGACAGCGCATCCTCCTTGTAGTTCATAGAAATCTATAGTGCCAGATTATGATTTCTACCTTCCTCAGGAAGCTCTTCATCACAAAAACTTAAATTATTGCAAGAAGTAATGTTAGCGACAATGTGGTCAAACTGATCCACCGTCACTTCATGCTCAACGTAGGCTTGCTCTAGTACTTTTTGCAATGCTTCTCTGCGTACTTTTTGCAACACTGAAAATTTTGACGGAGTTTAGAGCAGCTGCTCCACCATATTGAACTCACTCCTCTTGATTAATCTTAATACCTCATCATCATCATTAGTCTTCAGTTTGCTGGATTCACCAGACTAACACATTGGAGGACTAACTGGATTCACCAGACTGACACACTGGAGCACTAACTGGATTCACTACTGACGTATCCACCTTCTTACTGATTGAAACATCTTCTACCTCCTTTGGAAATACCGGACCAAACACACGGCCACTATAGGTCACCTTTGCGATATCAACTATATTCACCAGAGAACTTGCCACTGACAACATAACCTCTTGACCATTTTCCACCATGGTGGCATTATACTGATGAGGAACAGCTTTATCGGATGCATACGGGACAAGGCCTGCCAACCGTATAATGAACGACGATACTGATCTATTGACGTTGTTGTTGTTGCTGCTACTATCAAATTGAATTACTACTCGCTCAGGGGTCTTGAACACAAGAACAATTACATTGACATCATCTATATCCCTTGAATGACAAATTTGGATAAGCCCTCCATCCATCAACCTCTAAATATCCCTCTTGATAATGACACGTCCTCGAGGATTCACGTTTTATATCACGCAACCATCATGGTCATGTTCACAATCACTGACCAAACAGATATCTCTATGGATTGCAACCAAAGACTGTCTGATATGGCGAACATTATATACCTTATACTCTCCAGGACAACCATCTAGCAAGTTAACTAAAGCATTACCATGAGCGGGTAATGGATTGACTTTCACATTCGGTGCACGGTCCTCAAAGGACACCATCCTACTATTTACAAGCTTCTGTACCTCATACTTCAACGGATAGAAGTTCTCAATGTCATCGCCTGAAGCTCCCTGGTGAAAGGCGCAATGAAGTTCAGGTTTCTACTACCATAGAAGTGGCTTTGGAATTTGAGGTGGATTTCTGGGTTGAAGTAGGTTCTTGAGAACCAAGGATGGATACAGTTCGGAATATGGCATAGGAATAGGGTCAAAGGAGACCTTCTTCTTTCGAAGTTTTGTTGTTGATTACTGTTGTTGTTGTTATTATTGGTTCTTTATCGTGGTTGTTGTTGACGTTGTTGTTGATGAATTGGAATAGGTTGTTTGTTGGAATTATTGGAAAATGCTGGAATTACTGATGAAACTTGATGTTGATGCTGACGCGGTTGAGAACTCCTTATGACATGAGACCTTCTCTGCCTCCCTACAGATATTGAATTGGTTTCCCCTTCCTTCCTTTTGGCAAAACCACTTCCATACTTATTACTGGACAACACTTCTTCCTTAGATAGACGTCCTTCACGGACTCCATCCTCTAACCTCATCCCCATGTTTACCATTTCGGTAAAGTCACTGGGGGCACTGGTAATCATTTGTTCGTAATAAAAAAAACTCAAGGTCTTCAGGAAAATCTTTGTCATCTCACTTTCTTCCAATGGAGGATTAACCTGAGCAGCAAGTTCCCTTCATCTATGAGCATACTCCTTAAATATATCTTTATCCTTTTGAGACATAGACCTCAACTGGTCTCTATCAGGCGCCATATCCACATTATACTTATATTTCTTCACAAAAGCTTCACCCAAATTGTTGAATGTATGAACACTTGCATTGTCTAGCCCCATATACCATCTCAAAGCAGCACCAGTCAAACTGTCTTGAAAGTAGTGAATCAATAACTGATCATTATCAGTTTGAGTTGACATTTTTCTGGCGTACATAACAAGGTGGTTAAATGGACAAGTATTTCCCTTATACTTTTCAAAGTCAGGGACTTTGAACTTCATCGGGATCTTTACATTCGGTATAATGCAGAGTTCAGTAGCACTCTTCCCAAACAGGTCCTTTCCTCTCAACGTTTTCAACTCCTTGCGCAACTCAAGGAACTGATCCTTTATCTCGTACATGTTCTCATAAACATATGGGCCTTTAGAAAGCTTAGAATGGTAGATGATGTCCTCAACACGAGGAAAGGTATGAACAATTGAAGGTGGAACAGACATGACCGGGCTAGATGTTGGCATAGAAGCAAAGGTAGGTACAAACCCTTCAGGCATGAAATTTTGTGGAATCCCCCACGGGAATCCAGCAGGCATAGATGGACCCGATTGAGTAGCAGCAATAGGAATGGTCAAGGTAGCAACCTCGGAGATGACAGTCCTCTGGGGAGGAGTTATGGGAGTTAGTGAAGACTGATTTTGTGTGGCAAGAACAGACTCCATCATGGAGGTCAACCGTGCAATCTCATCCTTCAGCTCTCTGTTCTCTTGTTCCAAATGTTCCATAATTCTGGGTTGATTGACACGAGTGTTGTATCAGTGAGACAGCTTGGCTGAAGCACAGAAGAATAACCGATAAGACATCTGGCAGAGGAAAACCTGTTTATACAAATGATGCATTAAATGCAATGTTTTTTATTGTTTTAATTTCAAGGAACGTGTTGTTTTATTTGAAAATATATAATAACAATTTGATTGACCATAAAAATCTCTTTTATTCATAAAATTTGGAAGGATTACACTAAATACAATTTTTCAGAAACCAAAGTACAAATAGAAGAGAAAATGAAACTAATCATCCTAAGGATCCCCTAGCAACAGTGTCAGATGATCTTGTTGTGGGCGCATACTTCCTTCGGATGCGTCGAATCTCAGTCTCAAAAGATATCTTCATTTGAGCTTTCTCAAGAACTAGCTGATCAACAATCTTCTTCCAAGCACGGGAAGGATGAGGCATGCTAGAGGAAGATGAACCCTCTGGCTCTCTCAGTCTCTTCACTGCTCGGTCTTCAAGAAGTTCAATAAGCGCATATTTGTCCTTTGACTCAAGCTGCAACTCCTATGCTTTCGGCTCAAAGCATGGAACCGCTCTTCCCACATATCTCTCTCTTGCTTTATCTTGGCGAGTGCGTCTTTCAACTCCTCCACATCTTGGTTGGGTAGAGTTAATGGCTCAGCCACATCCAAAGACATAGGTATCTCATAAGTGTAGCGGTGTATTCGTTACCATTGGAGATATTAACTAAATCCAAGGTAAATCATACAAAGTCGAGTCGCCACCGCACTTCTATTTATCCAAAGGAATGGTTAGAAAGAGAACAAAAACCTACAAAGTTTTACAAACAAAACTAGTAAAAGACAGAGATCTGGGTAAGGGGGTTGGTTATGTCATGGGAAGGTGTTAGGCACCCACAACATCCTAGGTACTCCTAGGGAGCCCTTTTCACAACTTGTTGCAAAGGTTATTGTTTATGAAATTATTTTTGTGTAAACATGATTGAAGAGATGAGAGAAGAATATACAAGTTTATTTACATTTTTGTGTTTGGATGGATAAACCCATTGCCTACGTACCCTCTCATGAAAGATAAGGATCAAAACCCCGTAGTTCGGGTAAAAAATTTAAAAACAAGTGAGTGGATTGATTTTAAACAAAAGCCTTAAGGTCTTTTGTTATCAAAGGGAGAAAACTCGACCTAAACCAACAATCCACCATGTGAGGAAGGCTTCGACATACTAGTGAGGGGTTAACCCTATAATAAGTATGGAAGGCTTACAATCCAACCACTAAGGATGCGGTGAGATTTACATCAACCATTAAGATAACTCAAACCTATGGCTAATGCATGAAAAATTTGATTAAGAAGTGGACATATGAGAACCACGAAAGAAGCACATTTGAGTGAGTTGCATTAACCAATTAGAAGTATGTATAAAGATGGTCAAAGTTGACTTAAAAGATTCAATTCAAAATGAGTATTATGAAAAGGAAGTTTGAAAATCAAAAGCCTAAGGCTTAGGTTTCTAATGTTGAAAACAAGTCAAATGTTTGCACAAAAGTTTTTGGTTTGGGTTAAAGATGAAAAAGGATCAAGGTTAAGCATGCAAGAGGCGGGGAATAAAGGAATGCAACCACAAATATGAGTTCCTTTCTCAAGATCATAGAGATGATCCAAGTATGTTCCTTTGGAAATATCACAAGGAAAAAGCAAAAGTCTCACAAGAGAACCACAAGATAAGAGGAAACAAAATGCAAATAAATGGACTTACATCCAACTCCAAGCACAAACAGGAAACAGAATGCCAATAAATGATCTTAAACCTGACTCCAAACAACAAACAGGAAAAAGAATGCCAATAGATGGACTTATATCTAACTCCTCAAAACAAACAGGAAACAGAATGCCAATAGATGGACTTATATCTAACTCCTCAAAACAAACAAATGAGCAAAAGCAAACACATACAAAGTAATCAAGCAAAGAATGCATCACACACTATATACAAACAAGAGGCTCAATCAAATAGGTGGGATTTAGTCAAGAGAGGTCATATCAACCTCGACAAACAAGCCAAACTGTAATGGTAAGCTGGAGCTCTTAACCACTAACATTCAGAGTTAGGGTGAAGCTGATCAAATATGGAAATGAGGATGAGACCTCAGGCTCTTAACCCTGGCCTGGGTGAGCTTATGACAAAGAAAGCGTGGGGATCCAGAATGTGGGATCCTATTCCACTTGACAGGCTCTAAACAAGATCTTGGGTACTTGTTCAAGAGCGTCAGCACGTAGTGCGAGCATAATGAACGACTCACTGAATAATAGGGGATTGATTGATAATCCCTTCTATCTATCAATTGCGTCTTCACTTAGGAGGACTTATCAAGTAACATGCCTCATTTAGAGGTCTTTGGCACAAATGTAAACAATCACAAACAGAGCCTCATAAGGAGGAC
This sequence comes from Lathyrus oleraceus, assembly GCF_024323335.1. NCBI lineage: Eukaryota > Viridiplantae > Streptophyta > Magnoliopsida > Fabales > Fabaceae > Lathyrus > Lathyrus oleraceus. The sequence goes on along the minus strand of NC_066585.1, from coordinate 347,924,238 downwards.
TTCAGCCAAATGCCTGCCAAAAAGGTGACAGGACTTCCAGACTACATGGAGTAAGAGAGTAGCTACCTAAGTGGTGTATCAACGACAATCCCAAGCTCAAGCAAGAGCTAAAAGCAAGCAACTAATGTACCTGTACAAAAGCTTAAACAGTTAATATCTCAATCAGAAAACCAACAGACAAACAGTGGAACTTTCCAACAATTACAACTTAATGAACAATGCTCAAGCAATCAAGTGAACTCATGAACATCAATTAGAACCTACAAAACAGCAAGAGTTAGTACTCAAAGGCATTTGTATCTCACAAAGTGAGATCAAACCAACCATCAAAGCTAAATGTCCAAACTTGAAATGGCAGTGGATGAATTCGTATCTTCAAGCCTCCAAACTCTCCAGATCTTCTCCTCTATACTTGCTTTGAAGCTTTGAACAAGAATCAAAAATGGAAACGGCTTGAATCTAGCGCAATTTCAGAAAACCATAGCCATGAGTTTGTACTTGAACTGCATGAATCTGGCCTGAATTTATCAAAGTAATGGTTGAATCTTGATCAATCAATGATGATGATCAAGATTATGCAATAAAATCTGGTGTTTGTGTGGAGAACTGAGAGATTCGAAGAGAGAGAGAAAAATTGGAGGGAATGTGAATTTTCAGATCTCAAATGTTTCTCCTCTGCAAAAACAGTTATGATTTGGCTTATATACCACTCACTAATCACACTGAAATCAGGATTAGGCTTTGGTTAATTGAGATTAGAGAGATATGAGGTGAATTGCAAAAATTGCAAGTGAGCTTAGCATGCACATGCCACACGTGAACAGTGTCATGCTGAGCTTCCAATCCACTTAAAATCAGCCAATGGTCATCATGGAAGTGGTATTTGGCTTGCATGATTAACCAAATTTGAATTATCAAAATTCCCTCCAAAATGCACATGTATGAATAAGTGGTCATATGAACTTCTTTCATACAAGGAAATGATTCATTTGGAAAGTATTGGTTGCAAGGAGCATTTTGCAAAAAGAGTGGACCAATTTGGAGTTTTGAATCAAAAGGTAGGCCATGTTGAAGTTCCATGCATACTTTGTTATCATTTGGCCATAACTTCTCAACCAATTATCAGATGGACAAGATGTAGGACTTTTTGAAAAGAGGAGAGAAAGATCTTAAACTTTCATGTTCACCAAAAATCCATTTGAAGCTTCTTTGATGTTGAAAAGTCAAGTTGAATGTGGACCAAAACCTTGCCATTTTTGGAAACTTGAAATTATAGGTCACATTCCATTTTTGGAAACTTTTGCCATGACTTAAAAATCTTCAAGATAGATGTTTGACATGATGAATAGGCCTTGTTTGAACATGATTGGGATGTTTGAAATCATTTCCCCCACCTCAAAGCCCTCAGTTAACTGCACAGTTGATTACTTCGTTCTCAGATGACCTTGACATGCTTTGATGAACTTAAGCCTTTACCACTTGGGGAATTTGCTTCAAAATGAAACCTAGCTCATATAAGCTCCAGATGATATCATGTGGTCCTCATCTCAAGAATATACCATCATCTCTTGCCCAAAGGAAATCCTTGAATTGCTTGCCCTAATGATTGCTTCAGCTGCAAAACAAATGTTAGTGACATATTTTTGGTGCTTTTGGTTAGTGATTAAACAAGAAAAGCAAAGATATACAATGCAAGCATGCCTGGTGATCTCAAACCACTCACAGGAGATCCCAACCCAAAGGGAAAGGAAGCCAAGATGCTCAAATGATCCTTGAGGCTATGCAATGCAATGCTTATGATGCCATGAGGGATCTTAGGGACAAAATTGGGGTCTTACAGATGCCCCTTTTTAAGATCATTCTAGCCGGAGAAATGAAGGTTAAAATCTTCGTCTCGACGAGGTAGAATGAGCTTAAATAATAACAAAGAGACAAATTTTGGTCCATGAGAGACCTCATGATGCAAATGTATGTATGCAAAACAAACTATCTCTGTGGGGATATGGGTCCACAAAGAAGAAAAGAAATCAGGATAAATTGAAAATCCATAGGAGCAATACACTCACTGATGGAACAGAGACTCTAACGGGACTCTTATGGGGATAAGAAAAAGAAATGCGTGAGCAGGTCACCACTTGAAACTGGAGACTTTACTGGGGAGTAAGGGACTAAAACCATGCGAGCAGGTAACGACTCAAAACTCGGGAAAAGAATTTTCCAAAGGGAAACAAATCCGATGGAAAGACTCAAGCTGACTCAAAGATGCATGTGTTGGGGAATACACCAACACAGCAAAACTATCCACAAAGGATACTTCAGATAAAAATCCGGACTCGAGCTAGGGAAAGAGCTGACAAGATAACTCTGCCGGGGAAAATGCATGTATTCGGGAATATGCCAACACAACAAAAGGCGAATCACAACAGAAACTCCGCTGGGGAAATCTAAAAGACTCTCCAGGAGACGCAAAAGGATGAGGTGTTACCGGTTAGTGGGTAACAAGCTCGGGAAGAATGAATATCTAAGACCGGTGTAAGGGTGAGAGATATCAATCAACCACATCATCTGAGGAAGACCTGAAAAAGGTATATTTCAACTCAGAGAAATCTGACTCCACAGGGGACCAAGGTCATAATAGGGAGCAGAAAGGAAGGAACACCAGGGATACCGGCTACTGGGTATATAATAGGTGATCACCAAGGCGTGAATTGGTGTGTGTGCCAAAACACTCATCATCCTGAAGAAAGCTGGAAAAGCAGACTTGTTTATAGGATGGGCATTCGATTCCATAAGGAATACGAATCTTACTCGACTTGGGAAGGACAGAAAACTTTGACCAAAGAGCGCATGAGATATATTATTTATTTCCGTCAAAAGGTAGATAATATACTCGCATGGAAGATTATCCACAACCGGGTTGTAGGTTAACAAAGGATAAATCGATCGAAACGTGAATTGGTTTGTGTGCCAACACACTCATCATCCTGAAGAAAGCTGGAAAAGCAGACTTGTTTATAGGATGGACATTCGATTCCACAAGGAATACAAATCCTACTCAATTGGGGAAGAACAACAAAAGACTTCGACCAAAGAGTGCATGAGATATATTATCTATAGCCGTCAAAATGTATATAATATGCTCGCATGGAAGATTATCCACAACCGGGTAGTAGGTTAACAAAGGATAAATCGACCGGAACGAAAGGCATCGGGATACCAAACTAGGTATGTAATGATGACCAATCAAGGGAGAAACAATCGTTACCAACAACAAAAGGGTAGACAAGAGATGACTCACTGGGGATAAATTGCGCAAACAAGGCAACTATCCAAACAAAAGGGGGAGAATATTTGATTCCGCAGAGGGACAACGAATCTTACTCAACTGGTGAAACACAAAAGGCTTCGACCGAAGAGCGCATGAGATATATTATCTATTGCCATCAAAACGTAGATAATATACTCGCATGGAAGATTATCCGCAACCGGGTTGTAGGTTAACAAAGGATAAATCATCCGAAAAGAAACACATCGAGATTCCAAAACTAGGTATATAATGATGGCCAATTAAAGGGGAAGCAACAAACATTACCGGCAAACGGTAAATGAAAGAGGAGCCGTTGGGGATAAATTTGCTTACTCAGAGCAAAACATCCACAAGAAATAAGGAATATCAATACCGAATACTGGAGTGATAACCAACAAAGAGGGGATTACATCTACCGAAGACTGGGTAGAAAACCACGGAAGAGTAACCGTCATCGGTTGGGATGAACAACAAGGGTTAACTCCACAAGGGGGAGAAACATAAGGTTTACGACTACCGGATGTTGGGTAGAAGACCAAAGACTCAGCTGGGGATGAGTATAAGGATAGGGTTTACAACTACCGAATACTGGGTAGAAAACCGCAAACTCCGTTGGGGATAAGATGAAGGATTGCCGGTTACCGAGCAAATATTCATTTATACCACGGGGAAGCACAAACTCCGACAGGGATGGAGAAACAATAGGATTTATAACTACCGAATACTGGGTAGAAAACCACAAAATCCGCCATCAACCAGAATGAATCACAAAGGTTACCTCTGCTAGGGGATGAAAGTAGGATTTACGACTACCGGATGCTGGGTAGAAAACCACAAAAATCCACTGAGGATAAGGTGAATAATATTGGCGACCTTACTAGGGAACACCAAAACAGTCTCAAAGGGCTAATTTAGGATCAAACCAAAAAGGCAAACTGAATCAAGACTCATCCTAATGAGGATATAACTCAATAGGGGAATCCATCCCAATATATGTGTTGGGAGGAAACGAAACAACTCTCGTCCACGAGGATATAACTCAGTGGGGAAATGGCAGGAAAGAATAAACACTTTCTGCTTAAGGGACTGACTTTATATTGAAGGATCAGACACACCCATCTGCTTGGGGAGATGTATATCAACAACTAGAAGGAGATAACAACAAAAGATATATGGCAAAAAAGGCAACATGAATATCTGAATGTTATAAGTATGCATGTACATGCGTGGTTTATGTATGATGAATGCTGACAAACAGACATATCTAACACAAACAGGTCCAGGAAAAGGCATACAGCCACCCGGTACTACATCTCAAGAGAGAAAGCCAGGATCACCAATGGAGAGTATCCAATCTACTGGAGATCTGAGACGATAGAAAGAAAAGACTTTGCCAGAGAATACAGAGATATCAGGAAATCACAAAAATCTCTGAGTGATCAATCATCAATCAATCCAGCTAGGGAAAAGAGTCACCGCACAGGCAAAAACTGCCACAACCGCAACTCTACTGGGAAATCCATCAACAACTCTACTGGTGAATCCAATCTGAGGGATACAAGAGGAAATCTGGGGATCAACCACCAAGATACCAAACTCACCAAGGAGATCACACCTGCTGAGGATACAAGATCGTTCTTCCACTAAAGGGGAGAGTGGTGAACATCTCAACAATCACTTTGCTTAGGGATAAAAACCCAAAAGTCTCAGCTGAGGAAAAATGCTCAATGCACAGGTAGAATCTGCTACAAAAGCAACTCTGTTGGGGGAGCAGTGAAATCACAAAATCATCGCAGGGATGAATCATCATTTTCAGCTGGGGAGAAGTGCTTAATTGTGCAAGCAACTCTGGTTGGGGAAACTGTCGTCACAGATAAAATCCACCACACCAACAACTCTTCTTGGGATGAATTATCACAGATAAAGTCCATCACCAAAAAATCTTTGTTGTGGATCAAAGAAACAGCGATATCTCTGCAGGGGTTGCCCCTGTTGAAGTGCGGACGGATGCATGATATCTATGCAAAGCAAATGGCAGCATCTCATGCCAATCTTTGTACGTGACAACCATCTTCTGGATAATCTTCTTGATATTCTTGTTAGCAGCTTCAACAACCCCATTCATCTTAGGTCTGTAAGGAGAAGAATTATGATGTGCAATCTTGAACTCACTACGCAGCTCTTCCATCATTTTGTTATTCAGATTAGATCCATTATCAGTAATGATCTTATCAGGCACACCATAGCGGCATATGAGTTGATTTTTAATAAACTTCACGACCACCTGCCTAGTCACATTAGCATATGACGCAGCTTCAACCAACTTGGTGAAGTAATCAATTGCTACGAGAATAAACCTGTGTCCATTGGACGCTTTCGGCTCAATCATGCTAATCATGTCAATTCCCCACAAGGAGAAAGGCCATGGTGATGAAATCACATTCAGAAGTGTCGGAGGAATATGAATCTTATCCGCATAAATCTGACACTTGTGGCATTTCTTCACGTATTTGTAGTAGTCAGACTCCATTGTCAGCCAATAGTATCCTGCTCTCAACATCTTTCTAGCCATGGCATGTCCATTGGAATGAGTACCAAATGAACCCTCATGGACCTCAGTCATCAACAGGTTTGCTTCGTGTCTATCCACGCATCTGAGCAGAACCATGTCAAAATTTCTCTTGTAAAACACTTCTCCATTGAGGTAGAAACTACCTGACAATCTTCTCAAAGTTTTCCTGTCCTTCACAGATGCCCCATGCGGGTAGACCTGGTTCTGGAGGAAACACTTGATGTCATAATACCATGGCTTATCATCTTTTACTTCTTCAACTGCAAACACGTGACCTGGTCTATCCAAGCGCATCACGGTAATATTGGGAACTTCATTCCAATACTTGACCACAATCATTGAAACAAGCGTAGCGAGAGCATCTGCCATCCGATTATCCTCTCGAGGAATATGATGAAAGTCAACTTCAGTGAAGAACGTTGAAATCCTCCTCGCATAATCTCTATAAGGAATAAGACCAGGCTGATTCGTTTCCCATTCACCCTTGATCTGATTGACAACGAGGGTTGAATGACCATAAACATCGAGATGCTTGATCCTTAGATCAATGCATTCTTCCAATCCCATAATACAGGCCTCATACTCAGCCATATTATTCGTGCATTTGAAAGTTAGCCTTGCTGTAAAAGGAATATGTGTGCCCTGAGGAGTAATGATTACTGCCCGAATACCATTTCCGTACTGATTTACAGCGCCATAAAATATCATACTCCATCTGGAACCAGGCTCTGGCCCTTCATCGAGTGTAGGCTCATCACAATCTTTCATCTTCAAATACAGAATCTCCTCATCTGGGAAGTCGTACTAAACAGACTGATGATCTTCAATCGGCTGGTGTGCCAAGTGGTCAGCCAAGATACTACCTTTGATAGCCTTCTGAGCCCGATACTCAATATCATACTCAGATAAAAACATCTGCCAACGGGAAATCCTCCCAGTTAAATCAGGCTTCTCAAATAAATACTTGATTGGATCCATTCTAGATATCAACCGAGTTGTATGATTTTTCATATACTAGCGTAAACGCTTAGCGGACCAAGCCAAAGCACAACATGTCTTCTCAAGCATTGAGTATCGAGACTCACAATCAGTGAACTTCTTACTCAGGTAGTAAATATCATACTCTTTCTTCCCAAATTCGTCTTGCTGACCAAGGACACAACCCATCGAGTCTTCAAGAACTGTCAGATACATGATCAGAGGCCTTCCTTCCACTGGACCATGTTAACGGATTTCCCATGCTCGGGCAATGGGTTCTTCTTAACATTAGGACCTGCGTCCTCAAAGCTCAACATGCCGGACCTCATAAGGTCTTGAACCTTAGTCTTCAGCTGAAAGCAGTTCTCCACATCATGGCCAGGAGCACCCGAGTGATAGACACAACGCAAATCAGGTTTATACCACCACTAAGGGTTAACAGGTATAGCTGGCGGGTCTCTTGGAGTAATCAACTTCCTCTCTATCAAAAAGGCATACAGTTTTGCATATGACATCGGAATCGGATCGAAAGTGATCTTCTTCCTCTCATAAATCGTGCTGGCTTGATTACTATTGCGAGGCTGGTAGGCCTGCTGTTCAGGACAATGCTGCTGTTGATATTGCTGAGATGGTTGTTGATTATTGCTGTGCTGATGATATTGTTGGTTGTCTCTGAAGACAGGTGCTATATGAGCCACCTGATGCTGATTACCGGCTGGACGCACGGTCTTCCTCCTCACAGAGGGTCTTCTGGGTTTCACATGGGAGGTCACAGCATGTGCCTCTCCATCTTTCTTTTTCGCAAACGCCCCATATCGTTTGGTAGAAGAGCCTTCATCTTTGGTTAGTCGTCCTTCTCTGACCCCTTCCTCTAGACGTATCCCCATGTTCACCATCTCGGTGAAGTCCGAAGGAGCGCTAGCAATCATCCGCTCATAATAGAATTAACTCAAGGTCTTCATAAAGATCTTGGTCATTTCTTTCTCTTCCAATGGAGGCACAATCTGAGCTGCCAACTCTCGCCACCTCTGGGCGTACTCTTTAAACGTTTCCTAGTCCTTCTGGGACATGGCACGCAACTGATCCCGATCGGGAGCTATATCCACATTATACTTGTATTGCTTGACGAAGGCTTCGCCAAGATCATTGAAGGAACGGATGTTCGCACTGTGCAGCACCAGACAGACGGTCCTGGAAATAATGGATGAGTAGCTGATCATTATCTGTCTGAGTTGACATTTTCCTGGCGTACATGACCTGATGGCTGAGAGGGCAAGTGTTCCCCTTGTATTTTTCAAAGTCAGGGACTTTGAATTTCTTAGGAATTTTAACACCGGGAACTAAACACAGCTCGACAGCAGATTTGCCAAAGAGATCCTTTCCTCGAACATTTTTCAATTCCTTGCGCAGCTCAAGAAATTGATCATTCATAGCGTCGATCTTCTCATGAACATCTAGGCCCTCAGACGGCTCAGAATGATAGATGGTGTCATCTACCCTAGGAACGGTATGCACGACAGGAAGAGGAACAACGAGGATCGGACTAGCTGTCGGCATAGAAGCAAAGGTTGGAGCAGGAATCTCGGGCACAAAGTTGGGAGGCATCCCCCATGGAAACCCGGATGGCATGGCTGTTGGCACAAAGTGGGCACTGGCAGTAGGCACAGTTGAGGAAACAATCTCAGAGATGACTGTCCTCTGGGGAGGAGTTGAAGGTGTTGGAGACGACTGGCTCTGGGCAGCCAAGAACGATTCCATCAAAGCACTCAATCTGGAGACTTCCACTTTGAGCTTACGGTTCTCTTGCTCGAGATGATCCATATCTCTGGAAGAGTTGGATCTGGTGTAGTACCGGTGAGTCAGCTTGTCTTCAAAATAAATGAAGAGCACAGAGTTAGACCACAAGACCAGAAGCTGAGAACAACACCTGCTTATGCAAATGATGCATGCAATGCTCGTGCACATGATTTGTTTTTATTTCAAAGGAATTTTAGGGTTTTATTTGCAAATTTTGAAATATTAAGCATTTTATCGCATATGGAAATATCTCATTAAATATATCGGAGAAAAGAAGTACAGCATTGTCCATTATTAAAAGAGAAAAGGAAAATAATCATCCTATGGATTCCTAGAAGCTCGGGACGCAGGAAGATAAGCTGCACGAAGCCGTTTCACCTCTCTCTCATAGGCTGCTTCCATATCTGCCTTCTCTTTGGCGAGTCGATCATACCTCCTTTTCCAGAACTTGGAAGACTAAGGAGTAGAGAAGTCCATGAATCATCAGGATCATCAATAACCTGATGCTCGAGGAACTCGATCATAGCATCTTTCTCCTTAATTTGTTGAAGCAACTCTTCCCTTTCACGAATCCAGGCACGTGAAAGGTCTTCGTCTCTCAACTCCTCTACTCCTTGGTTAGGGAGGGTTGAAGGCCCAACCACAACCAAAGGTGTAGGTCTCGGATAATCGTAAGGCATGAGATACTCAGATGCTCTCTTCCTTACCCAAGCAGTATAAGGCTCCAAAGCAATGCAATTCTTAGGACCCAACTAATTCCTGCCTTTCTTATGGATCTTATGCCAAGCACGAACCATTCTGCCTTTCAAGCCTTGATGATCTTTACCCTCTTGAAAGAACACACCTTCTAACAGAATGCTATTAGGTTTATCCTTTAGGGGGAACCCAAGCTGACGACGTGCTAAAACAGGGTTGTAGCTAATCCCCCGACATGTACCAAGAAGAGGCACATTGGAGAATTCACCACAAGAGTCGATAATCTGCACACCATCATATACACGGTTATACCAAGAGATATTATCATTAGTGAGAGACATAAGTCTCGTAGACCACCGTAGACATCCCTTGTTTTCCCTGAAGGCGACCGTCTGAGGTAAGTGAGAAATAAACCACTTATACAACAGAGGCAAACAACACACAATCGCGCCACCACCCTTTGCATTCCTCATATGCAAAGAGAAATAGGTATCACCCAACAGAGTCGGAACGGGATTAAGAGCAGAGAAGATCCTAATAGCGTTCACATCCACGAATATGTCGATGTTGGGGAACAATACCAATCCATAGATGAGAAGTACAAATATGGCTTCAAAGGCATCCTCACTCATGGCCTTCCCATAAACGGTAGCTTGAGCTATGAGGAACTCAAAAGGGAGACCTCGAATTCCACCTTTGGTCGTCATATGAGCATGAATCAGAGATTCATCTATGTGCAACAGGTCAGCTATCCCTTGAGAAGTAGGAATACTCTCCAAGCCACTGAACGCTATCGCATTACGCGAAAAACCGGTGGGAAAAGAAACAGAGCCGCCACCGTGTCTTATTTATCCCAAAGGCGGGAAAGGAAACGCTCGAAGTAAACCTGGAAAGGAATTGGTCTTACGACCAGAGATGCAAGGATCGGGAGTCGGTTATGCGAAGGGAAGGTATCAGCACCCCTACGCATCCGTCGTACTCGACGGGATCCACGCTCAGAAAGAATAGAAGAAAGGTTACTAGATAAACTGCTCAAAACTGCACACAACTGGAGTGAAACACAGATGAAAGACGGAGGAAAGGGACTCGGCAGGATATCGCATCCTGGGCCTACGTAGTTTGTCTAAAATAAACATCAGAGTCGACGTAGTTCGGGGATATGGGAAACATGCTCGCTAGGATATCGCATCCTATGCATACGTATCTTCTCTAACCAGAGTAAGAATCAGAGCACTCGTAGCTCGGCTAACGCACGCCAAACAAAACTCTAAACGAAGACGCTGAGACGTCAAAGCAAACACACGACTGGAAACGGAATGCCAATCGCTGGTCTTACATCCAACTCCAAACACACAAACACAAACGAGGAAACCGAATGCCAATCGCTGGACTTACATCAGACTCCAAACAAGCAAGCACACACAGGAAACCGACTGCCAATCGCTGGACTTACATCAGACTCCAATCACACACAAGGGGGTTGAAAAAGAAAAAGGGCGCCCGGAGAGATCAGCTCATCTCCTGCCTACGTACCTCATTTGGTATGAGGATCAGGGCGACGTAGTTCCCCTTAACAGGGAAAAAACTTCTATCCTAACCAGAGACTAGGGAGATAACAGACTACTAGAGACACTACGACTCGAGCCTAGAAGTTGTCATGCATACGATCCCTAAGTTGAGGTCTCTAGTCCTAACTCGCATAGGAAGCAAGCTAACCTAAACATCAAATAAGCAAACACAAGCACAAGAGAGCAAGCACACACACTATATGAAAACAAGTGGCTCATACAAGGTTAGGCTTTAGTCAAGGGGTCAAATCAACCTCGACAAACAAGTCGGTTCTATTATGGGTGTTTTGAGCTCTTAACCCTAACATTGAGAGTTAGGGTGAAGAAGATGAAATGGGAAATGAGGATAAGACCTCATAGCTCTTAAGCCTGGCCTGGGTGAGCTTGACTCAATGAAAGTGTGGGGATCCAGAATGTGGGACCCTACTCCACATGACTGACTCTGGACAATGATCTTGGGTGTTTATTCAAAATGCATCAGCACGTAGTGCGAGCAAGATGAATGACTCAACTGAATAGTAGGGGATGGATTGCACATCCCTTCTATCTGCCAATTGCCTCTTCAGTTAGGGGGACTTGAAATGCAAGTCACAAAGATAAACAAGCACAAACATTGCCTCTTAAGGAGGGCTTCAGACAGGTGCCTGCCAAAGATAGCAGGTCTTCCAGACTACATGAAGTCAGAGGTCATTACCTAGGTGGTATGCTAACCACAAGTAAAGCCAAGCAACTCAAGCAATGAGTTACAGCTACTAAAGTACCTGTGTAAACAACCAAACAATCAGTATAGTATTCAGACAAATAAAACAGAAAGTCCAACAGTGAGACAACCAATCATCAGACAACATCAATGCAAGGCATAAGATGCAAGCAAACTAAATTGATTCATCATCCACAAGACCTACAAAACAGCAAGGTTAGTTAACCAAAATAACTTGTATCTCAAGTGATGAGATCATATCAACCAATGTGCTAATTGCTTGAAACCTGAAACACAAAGTCCAAAGGATGAGAACAAACCACTAGCTCAAAGGCTAGGGTCAAAAGTGGGGAAAAGAGTCAAAACAGAAACTAAAACTCAACATGAATCACATTTACTCTATCATGAACATGTCCTATAAAGGACCAAGTCAAAAGCATTAGGCAAAATCATGTAGTGAGCAAAATATGGAAAAGACACACAACATGATCATCAATTGGACATACAAGTGAGAAAATGCACATTAAATCAGAAACACATCCGGTGATCATGAAAATTTATACACAAGATCAACATATTGAAAACAAGCATGGTGCAAAAAATTAGAACAAGAAGATCTCATTTGGCAAGGCAATAAAAATGAATAAGATCAATCATCAAATTGTGTGACACACATTGTCACACCTAAAGTCCATGTGTCTAAAACAGAGAAGGAAATTGCAAAAAATGCCAATTAAAATCTCACAAATCATGCATCATGTTCTGAATCATCATGTAAAATTTTAGGGCAATTGGTCAAGTATTGAGCATTTCACACCAATTTGAATGAGGCATGGCATAATTGTGTACATGTTCAAGTAATTCCACACAATCAAAAATCCAGAAGAGATAAAAACATGAAATCACTCCACAAAAATACTAGACATCCACCTGATCATTTAGCAAAAAGAATGGATTTAATTGGATCAAATTTCAATTTTATATGATTTTTCAAAGTTTGGAAAAAAATATTTGAATTAATGTGGCATGGCATATGATATTTGGAGGGAAAGGCAAAAGGAGAAATTAATTTGAAAAAACATTGCATAGGCAGGAATAGAAGTGAGTAAGCGCTGGAAACAAATAATGTCCAAAACAAATACCGCTGGGAATCGAACCGTGAGCGTATCAAAACGCTGCAGTTTCACTTATCCTACGTTGGCATCCAGTCACCAAGTCAAGCATATGTGGCGCTAGTCAAAAGAAACTAGGCCAATCAAATCGCAACGAAGCATGCACACATGGCAAGAACCCTAACCACCTTATCCAGAACCAGACAGCGGTGCCTTTGGAGGAAACAACCGTCTTCCTCGTGAAGACGGTGAGTGAACAGTGCTCGCTCAATTTTTTTTGCAGAAACAAGTAAAATTCATATCATTCGAAAGGTCATGGCAAGCACAATTCAAATCCAGGCTTAATTCAACATAATTCCTCCTAATCAATGTGAATCAAAGAAAAACATTTGGATCTAACAAACTTCTATCAAGCATAACTCATGCAAAACTTAACCAAATCTCATGAAATTTATACCAGATTAATCAGCAAGCAAGGATCTACAAGACTATGGCCATAAAATGGAGAAAAATGAAAGTCGAAACTCACCTTGTTTGAAGAGCAGTTGGCTAAAACAGGGTATCCAAGGCTTGGCAATGTCCAGTTCCACTTGCTTTGAGCTCCAAGGAAGTTTGATGCAAGAAACGGCTCGTGAAATGACTTGAATCCAGCTCAATTTGGAGTTTCCATTAACACCTTCAAGCTTGTGGTATGCACGAATTTGAGAGGCATTCCACTAAACACACGTTGAATCATGCTCAGGAGCACTCCATGTTCGTGATTATGCAAGAAAATTAGGGTTTATGTGTATAATTTTGGAAAATCAATGAAGAGAAAATTGAGAGTGAAAAGGGATTTCTAGATCTGAAACTCTGTGTAATCAGCAATACAGTTGCAATTAGGCTTTTATATGCTCTCCTAATCACTCTAAAATTATCATTAGGCCAAGGTTAATGAATGATTAGGAAGATACAAGATGTATGCACAAATTACCATTTCACCTCATGCATGGCAATCCTACGTGAACAGTAACAAAAGAGGGCCTAAATTCAATCAAAATCAGCCCATGCACACATTGGAATTGGAATTATATTCATGTGATCAACCAATTTTGAGTTTGGCAATTTCCCTTCAAAATTAGCATGCATGAGCAAATGGTTGTGTGAATAAATTTCATGCCATGTAATGAATGATTTGGAAAATATATGTCATAAGGAGCACAATGCAAAAAGAGGCACTCAAATTAGAGTCTTGGTTCAAAAGATATGGCAATTTGAAGTTTCAATCACACTTGGAAATGATTTGATCATAACTCCTTAACCATTCATGATATTGGACTTTTTGGAAATGGGAGAGAAAGATATTCAACTTTCATGTTGGACAAAATTTCATCTGAAGCTTCTTTGATGTTGGAAAGTCAAGTTGAAGTTGGTCCAAGAACTTGCCATTTTTGGAAACTTGAAATTACAGGCCACTTTCCATTTTTGGAAACTTTTGATATGGCTTCAAAATCTTCAATCTAGACACTAGTCATGATGAATGAAGTGTCTCAAACCATTTCTCCACCTCCTAGCCCTCAGTTGACTTGCAGTTGACTTTTATGGGTCTCAAATGACCTGGACATGTACTGATGACTTTTGAGCCTCTAACACTTGGTCAAGTTGCTTCAAAATGAACCCTCAGATCATATAAGCTCTCTAGCACAACCATGTGGCTTCTTTTCAAGGAAATGCTTGGTCTCTTGCATAGATGAATCCTCTTGATGCCAGTCTTGACTGATAAGATGGAATGTACTATGCAATGTTAATGCAATGTTAATGTAATGTCAATGACCTAAAAATGAAATGAATGAATGAATGGGGGTGCAAATTTGAGGTGCTACAAACGGCACCTGATCCAGAATCGGAATACCCACCAGATAAGCATACTCCTCAAGGGTAGGCAACAGCTGAAAATCCGGAAAAGAGAAGCAACGGTACAGAGGATAATAGAACTGCACTAACGTACTCATCAACCCTTCATCCACCTGAGTAGTCAGAAGAGGAAGAAGCTTCCCAAAACGAGCTTTGAAACCCAAGGGATCTAATACATAGGATGTCAGATTCCTTAACTCTTTTAGATCGGGTTGTCTGAAGCTGTACTTCTTTGTATTCCTTCTTTATCTTTCCATGTCTGAAAATTTTGCAACTAAACCCCTTAAGTTCCTTAAAAATTTTCTTTTTTATCTGATGATATGGATGCAGATGAATGCATGAATGCATGAATGCAACAATCACACTCAAGGATCAAGCAAAGCACACCAGACAAAGGTCATGGGATGGCTCATATTATCCTTAATATCAATCATCCATTTTGGTGGATTATGGTTTACACCTTGCCAACACTCAAGTTCCATTGATATTAAGGATGCATGAACGGATCAACCATGAATCAAGGGTTTGTTGCGAGTCACGAGCATGAAGTCTCGGTTAAGAACCACCCAAAGGGAGTGTACTAGGGTTTAAACCTACCGAACATGTTCTACAAGAGGTTCCCATAGTCATCATCCCATCTTTCGAATATTATCGGAGAAACGACTACTCGTATTCCAAAAATATTCTCAAGAGAGACTCTTATGAGTGTAGTATCGCGTAACAATCGTATCAAATCTTACATTTGAACGACTTCCACACTACGTCCTAAAAATAGGCCAAGGTGGGATTGGTAAACTAAGGTCCTTGGCTTCTAAGGCAAATATTGGAAAGAGTAATGTCTAACCACAACTTACTTGTGTGATGTTGTTATCCCAACATGACCTTCACCAAGTGAATGGACTCGCAAGTCAACTTGCTAAGGAATAACTCCACACAAGTCGACGAGACTATGCCATTCTCCTATCCTAAGGTGCACTCGAGTTCGGGTATAGAACTCATCTCACAAAGATCACCAAGCAATGCAAGCACTTGATATATCAAGCAATTCAATCATTACAAACAATACAGTAATCCCAAATCGCACAAAAATATGTCATAACAAATATGATACAACAAGAATGAAAAGTAGGCAAACCCACTAGGAAACTGTCTTTTCGGACGTCCCCAGCAGAGTCGCCACTTTTCTGTAGCGGTGTATTCGTTACAATTGGAGATATTAACTAAATCCAAGGTAAATCATACAAAGTCGAGTCGCTACCGCACTTCTATTTATCCAAAGGAATGGTTAGAAAGCGAACAAACACCTACAAAGTTTTACAAACAAAACTAGTAAAAGACAGAGATCTGGGTAAGGGGGTTGGTTATGTCATGGGAAGGTGTTAGGCACCCACAACATCCTAGGTACTCCTAGGGAGCCCTTTTCACAACTTGTTGCAAAGGTTATTGTTTATGAAATTATTTTTGTGCAAACATGATTGAAGAGATGAGAGAAGAATGAACAAGTTTATTTACATTTTTGTGTTTGGATGGATAAACCCATTGCCTACGTACCCTCTCATGAAAGATAAGGATCAAAACCCCGTAGTTCGGGTAAAAAATTTCAAAACAAGTGAGTGGATTGATTTTAAACAAAAGCCTTAAGGTCTTTCGTTATCAAAGGGAGAAAACTCGACCTAAACCAACAATCCACTATGTGAGGAAGGCTTCGATATACTAGTGAGGGGTTAACCCTATAATAAGTATGGAAGGCTTACAATCCAACCACTAAGGATGTGGTGAGATTTACATCAACCATTAAGATAACAAAAACCTATGGCTAATGCATGAAAAATTTGATTAAGAAGTGGACATATGAGAACCACGAAAGAAGCACATTTGAGTGAGTTGCATTAACCAATTAGAAGTATGTACAAAGATGGTCAAAGTTGACTTAAAAGATTCAATTCAAAATGAGTATTATGAAAAGGAAGTTTGAAAATCAAAAGCTTAAGGCTTAGGTTTCTAATGTTGAAAACAAGTCAAATGTTTGCACAAAAGTTTTTGGTTTAGGTTAAAGATGAAAAAGGATCAAGGTTAAGCATGCAAGAGGTGGGGAATAAAGGAATGCAACCACAAATAGGAGTTCTTTTCTCAAGATCATAGAGATGATCCAAGTAAGTTCCTTTGGAAATATCACAAGGCAAAAGCAAAAGTCTCACAAGAGAACCACAAGATAAGAGGAAACAGAATGCCAATAAATGGACTTACATCCAACTCCAAGCACAAACAGGAATGAGAATGTCAATAAATGGTCTTAAATCCGACTCCAAACAACAAACAGGAAACAAAATGCCAATAGATGGACTTATATCTAACTCCTCAAAACAAACAGGAAACAGAATGCCAATAGATGAACTTATATCTAACTCCTCAAACAAACAAATGAGCAAAAGCAAACACATGCAAAGTAATCAAGCAAACAATGCATCACACACTATATACAAACAAGAGGCTCAATCAAATAGGTGGGCTTTAGTCAAGAGGGGTCATATCAACCTCGACAAAGAAGCCAAACTGTAATGGTAAGCTGGATCTCTTAACCACTAACATTGAGAGTTAGGGTGAAGCTGATCAAATATGGAAATGAGGATGAGACCTCATGCTCTTAACCCTGGCCTGGTTGAGCTTATGACAAAGAAAGCGTGGGGATCCAGAATGTGGGATCCTATTCCACTTGACAGACTCTAAACAAGATCTTGGGTACTTGTTCAAGAGCGTCAGCACGTAGTGCGAGCATAATGAATGACTCACTGAATAAGAGGGGATTGATTGCTAATCCCTTCTATCTGTCAATTTCCTCTTCACTTAGGAGGACTTATTAAGTAACATGCCTCATTTAGAGGTCTTTGGCATAAATGTAAACAATCACAAACAGAGCCTCATAAGGAGGACTTCAGCCAAATGCCTGCCAAAAAGGTGACAGGACTTCCAGACTACATGGAGTAAGAGAGTAGCTACCTAAGTGGTGTATCAACCACAATCCAAAGCTCAAGCAAGAGCTAAAAGCAAGCAACTAATGTACCTGTACAAAAGCTTAAACAGTTAATATCTCAATCAGAAAACCAATAGACAAACAGTGGAACTTTCCAACAATTACAACTTAATGAACAATGCTCAAGCAATCCAGTGAACTCATGAACATCAATTAGAACCTACAAAACAGCAAGAGTTAGTACTCAAAGGCATTTGTATCTCACAAAGTGAGATCAAACCAACCATCAAAGCTAAATGTCCAAACTTGAAATGGCAGTGGATGAATTCGTATCTTCAAGCCTCCAAACTCTCCAGATCTTCTCCTCTATACTTGCTTTGAAGCTTTGAACAAGAATCAACAATGGAAACGGCTTGAATCTAGCTCAATTTCAGAAAACCATAGCCATGAGTTTGTACTTGAACTGCACGAATCTGGACTGAATTGATCAAAGTAATGGTTGAATCTTGATCAATCAATGATGATGATCAAGATTATGCAATAAAATCTGGTGTTTGTGTGAAGAATTGAGAGATTAGAAAAGAGAGAAAAATTGGAGGGAATGTGAATTTTCAGATCTCAAATGCTTCTCCTTTGCAAAAACAGTTATGATTTGGCTTATATACCACTCACTAATCACACTGAATTAGGCTTTGGTTAATTGAGATTAGAGAGATATGAGGTGAATTGCAAAAATTGCAAGTGAGCTTAGAATGCACATGCCACACGTGAACAGTGCCATGCTGAGCTTCCAATCCACTTAAAATCAGCCAATGGTCATCATGGAAGTGGTATTTGGCTTGCATGATCAACCAAATTTAAATTATCAAAATTCCCTCCAAAATGCACATGTATGAACAAGTGGTCATATGAGCTTCTTTCATGCAAGGCAATGATTCATTTGGAAAGTATTGGTCGCAAGGAGCATTTTGCAAAAAGAGTGGACCAATTTGGAGTTTTGAATCAAAAGTTATGCCATGTTGAACTTCCATGCATACTTTGTGATCATTTGGCCATAACTTCTCAACCAATTATCAGATGGGCATGATGTAGGACTTTTTGAAAAGAGGAGAGAAAGATCTTCAACTTTCATGTTCACCAAAAATCCATTTTAAGCTTCTTTGATGTTGAAAAGTCAAGTTAAATATGGACCAAAAACTTGCCACTTTTGGAAATTTGAAATTACAGGTCACTTTCCATTTTTTGAAACTTTTGCCATGACTCCAAAATCTTCAAGATAGATGTTTGACATGATGAATAGGCCTTGTTTGAACATGATTGGGATGTTTCAAATCATTTCCCCCACCTCAAAGCCCTTAGTTAACTGCACAGTTGATTACTTGGTTCTCATATGACCTTGACATGCTTTGATGAACTTAAGCCTTTACCACTTGGGGAATTTGCTTCAAAATGAACCCTAGCTCATATAAGCTCCAGATGATATCATGTGGTCCTCATCTCAAGAAAATACCATCATCTCTTGCCCAAAGGAAATACTTGAATTGCTTGCCCTGATGATTGCTTCAGCTGCAAAACAAATGTTAGTGACATATTTTTGGTGCTTTTGGTTAGTGATTAAACAAGAAAAGCAAAGATATACAATGTAAGCATGCCTGGTGATCTCAAACCACTCATAGGAGAACCCAACCCAAAGGGAAAGGAAGCCAAAATGCTTAAATGATCCTTGAGGCTATGCAATGCAATGCTTATGATGCCATGAGGGATCTTAGGGACAAAATTGGGGTCTTACAATAAGCATACATCATCTTCAACTCCAAGGCTCTCTTCTTATCCCAAGTAGTGTAAGCTTCCAAAGCTACACAGTTGCACGGACCAAGCTCGAATCTTCCTTTCTTATGTACATTATGCCAAGCATGTACTATCTTCTACTTCAAATGTTAGGGATATTTACCCTCTTAACAGAAAAGACCTTCTAACTGAGTGTTATTAGTTTGTCTCTCAAGGGGAACCTAAGTTGACGATGAGCCAAAGAGGGGTTGTAGTTGATTCCTCCTTGTGTACCAATAAGGGGCACACTAGAGAATTTACCACAACTATCAATAATATCCAAACTACTCAACGTATTCATACCAAACAATGTCATCATTAGTGAGAGACATATGTCTCTAATACCACCGTAGACATTGTTTGTTCTCCACAAAAGCAGGTGTCTGAGGCAAGTGCGAAATAAACCACTTGTACAGAAGAGGAACACATCACACAATAGTCCCACCACCTTTAGAATTCCTTAAATGCAAAGATAAATACATATCACCCAACAGAGTAGGCACATGATTCCCAATTAAGAAGATTCTAATGGCATTAACATCGACATAACCGTCAATGTTAGGGAACAAAGATAAACCATAGATGAGCAACACAAAAATGGCTTCAAAAGCATCCAAACTACCGGCTTGACCAAAGATAATAGATTTCCCTATGAAAAAATCAGAAGTCAACCCAAATATTCCTCCTTTCTTCAGCCAATGAGCCTCAATCTCAGACTTCTTCAGATGAAGAGCTTCAACTATGATATGAGATCTGGGAATCTCCTCTAATCCACTAAAAGGCACCTTGTTAGAAATACGTATTCCTACGAGATGGGCGTACTCCTCTAACATAGGCATAAGTTGATAATCGGGAAAAGTGAAGCAACGATAGACAGGGCCATAAAACTGAACCAACACACTCAAGAGTCCTTCGACCATATCAGCAGATAATACAGAAAAATGCTTCCCATGACTTTGCTTGAAGTCCAAGGGATCTAATACAAAGTATGACAACATCCTTAGCTCTCTTAAATCAAGACATCTGAAACTGTACTTCTTAGTGTTCCAACGTCTATAATCGATGGTCTGAAACATTTGCAAATAAGACCTTAGTTCCTTGAAGTTACTTTTGTGTGATGAATGTCATGATGTGCATGAATGCATGAATGCAACAATCACAAATAAGGGATCACACACAAGGCAAACACAAATAGAGGTCAAGGGATGAATCGAGTCATTGTCAAGATCAATCATCCATGTTGGTGGATTATGGTTTTCACCAACATGAGTGGATTGTTTTTAATTAAAAGTTAAGTTTAAAAGAGGCACAAAGGTCCCAAAGTTTAGAATGAGTGTTAGTTATTTTTGTCTTTTAAAATTTTAAGTCAATATGGTTAGATTCATTTACAAGTTTGATTTAAGAAAAGAGTTTTAAAATGCAATGGCATAAGGCCAAAGTTTCTAATTTGCAATAAAGTCTAAGTTTTGAAATCACAAGCAAAGAAAGTATTGAAAAGGGGGAGAGATTTTGAAATTTAAGAAGTGGGAGGAGATGAAGAGACTAATCTTAAGCATAAAATTAAAAGTTAAGAGTTGAAAAGATCTGACCAATGGGATGCAATCCAACAGACAAGAATGTCATATATAAAACCAATTTTCCCTTGGGACTCATAATTAGCAAGCAATAAGAAATATGAAGAGCAAGGAATCAAATAAAGATGGCCACATCCAAGCACACAAATCCATAGCTAACAGTCTTCTTTGTCTTCTCATGTATCAAATGAAATACTTCTTGATTTTTGCTTAGAATAAGACATTAGGCATGAGATCCAATTAACAGTTGCATGAAAACCATGTAAAGATGAATTCATGTGAATCCTAATAATTGCATCAGATGAAAGCTCAAATCACAATAACTTAGTCTCAGAAATGTTGGCATTGGCCAAGTCCCTTTTGCATATGGAATGTTGCCTAATTCTAAGTCTAAAAGCTCATATCAAACCCAACAGTCCACACAAACATTTTTTAGGGTTTTTGTTGTTTATTAAGTATTTTCAGGTCCTAAGACCAAAAACACAAACAAGATACACAAACACATATATACAATCACAATATATGGCATAAATGAGCAAAGTGAAAATGACATAAACATAAACAAATTAAATGCTATGTAAATGACAGATGAATGGTAAATGACTTGAATTTACATTGCATAAATTAAATGACTTGAAAATAAAAGCAATATTAAAACAAATTAGTCAAATGTTAGTTGATTAGATGTTTGTGATGTTTTGCTTTTCAATTGATTAAGTCATTCTTTGGAGAACACTCAACCATTTATTCACAAGCATGGATCCTTGAACCAAGACATCTTCCAAAGGAAGGGAAAAAAGGCAAGTTTCCAGACAATACCATGAATGATGGGAGACTTACAATCTCACTTACTAGAACGATATGCCTTTAGGGTCAAATTTAGCTCTATGTTAAGCAATCGTAATTGGACTTATGTAGAAGTCACAACTATCTAAGGTCGAGCAATAAAAACTTAGGTGTTAATGCATGTTAGAGATTTGGTATAATGGACCAAACTCCTAAAACATACCACACACTAAAAGAAAATATCAAAAGGATGGACCTATCTCATCCATACTTGTATTGGTTCATCTAACACAAGGTTATTGATGAACCAATTATCCTTAGGATGTTGAGATTTCATTGATCTATGAAAGGGATTGGAAAAAATAGGATTGAAGATGAAGAGGGAGGGGGGGGGGGGTGAGAGAAACACAAATTGGTCATTGGAGGAATTTTATCAAATTAAAATTATTCATTCATTTTGGGAGATGAAATATACATTTCATCAATCCCCTAAATCCAATTATTTGAATCCAACAAAAGTCAAATCAACCTTGACCAAGGCCCAAACAAATAGTCAAACATGACAAGACCATAAAAATGGCTCAACATAATTTTTACATATTTAATCAATTTAAAATGCATTAAAATACTATTTAATTTGGCCAAAACCTAAAACCTCTTCAAAACACCCAAAAAATGGCCAAGAGACTTAACCTAGGTCAAAATATTTCTTGATTTTTGAAAAGTCAGAAGTATTTTTACACAATTAAAAATATGCACAAAAATATTTAATTCATGAAACATATCAAAATTAATCCAAAAAATAATTTTAATTCAGAATATGAAAACGAAAAACATTTAAAGATTTTTGGTGAAAGTCTCATATATTTTGGATTAAAAATGAAATTAATATGAATTAAACAAAATAAAAGGATTAAACATAAAATAAGAATATAAAAAGAAATTAAAAAAAACAAGGGCCATCAGATATCCCTCATTAATTGAGGTGGCAGATCTGATGGCCACGCGCTAAGGTGTATGATGCACTCTAGTCAACCGCGTGGAAAAAGTGGTAATCACAAGATCAGGATGAAAACGTGGAGGGAAGATCTGATGGATAGGAGCAAGCCACCACATCACCGGAGCCCTAACTCTGGATGTTGATAACACGGAAATGTATCGTATATTTGCCTTGATTTACATTCAAAAATCGTACCTTTTTCATTTATATTTCGATTATTCTGCAAGAGTTTAAGTTATTTTTTTAGGTATTTCAATTCCCATGCTTAAATGAGAAAAGTATAGAAAATGAAGGAAAAGAAGAAGAAACAGAAGAGAAACAACAGAAAAATCAGAAAATATGAACTTGGTGAACATGACGACCATCACACACCATCATGATCGTCACGCTACCCTTAAGTGTGACGAACGCCAGAAGACCATCACGACCGTCACGTATGCAAAGTCAGCGTAATGGGTTTCATACAGAGGTGGTCCACGTCGCCCTAGTCTTCGCTCCTTAAACCATCTTCCCGTGAATCGCTCCCTCAACTAAGTCCTCCTTACTTTTTTCAAGCACAAAGACCAAGAGGGATTATAAAAGAATGGAAGTTGGAAACTTCCGGGGGCTCTCTCTCTCTCATCTTATCTCTCAACCTTTTTTCGCTCCTGCAATTTTCTTTTCACGTTATTTTTCTTCAGCAAGCATTTTTTTCTTTAACTGCTAATTGTTTACTTTTTCGTTCAGAGCTCTGATTTTTTTCCCTTTTTCCTTTGTGTTTTTCACTTAGCCAAAAGTAGTAGTTTCCTACATTGGGGAACTACTGCAACATAGTTAGTTTAGTTTAAGCATTTGTTTCGAAGAAGCAGAATCCTACCGACCTGTGGAGAACTGCTCAAGTACTTCAAGATTCAGCCTATTCAATTAATCAAAGTTCTAGGTTTTTTTATTCAATTATTATTATTACTTTATTATTAAATAATCATGTTTGCTTTATTGTTAAATTGTTTTTGTTCGTCTGTGTTTACATTATTTAACATGTCCGACTAAACTACCGGTATCGGTATGTAAACAATTTAATTAGACGGGATTTAATAATAATCTTTGTAAACTTCTTTTCTCAAATAATCTTTCTGGCTGTGGTTTTTAATTTAAATTTAATTAACTTTGTCACGAGAGTGAAAAGTTATTTAATACGGTTTTGCCACGAGTGTGAAAAGATATTTAATATGGTTTTGCCACGAGAGTGGGAAATTAACTAATGTTAGAACCGACAATCGCGAGAGCGTGAGGGTCGAACTGGATAGTAAAAATTAGGCATTTATTTTAAAAACAGCGAGAGCACTTTAAAAGCAATTAGAACTTATTTATTTTCAAAAAGTAGTTTTAATTTCAAGTGGGACAGCGAGAGCGTACATTCTGAATTAAAAGTATAGTCCGAGTCAACAATCACGAGAGTGTGAGATAAAGCCTTTTAAATGAGTATTTTCTACTGAAAGGTGTTTGGTAATTAAAATATACACCGGTGACTTATCGAATCCCTGACAATTAATGCATTGCATACTGATATCCCTTCATTAATATTTTCTTAAAAACTTAATTTTCTTTAGATTTAATTTTTGTTGAACCGAACCTCTAAAAATCATCACCTTAGCTAAACATAGTAACATCGATAGCATTAGTCTGACCATCAACCATTGTGGGTTTGATATCTTTTAAAACTAAACGACTAGACTGTGCACTTGCAGTCAAGTATCCGTTAAACTATATTTTATATACAATCACGACACGTATCAAGTTTTTGGTGCCGTTGTCGGGGACTAATTTAGTTGAATAGTGCGATTCTTTCGTTACACAATATAGACTAAGGCAAAAACTAATTTCCCTTCCCTTATTTCTTGATTGTATGCCAAGTACTCGCTCACAAGGCGAAAACTTAGTACCACCAATCGTAGAATTAGAGAGTTTCTTATATTTAAGACGCCGGATACTAGAGTACCAATGAAGGTACAATATTCCTGATATCATCATTCCTACTACTGAACTACTTGAAAAACCAACCATGGTTGCAGTGGGACCACATAATCATCCTCTTCTATGCTACCCCATCACAATAAGAACCTCACAACAACATTGTTTCCCCTACTATCGATCGAAACGATTTCGAGTTGAAACCCTCATTGTTATCAGCTGTCCAACAACATCAATTTGCTGGAAATCCTACGGAAGATCCTAATGAACATTTGACCAAGTTTGTGGAGTACGTAGACACTATGAAGCGAATGGTATATCTCAAGATGCGATAAGACTACGTATTTTTCCTTTCTCTCTAAGGGACAGAGCTTAGGCTTGGTTACAATCCTTGCCATCCAACTCAGTCACTACATGGGAAGAACTGAAGAACTTTTTCTTAGCCCGATATTTTCCGTCGAGCAAAACAGCTATGCTGAAAGCTCAAATCAATGGATTTCGACAAAAAGATGCAAAATCTCTCTACGACGCATGGCAGAGATACAAAGACATGATGAGGATGTGTCCACATCATAGTCTCGAACACTGGGTGATCGTTCACACATTTTTTAATGGGCTTCTGTATAACACAAGACTGACAGCAGACGTTGCCGCAGGCGGTGCACTTATGGACAAGCCATAGAACGAAGCCTATCAACTTATTGAAAACATGACCCAAAACCATTGCCAATGGGGAGTTGAAAGAACTCCAGTAGAAAATTCCCAAACAAAAGGTGGAATGTACGAAATCAGTAGCCTCGAACATGTCCATGCAAAGGTAGATGCCCTTGTTCAAAAGTTAGACAACTTAACCATAACACCCGCAACCACTGTGGCTGCCGTAACTCCAAATTGCGAGTTATGTGGAGTTCCTGGAAACACTGCACCAGAATGTCAGATATTAGCAAGAGTCTCCACTGATCAAGTGAATTATGCTCAAGGAAGCCCTTATTCGAATACCTACAACCCAGGTTGGAAAAACCATCATAACTTTTCGTACAAGAACAACAACGCCTTGTATGCACCTGACCAAGCGCCTGCTGTTCCACCTGGATATCAAAAGCCAACTACTAACGCTCCTAACATTCCTAGGAAGTCCAACCTTGAATTAATGATGGAAAGTTTCATAGCTACCCAAGCTCAAAAAAACAAAGACTTCTTGAACCAAAACATACACACTAGTGAGCAACTTAAGCAATTAGCAAACAAAGTAGACGCTTTAGCCACCCACAACAAAATGCTTGAAACACAGATTTCACAAGTGGCTCAACAACAAGCATTTACTGCTGCTCCTGCTGGCACATTTCCTGGACAACCACAACCTAATCCAAAAGGACATGCAAATGTTGTTATATTGAGAAGTGGAAAAGAACTAGACGGACTCGTAGAACCAAGACTTCAAAATCCTGCCATGTACCAAAAACCTGACAAAACAACAACTGAGAAGGTAAGTGAACCGAAGGAGAAGGAATATAATACCTAAGAGGCCGAAGAGAAAGAAAAACCTTTTGTGCCTCCACCACCTTATAAACCACCCATTCCGTATCCTCAAAGATTCGCAAATTCTGAAACTGGAAGGCAATTTAAGAAATTTGTTAAACTTCTGAAGCAACTGAACATCACAATACCCTTTACAGAAGTTATCACACAAATGCCCTCATATGACAAGTTTGTTAAAGAGATCCTATCCAATAAGAAAAAGATCGAGGATAACGAAACAGTTACACTTACTGCTGAGTGTAGCACAATAATCCAAAACAACATGCCTCCCAAACTGAAAGACCCAGGTAGTTTCTCCATACCCTGTGTCATTGGAAAGTTCGTCATAGACAAAGCTCTATGCGACTTAGGAGCCAGCCTTAGTGTAATGCCCTTATCCATCTGTAAAAGGCTCAACATGGGAGAACTAAGACCAACCAAAATGTCTATTCAACTAGCTGACCGCTCAATCAAATATCCTGTTGGTATACTAGAGAATGTTCCAGTACGTGTAGGACAATTCTACCTTCCTACCGACTTCATAATCATGGACATAAAAGAAGATGCCACTGCACCTATTAAATTAGGAAGGCCATTCTTAGCTACCGTCGGAGCCATAATAGACGTGAAAAAAGGCAAGCTAATATTCGAAGTTGGAGAAGAAAAATTTAAATTCATCTTGACACAATTGTTACAAGCGCCAGCTATAAAAGATACTTGTTATCTACTTGATGTCATAGACGAGTGCGTAAGAGAGATGGAGATGCAAGAAACCACATATTCTGATATAATGAAAATCCAAATCCCTCCAATCTTTGAAGATGATAATTGGCGTGAACCGTACCAAAATGACAGTCTAAGCGAATGCTTAACACTTACACCTAATCACATGCCATGCCCGAAGAAACCATACATAGAATTAAAACCACTACCCAAGAACCTAAGATACGAATTCCTAGACACTGAACTCAAAAGACTAGTAATAGTCAACGCAGACTTAGGACATATTGAAATTGAAAAGTTACTAGATGTCTTAAGAAAATATCCAATTGCGTTAGGATACAACATCGTTGATCTAAAAGGAAAAAGTCCTTCTATCTGTATGCATCGCATATTGCTAGAGGAAGATTGTAAAACCTCTAGAGAACACCAGAGAAGGATCAACCCAATCTTAAGTACTGTAGTCAAGGATGAAGTAAAGAAGTTATTAGATGCAGGAATCATATATCCGATCTTCGATAGTCAATGGGTTAGCCCCGTTCATGTAGTACCCAAGAAAGGGGGTGTTACAGTTGGTAAGAACGAGAAGGGCGAATCTATAGCACAAAGAGTTGTGACCGGAAGTAGAATGTGCATCGACTATAGGAAACTGAACAAAGCCACTTGAAAGGGTCATTTTCCTCTTCCTTTCATTGATCAAATGCTTGAACGATTGGCTAAGCATTCCCACTTATGCTATCTAGACGGTTATTCAGGATTCTTTCAAATTCCTATCCATCCTGACGACCAAGAGAAAACAACCTTCACATGCCCTTATGATACATTTTCTTTGTTGGTACATTCCAAAGATGCATGATGTCAATCTTCGCTGACTTTATAGACGACATTATGGAAGTCTTTATGGACGATTTTTATGCTTGTGGGAAGAGCTTTGAAGGATGTCTATCATACCTTGAAATGGTACTTGAAAGATGCGCAAAGGTGAATCTCGTATTGAATTGGGAGAAATGCTATTTCATGGTCCAACAAGGAATCATGCTAGGACACGTAGTATATGATAAAGGAATTGAAGTAGACAAAGCTAAAATCGAAATTATAGAAAATCTTCAACCACAAAAAACCGTACGAGAAATACGAAGCTTCTTAGGACACGCCGGTTTCTACCGACGTTTTATCAAAGATTTCTTGAAAATTACCAAACCACTGTCTGGTTTATTAATGAAAGACGCTGACTGGAGATTACGATCATGCAACCACCTGACTGGAGATTACGATTCGAAATCATGTGTGATGCGAGTGACTATGCCGCAGGCGCAGTGCTAGGACAAAGGAAGGACAAAAGAACTCCATGCGATCTACTACGCAAGTAGAACCTTAGACCCTGCCCAAATGAACTACGCCACCACTGAAAAGGAACTTCTAGTTGTTGTGTTCGCTTTAGACAAATTCTGTTCTTACTTAGTAGGAGCGAAAATCATCATCTGTACTGATCACGCTGTTATTAGATACTTGCTAAGTAAGAAAGATGTCAAACCAAGACTCTTAAGATGGATCCTACTCTTACAAGAATTTGATTTAGAAATAAAAGATAAGAAAGGTACTGAGAACGTAGTAGCAGACCACTTATCACGAATCGAAGGGAATGAGCCTGAACAAGTCCCAATCAATGATGATTTCCCTTACGAATGACTTATAGCCCAAATGGAAAGCGACATGTCTGAGCTAACCATAAATGATACTAAAATAGAAGAATTCGTGGAAGAAATTCATATGAATATAACTCTGCCATGGTATGTTGACTTTGTCAACTACCTAGCTGTTGGAGCACTTCCACCGGACCTATCATACCAATAAAAGACGAAATTATTTCATGATCTAAAACAGTACTACTGGGATGAACCTCTGCTTTTCAAGAGAGGTGCCGACGGTATTTTCCGTCGATGTGTTCCTGAGGATGAAATAGATGATATAATCTCTCATTGCCATTCCGCTCCCTATGGTGGGCATGCAAGCACTTCAAAAACTTGTGCTAAGATCTTATAATCTGGCCTATTTTGGCCTACTCTGTGGAGAGATGTCCATAATACGATTATAAATTGCGACCGGTGCCAACACACTGGTAACGTTTCAAGACACGACGAAATGCCACAAACAGGCATCTTAGAAGTGGAAGTCTTTGATGTATGGGGAATTGACTTCATGGGACCGTTCCTATCTTCTTTTGCTAATAAGTACATACTCGTAGCTATCGATTACGTTTCAAAATGGATCGAGGTTGTAGCTTCTCCGACAAATGACACACGAGTAGTGATTAAGATATTCAAGAACGTAATCTTTCCTAGATTCGGTGTGCCAAAACTAGTAGTTAAGGATGGTGGCTCCCATTTCATATCAAATATCTTTGGAAAACTTCTTCTGAAGTATGGAGTCTGACACTTTGTAGCAACACCTTATCACCCAGAAACTAGTGGGCAAGTCGAAGTTTCGAATAGAGAGATCAAACAAATTCTAGAAAAGACTATCGGAATATCTAGAAAAGACTGGTCATATAAACTAAATGAAGCTCTGTGGGCATATAGGACAACCTACAAGACCCCAATAGGGACCACACCCTTTAAATTAGTTTATGGTAAATCATGTCATCTCCCTGTAGAGTTAGAACACAAAGCTTATTTGGAAATTAAGACCCTGAATCTAAATTATACTTCCGCAGGCGAGAAAGGAATTCTAGACATTCACGAATTGGAAGAACTTAGACTAGACGCCTATGAGAATGCCAAGATATACATTGAACGAACTAAAAAATGGCACGATAAACGTATATCTAGGAAAGAGTTTAATTTTGGAGACATAGTGTTACTATTTAATTCAAGACTTAAGCTTTTTCTGGGAAGACTTAAATCTAGTTGGTCAGGTCCTTTTGAAATTACTAAAGTTTTTAGAAGCGGTGCGATAGAAATCAAGGGTAGAAATAGTGAACCGTTCATTGTAAACGGGCAGCGATTAAAGCATTATCACAATATTGACAATAGAGACTATTCAAATAGTTTAAGACTTATAGAGCTGCCCGCTCAACCCAAAAACTGATATATCGCGACGTTACTGTCGAACTTACGACATTAAACAAAGTGCTTGGTGGAAGACAACCCGCCTCTTTCTAATTTGTTATTGATTTTGTTATTTTTATGTTTTGAATTTTAAGTTCCTTCTTTCTTTGATTATTACTTTTATTTTGCTCCCTTTCCTTTATTCTATGCAGAAACGTACTTGTTGTTTTTCGTTACTAACTTAGTAATATTGGCTACTAATTAACAGGCAAACATAAAACTAGTTAGTAACTAATTTTCATCATGCAACAAGTAGATATAGTTTTCAGAGACAGATTTCAGAGAAGGCGTTATGATTATTTAGCTCAGAAGGATATGGCTTTATCCATATATTATAATGGACCTACCATGGATAGGCTAGGTATCCACAATAGTATCTTGTTTATGTTTAACCATCTAGGTTGGGAGAATGCTGCTATTAAGAGAAGGTTTGTCACATACCGTGAGCTTACCCTAGAATTCCTTAGCTCCCTAGTTTACATACCCGATCATGGTGATGGACTCAACAAAGGGTTGATTTCCTTTAGGTTGTTTGGTATTGATTTCACTTATAACCGTAGAGACCTTGCTGACCTTCTAGGATTTCCTAGTGGCCCATTTGTATTCACTACCTGCCAGGAGGAATTAATCAATGACATTGACTTGGATTACTTTTGGGGTAGTTTAACTGGATATCACCACCATGACCCGCACCATATGCACTCTGATGTGATACACAACCCTGTTATCCGCTACTTCCACAAAATACTAGCCCACACACTATTTGGAAAAGAAGAGAACAACACCTTAGTCTCAAGGGATGAACTTTTCATCTTAATCTGCGTCGACCAAGGCCGACATGTCAATGTTGTAACATTCATGATGCAATTTTTTTTACCTTACACAGGACAATCGTGCTCCAATCCTAATAGGTGGCCTAGTAACCATGATAGTTGATGTTATTGGACTTAGACACCCACTTAACAAGGGTACACCTTTTTGACCCATCCGACCCATGGATATTGACTTTTTCTTCGACCGAAGAATTTTAGGAAACCTTGGACCGGACACTTTTGACTACCTAATTAATAATGTAGTTGTCCAACTATTTACCTTACCAAACCATGAAAGAATGAGTGTTCATAACCGTAATAACTGGAATTTTAATTTAGATGAACATCACATTGCTCCACCATCACCTCCTGAGACACCACCTATTTATGAGTATTTTGATGACCCTATCTCTGTTGATGAATTTGACCCTGAAACCCCTCCAAACTACTATAATCTGAATGAACCAGAAATTCCATCTTATGCGGAAAATCTGACCACAGTTCTTACCCGTTTGGATGGTTTCCGTACTGAAATAACTAATGTGAAAGATGAACTAAAAAGAATGCGCCTTGATGCCTTAGGCTTAATGGATGTCACTGTTGAATAGTTTGATCACTTGAACCAGGCTGTAGCTTCTTTGGGACACCACCGTGGCTAATTACATCGATCGCTGAATTTTCCTACTCACATTAAAGCAATGAGGACACTGCTTTGTTTTAGTGTGGGGAGGGAGCACATTACTGCTATTATTCTTTTAATACTTACTGTTACTTTTAACTTTAGTCTTTACATTTAATAACAATTGTTATTTCTTACTTTTATGAAGAAAAAAATTTGTGATCAATTTAATTTACCTTTGTCAGTTCAATTTAGTTACTTTTACTACGGTTGCTGTCTTGTTATTTTGTTTCCATATTGCTGCTATTGTTTTGTTACTCTGTTTCTATACTGTTACTATCTTTAATTTCTTATAATATCTATTTTTTCTATGATACTGACAGTATGATTTACTCATAACATGCAAACAGTTAGAAATTAATGTCAGTAGTCATAAAGCATGCATTCACTTTTTCCATTTTTCCTAGGCTAAAATATGACCGTTGGCATGTGACGCTCGTCACATGAACGTCATGACCGTTACGCGTCTTACGACCAGGTACGTAACGCTCGTCACGCCCCCAGAGTGCGCGTTCTCTATTTTAATTAAAACAGAGGCGCACAATCCTTTTCTTCTTCCTCATATACTCGTTTCTGTTTCCTTAACCGTCCACCCACACCATAACCGCCCCACTCACTCCCATTTATTTCTCCATTAACCCCCAATTATTCACTCTATTACCCCTTCCATCACTTCCTATTTAAACAAAAACAAGTGAGTTTTCTAGAACTCACAAAACCCACTACGCTCAAACAAAACCCACGTCCTCTATTCCTAATCTCAATTTGCATACACCATGGCCTGTCAAGAGGGACCTGCTCCAGACCTTTCAACTATCATATTCAGAGAGGGAGAGGCCGGTGAACGGCAAAGAGAAAACTACCTTGGGGACTATCAACGCTCAATTCAACCCACGAGGTACGTTGATAATGATTGCCTGAAGGAGTTGGGGCTTTTAGATGGCGTGGGATGGATGTTGAACATCTCTAGTTTAACGCAGCTCTACACCAACCCACAACCAACATATGAAGCTTTAACCCTGGAATTCTTTAGTTCATTCTCCTACATAACACCTCCCGGTGCAACTCAGTTTCTCACCGGACTCGCCACATTCAGAATGTTCGGCACTGAGTATTCTTTGAACAAAACACAAATATCCCAAATACTTGGTTTCCGACATGGAGATGGAGTTCACTGTCGTATCCCTGACGGATGGCCTGAAATAGCATTTGGAGTATGGCACAGTCTTACCAATGTTAACGTCACAAGTTGGGATGCACTCAAACAACATACATTCACAACCCGACTATCAGATATTTCCACCGAGTTTTAGGACACACGGTCTTCGGAAAAGTCAACAACCATAAAGTAAACTCTAAGGAGCTTTTCTTCCTTCACTGTGTGTTCACTCTAGTGGCGTTCAATGCTCCCCCGTTCTTTTTGGCCAACATCCAGTCTAACTGCATGAGAGGCAACACAACATTCTATTTTGGAGGAACCATCACTTCCGTAGCATTCGGCCTGAATCTGGGAGATAAGCTTGCTAGCTTACCTTCCTTGCCGACCGAGTTCCTTAATATCGACTATTGCTGTTCCTCGTACCTTATCAAAATCATAGACGATGGGAGATATCACCCTGTGGTTCGGAACATGATAGTCTGATGCGTCATTTTGCCTAACAGGAATCGTATAGATCCATAGAACATGGAAATTTGGACTTTTAATTTGAATGCTCCTGAGCCCATTGAGGAAGATCCTAATAATAATGGAGCTGATGAAATTGAAGAAGAGCTAGACCGACAGGTGCCCCAGCCTATACCGGCTGAGATCCCACAACCACCTCCTGAGCATGCTGCAGAGACATCTTCCTGAAACCAACGAAGAAATGAGCACTGACCCGCCACCATGGAAGACATCTATGATGAGATGTTGCGACATAACCAAAGGAAGGAAGGGCACCAAACCCAAATGATGCAAGCGATCCAGTAAATACAAAGAGACCAGCATGACTATGAAAACTGGCATGACTAAGGGATGGCGGAATTGTAACACCCCGAATATTGTTAGATTAATTTAAATATTATTTTAATATGATTATTTGAAGGTGAAATGAATTATTAAATAATATTGGGAATTATTATTATTACTATAGATGTCATTTATTTTAATAATAATTAAATAAATAAAATAAATGGAATATGAAGAGTGGAAGGGTAAAAGGGGAATTTGATAAAAGAGGCAAAAGGGAGAACTCAGGGTGTTTTTTTTTCACGTATTTTGCCTCAGAGTCAGAGAAAGGGAGAAGCGCTGAAGAGAAAGAGAAGGAAGAGGAAAAGGCCAAAGATTGCTCAGAACTTCCTTCAATCCAAAGAGGTAAGGGGTCTGAACCTTATTAAACAATCATATGCTGAAAATGGTGAAATATTGGATGAACGAAATTGGGATTTTAATCGAAGGAATTCGTAGAAATTATATGCAATGATGTTAGGATTTGTGAAACAGAATAGGGGACTATTTGTATTAGATGATATGAGTGATTTTGTGTGAAATTTGGACTGTGGAAGGATGAATTTGGATAGATCTCGTAGCAGAGAAAGCCATTGCAGATCTGGAAATCTGGTTTCTGGTCATACGCGTATGGCACTAGGTAATACGCGTATGAGATTGCTGGTACGCGTATGGCACTAGGCAATACGCGTATGGATGAGGAAGATGATGTTTTGAACGTGTTTTGGTCTCTGTTGGTACGCGTATGGGAATGTGATACGCGTAGCATACGCGTATGGACATGGGCAATACGCGTATGGATTTGGTCAAGCGTGGGCAATACGCGTATGGGCATAGGCAATACGCGTATGGGCAGACTTGTGGTCTTTCCTGGGCTGTTGTTGTGCAGTTTTTGGTTGTTTAGGCTGAGCGAGGTAACTTAGCTGATGCATGGTATACGAGGGATCATTTCCCGTTGCTTTGAGTGGTATAGATATTAGTAGAGTGTGCTAATACTGTGTTTGATTATGTGGCATGATGTGATATGCTTTTGTGATAGAATGTGTTAATGATGATGATAACATGACTATATGATGCTGTTGTTGCTATGTTGATTATGATGCATGCTTGGTGTGCATGCATTCATGAAAGGCCGATGCCTAGTGATGAACGGACTGAGTTCCAATGATGTTGTTGACTCCGGGCTTGTTGAGAGGCTTGGTTCCTTGCGGGGAACTCGGATTCTATGGTGATGAATCTGGGAGTGGTGATCCTGTAGTTGGTCACAAAATGGGTATACCGAGTCGTGTTGAGTCATGCATGGGTGTGTGCATTGCATTTGATATGTTGTTTTGTTGATGTTCATGAGTATGTTGATTATGATGATTATGATGAGCTAAGTTGGCATATTTATGTTTATATTTCTGTCGTTATATTATTATTTAATAATGTAATTCTCACCCCTTCTGCATGTGTTTATGTTCATCTATGATGAGCAATGTGCAGATAAAGAGGAGTAGCTATTGTTGAGGTTTGAAGAATAAGTGTAGAGTTATTCTACAGAGTCGAGTCAAATGCTCTGGTCATGTGACACCGGGGTTATGGGATTCGATAGATAATTGGTTATTATTTACGTTGTTTATGATGACTAATATGTTGAGATGCTTTGTTGAGATACTGTTGAAACATTATTATGAATTGTTATATGATGAATGATAATATTTGTGTTGTTGTCCGCTGCGAAGTTTTAATAAAATAAATATATGTTTTATATTGTGATGCGATAAGTGTTATGTTGTAAGAAATGTAAACTCTTCTACATGTTGTACTCTGATAATCTATTTAAATATGTCGTTTGGGTAGAAGGGTGTTACATTAGTGGTATCAGAGCATAGTCAGTCCAGTCGAGTCATAATGTGATGTTTTCCCTATTGGTCGATTAGTGTAAATGACACTGGTGCTACTCATTCGTTTATTTCGTATGAGTGTGCGACCAGGATTGGTGTGATTATGTCGTCCCTAGGCGGAAGTATGGTGATAGATACTCCTGCTAATGGTTCTGTGAAGACTTCTGTGGTCTGTCGAGGTTGTCAGTTGACGATCTTTGAGAGAGAGTTCGTGGTTGATTTGGTGTGCTTACCCTTGCACCAAATTGATATTATTCTGGGAATGAATTGGCTAGAATTCTATGGCGTGTTTATCAACTGCTATGGGAAGACGGTGCGGTTTTCTGAAGTTGGTGAGAATGATGAGGCAAGATTTCTATCTGCTAGGCAGGTGGGGGATTTTGTGAAAAATGAAGCTCAGATATTCGCTTTATTTGCGTCTCTGCAATCGGATAAGAAAGTGGTGAGTGTAGATTTGCCTGTTGTCTGTGAATTTCAGGATGTGTTTCCGGAGGATGTAAGTGATTTACCTCCAGAACGTGAAGTCGAATTTGCCATTGACTTAGTACCAGGTACGAGTCCAGTGTCGATGTCTCCTTATAGAATGTCGGCAACTGAATTAGTTGAATTGAAGAAGCAACTTGAAGAATTGCTTGAGAAGAAGTTTGTGCGTCCAAGTGTTTCTCCTTGGGGTGCACCAGTATTGTTAGTGAAGAAGAAAGAAGGTACGATGAGGTTGTGTGTCGATTATCGGCAGTTGAATAAGGTGACTATCAAGAATCGGTATCCATTGTCGAGGATTGATGATTTGATGGACCAGTTGGTTGGAGCTCATGTTTTCAGTAAGATTGATTTGCGGTCGGGTTATCATCAGATCCGAGTGAAGTCAGATGATATTGCGAAGACTGCTTTCCGTACGAGGTATGGTCATTATGAATACACTGTGATGCCGTTCGGTGTGTCTAATGCTCCAGGTGTGTTTATGGAATATATGAATCGTATATTTCATCCGTACCTTGATAATTTTGTTGTGGTGTTCATAGATGATATATTGATATATTCTAAGACGGAAGAAGAGCATGCAGGACATCTGAGAATTGTTTTGCAGGTGTTAAGAGAAAAGAAATTATATGCAAAGTTATCTAAATGTGAGTTCTGGTTGAAGGAAGTGAGTTTCCTTGGCCATGTGATTTCGAGTGGTGGGATTTCTGTTGATCCTGCTAAAGTTGATGCTGTATTACAGTGGGAGACTCCGAAGTCTGCTACTGAGATACGCAGTTTTCTGGGGTTAGCTGGTTATTATCGCAGATTTATTGAAGGCTTCTCTAAGTTGGCATTGCCGTTGACGCAGTTGACTAAGAAGGGTCAAGTATATGTGTGGGATGCAGCTTGTGAAGCGAGTTTTGTGGAGTTGAAGAGGCGGTTGACCAGTGCTCCAGTGTTGATCTTGCCTAATCCTGGTGAGTCCTTCGTTGTCTATTGTGATGCTTCTTTGATGGGTCTTGGTGGTGTTTTGATGCAGAATGGTAAAGTTGTAGCTTATGCTTCTAGACAGTTGAAAGTTCATGAGAGGAATTATCCTACGCATGATCTAGAACTTGCAGCTGTTGTATTTGTGTTGAAAATGTGGAGGCATTATCTGTATGGTTCCAGATTCGAAGTGTCCAGTGATCACAAGAGTCTGAAGTATCTGTTGGATCAGAAAGAGTTAAATATGAGGCAGAGAAGGTGGTTAGAATTACTGAAGGATTTTGACTTTGAATTGAGTTATCATCCCGGTAAGGCTAATGTAGTTGCAGATGCGCTGAGTAGAAAGTCTCTACATATGTCTATGATGATGGTTCGGGAGCTTGAGTTAATTGAACAGTTCCGTGATATGAGTTTGGGTTGTGAAGTTTCCGCTGATAGTGTAAAGTTGGGTATGCTGAAGTTGACTAGTGAAATTCTGGAAGATATTCGGAATGGTCAGCAAGTTGATGTCGCTCTAGTTGATCATATTACTATGGTTAACCAGGGTAATGGTGGTAATTTTGAGATTGATGAGAATGACATCCTGCGATTTAAAGGTAGAGTTTGTGTTCCTGAGGTGTATGAATGGAAAAAGAGTATTCTTGAAGAGGGCCATAGGAGTGGATTGAGTATCCATCCAGGTGCAACTAAAATGTATCAAGATTTGAAGAAGTTGTTTTGGTGGGCTGGTATGAAAAGAGATGTTGCTAAGTTTGTGTATGCCTGTTTGACTTGTCAGAAGTCAAAGATTGAACATCAGAAACCGGCAGGTATGATGCAACCTTTGAAGATTCCTGAATGGAAGTGGGATAGCATTTCCATGGATTTTGTGACGGGATTGCCGAGGACGGTGAAAGGTAATGATTCTATTTGGGTGATTGTGGATCGATTGACTAAGTCGGCGCATTTTTTGCCGTTGAAGATTAATCACTCTTTAGAGAAGTTGGCAGAGTTGTATATTGAGGAGATAGTGAGGCTGCATGGTATTCCATCCAGTATTGTGTCTGATAGAGATCCCAGATTTACTTCTAGATTTTGGGAAAGTTTGCAGAAAGCGTTGGGAACTAAGTTGAGGTTGAGTTCAGCTTATCATCCTCAGACTGATGGTCAGACTGAAAGAACTATCCAATCCTTGGAGGATTTGTTGAGAGCTTGTGTGTTGGAGCAGAGTGGTTCTTGGGATAGTTATTTGCCGTTGGTGGAGTTTACTTATAATAATAGTTTTCATGCTAGTATCGGTATGGCTCCATATGAAGCATTGTATGGTAGGAGGTGTAGAACTCCATTGTGTTGGTATGAACCAGGTGAGAGTGTTGTACTCGGACCTAAAATTGTGCAGCAGACGACTGAAAGGGTTAAGATGATTCAGGAGAAAATGAAGATTTCTCAGAGTCGTCAGAAGAGTTATCATGATAAGAGGAGAAAGGCACTTGAGTTCCAAGAGGGAGATCATGTGTTCTTGAGAGTTACTCCGACGACAGGTGTGGGTAGAGCTTTAAAGTCTAAAAAGCTTACTCCGAGGTTTGTGGGTCCGTATCAGATTTTGAAGAGGGTTGGAGAAGTGGCGTATCGGATAGCTTTACCGCCGTCGCTTTCTAACCTGCATGATGTGTTTCATGTATCTCAGTTGAGAAAATATATTGCGGATCCTTTGCATGTTGTTCAGTTGGATGATATCCAGGTGAGGGATAATTTGACCGTTGAGGTGTTGCCAATTCGGATAGATGACCGAGAAGAGAAGACCCTGAGAGGTAAGAAGATTGCTCTAGTGAAAGTTGTTTGGGGAGGTCCAGCTGGTGAGAGCTTGACTTGGGAGCGTGAAGATCAGATGAAGGAGTCGTATCCGGCTCTATTTGCTTGAGGTATGTTTTCGAGGACGAAAACTTCTAAAGTGGGGGAGAGTTGTAACACCCCGAATATTGTTAGATTAATTTAAATATTATTTTAATATGATTATTTGAAGGTGAAATGAATTATTAAATAATATTGGGAATTATTATTATTATTATAGATGTCATTTATTTTAATAATAATTAAATAAATAAAATAAATGGAATATGAAGAGTGGAAGGGTAAAAGGGGAATTTGATAAAAGAGGCAAAAGGGAGAACTCAGGGTGTTTCTTTTTCACGTATTTTGCCTCAGAGTCAGAGAAAGGGAGAAGCGCTGAAGAGAAAGAGAAGGAAGAGGAAAAGGCCAAAGATTGCTCAGAACTTCCTTCAATCCAAAGAGGTAAGGGGTCTGAACCTTATTAAACAATAATATGCTGAAAATGGTGAAATATTGGATGAACGAAATTGGGATTTTAATCGAAGGAATTCGTAGAAATTATATGCAATGATGTTAGGATTTGTGAAACAGAATAGAGGACTATTTGTATTAGATGATATCAGTGATTTTGTGTGAAATTTGGACTGTGGAAGGATGAATTTGGATAGATCTCGTAGCAGAGAAAGCCATTGCAGATCTGGAAATCTGGTTTCTGGTCATACGCGTATGGCACTAGGCAATACGCGTATGAGATTGCTGGTACGCGTATGGCACTAGGCAATACGCGTATGGATGAGGAAGATGATGTTTTGAACGTGTTTTGGTCTCTGTTGGTACGCGTATGGGAATGTGATACGCGTAGCATACGCGTATGGACATGGGCAATACTCGTATGGATTTGGTCAGGCGTGGGCAATACGCGTATGGGCATAGGCAATACGCGTATGGGCAGACTTGTGGTCTTTCCTGGGCTGTTGTTGTGCAGTTTTTGGTTGTTTAGGCTGAGCGAGGTAACTTAGCTGATGCATGGTATACGAGGGATCATTTCCCGTTGCTTTGAGTGGTATAGATATTAGTAGAGTGTGCTAATACTGTGTTTGATTATGTGGCATGATGTGATATGCTTTTGTGATAGAATGTGTTAATGATGATGATAACATGACTATATGATGCTGTTGTTGCTATGTTGATTATGATGCATGCTTGGTGTGCATGCATTCATGAAAGGCCGATGCCTAGTGATGAACGGACTGAGTTCCAATGATGTTGTTGACTCCGGGCTTGTTGAGAGGCTTGGTTCCTTGCGGGGAACTCGGATTCTATGGTGATGAATCTGGGAGTGGTGATCCTGTAGTTGGTCACAAAATGGGTATACCGAGTCGTGTTGAGTCATGCATGGGTGTGTG
Organism: Lathyrus oleraceus; assembly: GCF_024323335.1. Lineage (NCBI taxonomy): Eukaryota > Viridiplantae > Streptophyta > Magnoliopsida > Fabales > Fabaceae > Lathyrus > Lathyrus oleraceus. The sequence goes on along the minus strand of NC_066585.1, from coordinate 347,884,134 downwards.
CATTGCATTTGATATGTTGTTTTGTTGATGTTCATGAGTATGTTGATTATGATGATTATGATGAGCTAAGTTGGCATATTTATGTTTATATTTCTGTCGTTATATTATTATTTAATAATGTAATTCTCACCCCTTCTGCATGTGTTTATGTTCATCTATGATGAGCAATGTGCAGATAAAGAGGAGTAGCTATTGTTGAGGTTTGAAGAATAAGTGTAGAGTTATTCTACAGAGTCGAGTCAAATGCTCTGGTCATGTGACACCGGGGTTATGGGATTCGATAGATAATTGGTTATTATTTACGTTGTTTATGATGACTAATATGTTGAGATGCTTTGTTGAGATACTGTTGAAACATTATTATGAATTGTTATATGATGAATGATAATATTTGTGTTGTTGTCCGCTGCGAAGTTTTAATAAAATAAATATATGTTTTATATTGTGATGCGATAAGTGTTATGTTGTAAGAAATGTAAACTCTTCTACATGTTGTACTCTGATAATCTATTTAAATATGTCGTTTGGGTAGAAGGGTGTTACAGGAATCATCCGAAGAAATGCGTGCCTTGACACATCATGTTGATGCCATCCAGGAATACACTCAGCATGTGGGTTTAGACCCTAACCAGTGTGGTAGAAGTGAACATCCACGAGTAAGAGCTAGAGCACATAGAGCCCAACGTCATGGCGAAGAGTAGTGATCCTCCTATTTCTCCCTTTTTCTCACTTTTTTTGTCCCATTGAGGACAATGCTTTGTTTTAGTGTGGGAAGGAATCCTTACCGTTTCGTTTATTTGCTGCTTTCTAATTAGACAATTTTGTTTATTTGATTCTTTCTAATTAGCCATAACAATATTTTTTTAATGTTAAATGCATACTTGATACTGTCCTGACACGTTAGATCTCTCACTTTTTCGAGATCAGTTTGAATACCCATTATACCGATACCTTAAGTGGCCGTTCTAGATTAACCCTTAGTAGTTTATACTAGCAGTCAACACCGTCTTAAACACAAACCATGTGAAGGGCCAATGAATATAAGTGATTGATAACTACGAATTGAGAAGATCCTTCATACCTTTTCTATTGAGAATTTTAAAATGCACCATATAAACGGTTGCAAGATATATAAAAGGAAAGAAAAACCAATTACCGGTTGGTTCAGATGTACCTGGTACTGGACTTGGTAGGGAAAACTACGGTTCAATCCCCCACAACCTTCAATTGGGATATATAAAGGGTTACCACACTCGTGTACCAGACCCCGTGTTAAAAAAGGATCAAAGTCACTAACCGGCTACTTCACTAAGTGCGTGTAAAGGCAAAGGGCTTAATATGATTGCGCTAGAATGAAACCGGGTGAAATAGAAACAAGAAGCATTAGGTTGAGCTATAATAGCACGATTCGAACTGGTTTGTATAGAGGAGAGATTTATGTTATTGCTTGTGCCTTGTGTCGTTATTGTATCTTTAGTGTTTTACTCGAGTATTTGTCATTCTAACGAAATACATAACAACCACGTACGGATTGGAAATGTGTCATGTATTCGCGTTTAACTAGTGTTACGAATTTTATATTGAGTTTTTGCTTGAGGACAAGCAAAGACTCAAGTATAGGGGAGTTTGATAACCCGAAAACGTATTGTATATTTGCCTTGATTTACATTCAAAAATCGTATTATTTTCATTTATATTCCAATTATTCTGCAAGAGTTAAAGTTATTTTTGCAGGTATTTCAATTCCCATGCTTAAATGAGCAAAGTATAGAAAAGGAAGGAAAAGAAGAAGAAACAAAAGAGAAACAACAGAAAAATCAGAAAATATGAACTTGGTGAACATGACGACTGTCACACACCATCACGATCGTCACGCTACCCGTAAGTGTGATGAACGTAACAAGACCATTACGACCATCACGTATGCAAAGTCAGCGTAATAGGTTTCAAACAGAAGTGGTCCACGTTGAAGGAGAAGAGCGATCCAAAATGTAGCGGAATTTAAAATTTCTCCTTTAATGATCCTTAAGAATGGGCATGATCAGTGATAGAATCGTTACCTCTTGTGGCGATTATAACCTTTGATGCAGATCTACGGAGTGATCACGAATGTTGAACGATGACAACGCCTCTACTCAGTCCACACGAACAGATTCCTTCAATCTCAGTGCTAGCTGCTACGAATGAAGGCTTTGAGTGAGAGAGAGAGAGAGAAACGAAATTGCAACTGCACAAATGCTTCTACACAAGGGTTCTATTTATAGAACCACTTGTGTGGGCTGCAAGCTAAAAATCCCACTCAAGTGTATGTGGCTCATAGCTTATAATATGCCAAAATCACTTGAGCGCATGGTACCCTACCATATTTCGTATTCTACTTAAGTACACCGTACCTTACGATGTTCTACAATTCACTTAAGTGCAACGTACATTACGGTATTCCTTAGTTACTCTATCTCTCATCAATTCGTCCTTTTGTGTGTGACCCTGTAGGTTTTCGCGGCATTGGCCATTATATTAAATCACGCATTTAACATAATAAACAGTGAGTGGTATCTAGCAACACATCACTGCTACCCAAGACACGAAAATGTCATGTGATCTGACAAATCCTTTTGTGATAATACTTATGTGTATAATTACCCTTTTGCCCTTATGTCTATATTGACCACAAGGCATAGACCGTGTCATCCTTGTCCAGTTCAATATTGGGCCCATAGACATTTATCCTGTTACGCAGGATGGGCAAATTCCATCTAGATCACTCATGTCCCTTAGCATGCTTCGTGGAGTATCCATCAACTGTCTTTATGGTCATCTAGTTACGGACAATGTTTGATCATCAATAAGGCACTCGACTCTACATCTAAGGTCCATAGTGGTTTCAGGTCGAAGGGTGGTATACCCCATTATCACAATGAGAATAACTTATGACACTTTGCATAACGCTCTATATAGTTTTCTCATAGCGGGTTAATCCAGTATAAATATTACTCTTAATATTCATACCTATGTTTAAGACATGATAACTCCTTATCCATGCTCCATGAGATGTGATCATCAGTCTATATACATAATAGTCTTAATGCTTTAATGTTATCCCACTTCCCAATAATGCTCGACTATGGATACTTTAAGAATAGTGTCCTTATGTTTAATGTTATCTCATGATTAAGTCACACTTGATACATTAAACGGACTATCTATTCTAGGGACTTTATTAGACGAACATAATAAAGAAAAATCCTTTTATTATTAATAAATAATTCGATACAAGTACCAAAAGTATTGGCCTCTAGGGCTTACACCAACATTATCCTACTAGCACTAGAGCCAATCAGGCATGCCCCTAATGCCCATAGATCTAGTATGGCCATCATGGTTCTACTGTGCAAGAGGCTTTGTCAGTGGGTCAGCAATATTGTCAAGTGTAGGTACTCTGCATATTTTCACATCTTCTATGTAGCGGGGTATTCGTTACCTTTGGATTTATTGACTAAATCAAAAGTAAATCATACAATTCGAGTCATCACCGCACTTCTATTTATCCAAAGGAAAGGTTAGAAAGCGAACAAAAACTGTGAAACTTTATCAAATCAAAAACTAATAAAAATGTCAGAGATCTGGGTAAGGGGGTTGGTTATGCAATGGGAAGGTTTTAAGCACCCAAAACATCCTTAGTACTCTAAGGGAGCCCTTTTTGCAAAGTTGTATGGTAGGTTGGTATTTGTGAAAAGATTTGTGCAAACATGATTGGGGAGATGAGAAAAGAATATACAAATTATTTACAATTTTGTTGTTTGAATGGATAAACCCATTGCCTACGTACCATCACAAATGTAGGATCAAAACCTCATAGTCCGGGGTAAAAATCTCAAAATAAGTTGGTGAATTGATTTGTCAAAATCCTTAAGGTCTTTTTTTATCAAAGGGAGAAAATTCAACCTAAACCACAATCCACCATGTGAGGAGAGATTCAACATACTAGTGAGGGATCCACCCTATAATAAGTATAGAAGACTTATAGTCTAGTTACTAAGGATAAGGTGAGGTTTACATCAACCACTATGATAACTCAAACCTAATAGCTAATGCTTATGAAATTTTTTAACAAAAGTGGTCATTGGAACCACAAAAATCATTTGAAGTGAGTTGGATTTACCAATTAGAAGTATTCACAAAAGTGAAGTCAAAGTTGACTTAAGGTTCAATTCAAAATAAGTATTAATGAAAAGAGTTTGAAAAATCAAAGGAATAATGCCTAGGTTTCTAGTTTTGAAAACAATGTCAATGTTTGCACAAAATGAGTTTGGCTTGGGTTAGAGTGGGGAGAAGAAGAGAAAGGCTAGTCCTAAACATGGAAATACGAGAGAAGAGAGTAAAACCCTTGGAGTTCCTTTCTTGAGATCATAAAGATGATCCAAAATGCCCTTTTCCTGGACTTAGCAATTAACTCAAGCAATCAAACAAATATTCAATCAAGCTCCTAGGATCTTCCAATTGGCGTGTCTCTCTTAACTTGGATGCTCATGACAATGGTCCTTCTAGATAGCTCAAGTTTGGAATCTGTATCACACAAGAACAAACAATCAAAAAGTTCCACAATGCAATAATAGAAATGGACAAAGAGAGAGTTTAGATTAGGGGGTCCTTTCAATTCAACTTTCAAGATTAAGCATTCTAAAGGCATGAGGCCTAGTTGCTCTTCAACAAATTTAGCATTCTAAAGGTGTGAAGCCTAGTTGCTCTTGAATCTCCATTAAGCATAGGTAAGGTCTTAATTCTAAGTCCTTTCTTCTTATTGCATTGGGTTCACACAAACAAAACAAAACAAGCACAAGGCAATAGTATATTTACACAATAATGTGCTCAAGTGAGCAAAAGGCGAATGGCATAAACATAAACATGAGCTCAAATGAGCAAAAGAAAAAGGCAATATGAATAAATGAGCAAGAAACTAAATTGCATTAAAGTAAATTGCAAGAATTAAATGCTTGAATTAAAAGTTAGTAATTAGTGTTAGTGTGTCATAAGGCAATTTAGCGCTATGTTAAGCAATCGTAAGTGGACTAATGTAGTAGTCACACCTATCTGAGGCCGGTCAATAAAACTATAGGCAACTAAACATAAGTTAGAGATCATGACTAGTAAGCCAAGCTCCTACAACTTGCCATGCCAACAGAAAAGAAGAATGACCTTATATGGATTTCAGGTTCTTTGCTTGACCAAGAAGCAACCTATCTTGGACACAAAGCAATTAACTTGATCTTTGCTCAAGTTGAATTTGATTTGGATCAAAGAAGGTTAAGCCTCCCATATGTCAAGGCTAACCACAAATCATTAACTCATTGGTCAAAAGAAAAAGATGAAGAAAGGAGATGAAGATAAAATGTACAAAATGAAAATTCAAATGACATAACCAAAACATAATGGTCAAATGTGAATGGAATCATCATCAACCAATGGTAAACAGAAGTGAAATGAAGATTAGAAGTCAAGAAAGGTCAAACATATTTTTGGTATTTTTTTGGAATTAAAATAATACATAAAATAAAATGAACAAATTAAGCTCAAACTTCAAATCCAATTCAAATCAACTTGGATAAGTCCAATTGGATCATCATAAGTCTAACATGGTCAAACTAGGTTTGACAGTTTTTCTCAACATTTTTTGAAAACAGAAACTAATTTTAAACAATTAAAAATGAAGAAAAATAACATAATTGGACTAAAATCTCAAATAAATCTCAAATCAATTAAGAAATTGATGAGAATATTTTTCATAGACTTATCATCATTCAAAGATGTTAAGAAAATATTTTTGGCATTTTTGAATATCAAAAAGTATTTAAAATGAATTAAAAACAATCAAAAACAAAATAACTCACAAAAAATATTCAATTGAATCACAAAAATAATTAAAAATCATATTATGAAACTAGAATTTAAGAGAAATTTTTTGCAATTGGTCCCATATTTTTGTGATTCCAAATAAAGAAGTTATGAATTTTTTAAAATAAAAAGAATTAAAGAAAAAAAAACAGAAATTAAGAAATTAGAAAAAATCAGGAAGCGTGGATCAGCATTCATTAATTGACGTGGCTGATCCAACGGACATGAAGCGCGCGCGCATGTGATCATGCGTCAACAACATCACACCACGCATTAAAAAGAGTCAAACAAAAGCAAGGTCAGGATTAGATCATAGCACTTGGATCCAATGGACATGAGGCCATCCACATGGGGACGGTGGTGGAAACTACCGTCTTCTCCGGTGAGAAGGAAAAATTCGGCCACCAGTTGCAGGTTTTGCAACCTCAACTAAAACACGCGATCCTTATACCAAATTAAAGTTGGGGTGATGTACATCACCCCTGTGACCTTAGATTTTACTCAAGATCCTTATGGAAGGAGAAATCTGAGGTTGAAAATCTAGGTGTTCAATCTGAAGTTCAACAATTCACAAAATTAAAGCCACCATTGGCTTGCCTCTTACATTTGGACTTCAGAAAACCAAACCAACACAAACAATGCACAATATACAGTGAGATTCGAAGTAAAGCAGTTCAGCTGCAAACCTTTGAAGTGCAGCTTTGATGAGCACGATCCAACCAAATGCTTGCTTGCACCTTGATCTTGATGTATGATATGAGAGCTAGGCTTAGGAATTAGTATTGAAAATCAACTGATGTTGTTGAAAATCAAACTTGAAAAAGAGAAATGAAAATTCAAATTCCTTTGGTGAGAGGTTGGGAATGGATTTCAGCAGGGTTTCAGGCGCCTTCAGGTTGAGAATTGAATGAAGTGAAGCTTCTATTTATAGCTGCAGCTGCAAGGAAAGCGTGACAAGCTCGTTCGCATGAGAATTGGGTCCTCCATGCATGGGCCTGTACAGGAGCATGTGAGGCCCAAAACCAATTGGAAATGCAAGCTGAAATGATTTGAAACAAGTTTGGACGTGCATATTGAATGGCATTTGCCTGTGTATCAAGATTTAACATGAAATGCATAAATGGTCATAAAAGTTCCCTTCTTTGAAAGTCCCATTTGAAAAATCCAAACATAGGCATGTGAGTAATGGTTGGAGAGGTCCTTACATATGGAATAAAAGCTATGTTGAACAAAAATCCATTTGGAGTTCGGAAAATTGTGAAAACTGGCCATGAAGTTTGATGTACAAAACATGTATTTGAAAATTTTGCCAAAAATGACCAACTTCAAACCCTTCTATTTCAGTTATGAAAGCCTCAAATGAAAAATTCTAACATTAAAGTTGTAGAACTTTTCAAGATGATCAATTTAGACTTAAATTTTGCATCATTTGGATTTTTGATGAGAAAGTTATGGGCACTTGAAGTTGGACTTTTTCAAGATTCAATGGCTTTGGTCCAAAGTGACCTATAATGTTTTGTATTATCACATGTGTTTCTTTTAGGATTATTAAATTTTGTCAACATAATAATTGAATTAGACATCTTAAACTTTCCAATTCACTTGGCATCACCTCAAAATCATAAAAAATGAAGGAGTTAGGTCCTTGGGAAGTTGACCCACAATTAGGGTTTTAGTCAAAATGACCTATAATGTTTTGAAATGGATGATGACCTTCCAAGTTTCAAATAGATTTTTGATGAACATGAAAGTTGTTCATATGGTTCTTAAGAACATGTTTTATCTTGGGGTCATCATCATTTGTGAAATTCTGGTATCAGATATGAGATGTCGAATGTAATGTCACGACACTAATATCTGAATTACACTAACATAAGAAAGATATAGAAAGGTAAAGCAAAGGACACAAGCAATTGTTAACCCAATTCGGAGCAACTCACCTACGTCTGGGGGCTACCAAACCAGGAAGGAAATTCACTAAAATAGAATCAGTTCAAGGACTCTCCGTACACTTCTACAAGTTACAGTCTTTCTCACTTAATCTCTACCCGTGCAATTTCTACCTAAGCACTCTTAGATATGAGAACCCACTCACTTCCCTACAATCACACCTGTGATCTTAAACAATAATCCCTTGAGAAAAGAAAACACTTTTAAATAACACACTCTTGATTTTACTTCACAGTTTCAATCAAGAAGACTCACTCTTGATCTTGCTTAACAACTTTGATCAAGAAGACACACACTTGATCTTGCTTCACAGCTTTGATCAAGTAGACACACACTCTTGCTTAACAGCTTTAGAGTGACAAATTACAACCACAAATCAATCCAATTCAATCATCAAAAGATGACTTGAATGGCTTACAAGTCTTACATCTAAACAGACACAAACCCTAGCTCTCTCACTATATGTCGCTAAGTATTGGTTGTGTTTCAAATCAGGTTTTCCATGTCCTATTTATAGAAGCATTCAGCTGGGCTTGGACATCTTGAAAACCCTAAATCTATTTTCCAATCAAATCTTCTCATGACAGCTGGTTAGATCTCCTTGGAAAATATGTAAATCAGGTTGTAATCCGTGATTGAATGCGTCAGCTAATCAGATCTTCAATCATACATAGATTGCCATTAATTGTGCAATCACAAAACACCAGACATCACACTGAATGTTCTGTGTACAGGATGTCATGACATCGGGTCTGACATCTTGGAAAAATCCTGCATAATTCAATAATTCCTTTTATAACTTCCAGCAGGTACAACCATATCAAATTCCATGACCTTGTGTATGACATCTTGAAACAATCCTGCATGAACATGTCTTTCATTCAGGCTCCAGCAGATACATACATAACAGATGCCATGACCTTGTGTATGACATTCTGAAGCAATCCTGCATGATCATGTTCCTTAAGCTCCAACAGGTACATAGCATATCTTATGTTAAGACATCACACATAACATCTTGTGAACACTCTTTGTTTTACCAAAATTGCTGCCAACACTTAGAATCAACAATTTGATCAACACATAAGAAGTTAGGTCTGAGTGGATTTCAATTTAGTTAGATGAATTGACTGGTCAACTTCTTAAGTCCAAACTTCATGTCCTGATGAATGAATGATTGAGAGGCCTCACATAGGCTCATATATTCATAAAATGATGAATGAAAGAAATTCCCTTGATTGAATTTGATCATAGGTTGCGGTTGCATCATGAGCAAGGCATACTCAATGCACAGCTGAATTAGGGTTTCCTTGGGAAACAAGCCTCAAGCCCCTGTGTTTATCTTGATCAAATTGACAAATTGAGATACTTGGGAAACATATATGATGATTTAGAGATTTGTGAACCATTTTCATACTTGCTTTCATCTTCATCTAGCCATTTCTTTGAGTATAGGGGCCTCCTAGGAGCCTTGGATCACATGACTGCTTGAGCTTCAAACCAAAACAAGTTAGTGACATATTTTTGTGCTTTTGGTTAGTAGACAAAATAAGAAAAACAATAATGTACAATTCAAGCAATGTTAGATGCCCCTATTTAAGGTCATTCTAGCAGGCGATATGAAGGTTAAAATCTTCGTCTCGACGAGGTAGAATGTGCTTAAATAATAACAAAGAGATGAATTTTGGTCTCTAAGAGACCTCATGATGCAGATGTGGTGTATGCAAAAGTTAATACTCTGTGGGGATATATGGCCACAAATAAGAAAAGAAATCAGGAGAAACTGAAAGTCCGCGGGAGTATAATACGTTTTGTAAGGAAAACTCACTAGGTGACAGAGACTCCGAGGGGATAAAGGGAATTAAAAATGCGTGAGCAGGTCACGACTTGAACACTCGCTGGGAGACACGAGGGGATTCCACAAAAATAAATCAATGGAGAGACTCGAGTTGATGCGAAGATGCATGTATTAGGGAATATGCCAATACATCAAAACTATCCACAAAGGATACTTCGGATAAAAATCCGGACTCAGACGGGGATGTCCACAAAGGACTCATCTGAGGAAGGACAAAAGAGGTATCAGTTACTGGGTAATAAACTCAAAGAGAGACATGTGATCGCACACCAGTATGAGGGCGAGAGAACAACACACTCAGGGAGAAACAATATCTAAGATCGGTATAAGGGTGAAAGATATCCATCATCCAAAACATATGAGGAAAACCTAAAAAGGTAATTTTCAACTCAGTAGAATCTGACTCCATAGGGGACAAAAAGTCATAACAGGGAGTAGAAGGAAAGAGCACCAAGGATACCGGTTCCTGGGCATATAATAGGTGACTAACCAGGCGTGAATTGCGAACATCCAAGACACTCATCATCCGAAAAGAGGGCTGAAAAAGCAAACTCGATTACAGGATGGGCATTCGATTCTGTACGGAAATACGAATCTTACTCAACTAGGGAAGAAAAAGACTTCGACTGAAGAGCGCATGAGATATATTACCTATTACCGTCAGAACATAGATAACATACTCGCATGGAAGATTATCCACAACCGGTTACTGGGTTAATAAAGGATAAATCGACCGAAAAGGAAGGACATTGGGGATACCGGTTATTGGGTATAAAATGATGACCAATCAAGGGGAGGAACAATCATTACCAAACAAAGGGTAAATGAAAGATAACTCGTCGGGGATATATTGACAAAAGCAATGATCCCAGAGATATATCACCGGTTACTGGGAGATATACTCAAAAAATGAAGGAATATCAATACCGAATATTGGATAAAGATAACCAACAAAGAGGGGATTACATCTACCGTTTACTGGGTAGAAAACCACAAAAATAGGACTTACAACTACCGGTTACTGGGTAGAAGGCCACAACATCCTCTGGGAAAAGAATGACCAATTACTGTTTACTGAGCAATTGATCACCTGAATCGCAGGGAACTGCAGGGGAAATAACAAGAAAGGGGTCAGTCTAGGAACAAACTAGAGAGACACAATGAAACAAGACTCAACCCAATGAGGATATAACTCAGGGGAGTAATTCCATCCCAATACATATTTTTGGAGGAAACTGAAACAATAATCATCCACGAGGACATAACTCAGTGGGGAATATGGTAGGAAAGATAGACACTTTCTGCCTACATGGCTGACTCTAAATGGAGAGATCAGACACAAACATCTGCTTAGGGAAGAATATTTCACCAATAGCAGGAGATAACAAATGAAGATATATGGAAAAAGATGCAACATGAATATCTGAATGCTATGATTATGCATGTATATGCGTGATTTGTGTATGATGAATGCTGACAAACAGACATATCTAACACAAACAGGTCCAAGAAACAATGGACATACATCTGGTATAACATCTCATAAGAGAAACACCAGGCCCACAGGAGAAATCCAATCTGGAGGGAAGCATCATATGTCAGGAGACACAGACTGCAACCGGGGATCAAGCAGAGCCGCTGCCGGGGACAAAGACTATCGTTGGAGATCAGAGACCGCTGTTGGGGGTAAGCAAAGGTCTCAACTACCAAATGCTGAGGATCTTCCAATAGTTCTCGGGACCATGCATATATAACAATAAGATCCATCATGGATGAACTCTTTTGGGGATCTCATCGGGGGATAATGAGAAATTATGTGGGGAACAACCACCAAACAGAAACACATCCGTCGCCGGGAGAAGGAACAAATTACTCCGATGGGGAGGCTATAAACTCTTCGCCAGGGATTTGCTGCTGAACAGACAGAAGATCCAACGTATAAAAACTCTACTGGGGGACTCATCAAGGAAAGATATGGAACTCTGTGGGGAACAACCTCCAAACAGAAGTTTCAATAATAAATACACTTCCTCTTATCTGCTGGAGAGACATCTCTGCTAGAAGGAAAGAGAACCACTGCTCCGCTGGGGGAGGAAACAAACATCTTCAACACTAGCTCTGCTAAGGGGAAATTATTCAATAAGGAGGGAAAAACAAATATCAGGCTCTGATCATACAACTCCAATGGGGAAGACTGAAGGCGATCCAACTGGGGAAAGTCTATTATGGACAACCCTACTAGGGATGAGTTGTATACAAACCTGCCAAGGAGAAGCTACAAGTCAACCTGATGAGGATTTCCACTCATGCTGGGAATTTCTGCTCACTCTGCGGGAGATTTTCATTTATGCCGAGGGAAAGACCAACTTCCTCGAAAATAGATAGCATATCAATTTTTATGAATCTATAAGGGATTTTAGATCAGCCCGCTCAAGGGATGACAACCATATAATTGATAAAAGCACAAATGCTAAGCTCAGACTCACTAGGGATCTGAGGATGTTAGAAAACCGAGACCAAAACTCCAGTCTCTATCGGGAATTTGGTGGTGTATCACCCTTCTCTGCGCTCACTAAGGAGACAACCTGAAATATGATGAAAAGGATACAAATATGCTAGAAATATGAACAAATGCCCACCCTTTTGGAGATCATACTATCCTTGGGAGAGCACTGAGGACAATGGGATCCACAATGCTAGGAACTATCCCAAGTTCACTAATGAACTTTTTGACCCAAACAACTTCCTTTGCTACACTTGAGGCAGTAATATACTCGGCCTCAATTGTAGAATCAGCAACTGTACCTTGCTTTGAACTTTTCCAGCTCACAGCGCCACCATATAAGGATATTCTTGATAGCTACCGAATGAACATCACCGGGATTAGATTGGTACCTACTCGTTGCACTTAAAGCATACGAGACATCTGGTCGAGTACATAACATGGCATACATGATAGATCCTATTGCATATGCATATGAAATCTTATTCATGCGATCCCTTTCTTCCTTAGTTGAAGGGGATTGTGTTTTTGATAGACACAAGCCATGTTGCATAGGTATGAATCCTTTTTTGGAATCATGCATATTAAACCGTCTCAACACTTTGTCTATGTATGTACTCTGACTTAGGCCAAGCAGTTTTTGTGATCTATCTCTATAGATCATGATTCCTAATATATAGGCTACTTCACCTAGGTCCTTCATATAAAAGCATTTCCCCAACCAAGACTTTACTTGTTGTAGGGTAGGGACATCGTTTCCAATTAGTAATATGTCATCTACATATAATACCAGAAAACGGTCATGCTCCCACTAACCTTCTTGTTTACACAAGGCTCATCTTCGGTCTTGATGATTCCATATTGTTTTACTGTTTCATCAAAATGAAGATTCTAGCTTCTGGAAGCTTGCTTTAATCCATAGATTGATCTTTGTAACATACATATCTTTTGGGCTTCTTTTGGTATGTCAAATCCTTCAGGTTGTGTCATGTATACATCCTCAAGAAGATTCCCATTAAGGAAAACAGTTTTGACATCCATCTTCCATATTTCATAATCATGATATGCAGCGATAGCAACTAAATTCCGAACAGATTTAAGCATTGCAACTGGTGAGAAGGTTTCATCATAGTCAACCCCATGAATTTGTTTATATCCATTTGCAACCAGTCTTGCCGTATAGGTATGTACATTACCATCCATGCCAGTCTTCTTTTTGAAGACACACTTTCATCCTATAGGGTTAACTCCCACAGGAGGCTCTACCAAGGTCCAAACTTAGTTTATGTACATGGAATCCATTTCAGATTTCATGGCTTCTAGCCACTTCTCAGACTCGGGACCAGTTATGGCCTCTTGGCAGGTCACAGGCTCATATTGATCCATGAGTAATACATCACCTTGATCAGTTATGAGATATCCATATCTCTCAGGTAGGTGACATATCCTGCTTGACCTACGCTCGTCTTGTTCTACTTGAGCAGGTTGCTCTTCCATAACTACTTGTGTTTCCTGCTTTAATTCTTCCATAGGTGTATCAATACTTTGTGATTCTTGAATTTATTCAAGCTCTACTTTCCTCCCACTGATTCCTTTGGAAATAAAATCCTTTTCTAGGAAAACTCCAGTTCGAGTGACAAACATTTTGGCCTTAGAAGGATTGTAGAAGTAATACCCTCTTGTTTCTTTAGGATACCCCACAAATAAGCATTTGTTAGATTTGGGCTCAAGCTTAGTTAAAATTTGTTGTTTCACATAAACTTCGCAAACCCAAATCTTCATGTAAGACATATGTGGTTTCTTACCACTCCATATCTCATATGGTGTCTTCTCAACCTTTTTGGATGGAACACGGTTAAGTGTGTAAGCTTCTGTCAATAGTGCATGTCCCCAAAAGGACTTTGGAAGATCGGCGTGACTCATCCTGGATCGGACAATGTCTAACAGAGTTCACTTTTCTTCTCTCAGATACACCATTCCATTGGGGTGTTCTAGGAGGAGTAAGTTGGGATAGGATCCCACACTCTTTCAGATGGTCATCAAACTCTAGGCTTAAATACTCACCACCTCGATCTGATCGAAGAGTTTTAATATTCTTACCTAGTTGGTTTTGTACTACATTCTTGAATTCCTTGAACTTTTCAAAGGACTCTGATTTGTGTTTCATTAAATACACATAACCATATCTATTGAAATCATCAGTAAATGTGATGAAGTACTGAAAACCTCCTCTGGCTGGTATGTTCAGTGGTCCACATACATCAGTATGTATGAGGGCCAAAAGATCATTAGCTCTTTCACCTTTTCCAGTGAATGGAGACTTTGTCATCTTTCCAATTAAACAAGACCTGCATGTCTCGTATGATTCATAATCAAAAGAGTCAAAGATTCCATCTTTATGGTGTTTGGAAATGTGTGTCTCATTTATGTGGCCTAATCGACAATGCCAAAGGTAAGTTGGATTTAACTCATTAGGTTTCATCCTTTTAGTATTAATGTTATAAATAGGTATTTCAAGATCAAGGACATATAGTCAATTGTTCATTTGTGCAGTAACATAGAATATATCATTCAAATAAATTGAGCAACAATTGTTCTTTATTATAAATGAAAAACCAAACTTGTCCAAACAAGAAACGAAAATAATATTCCTGCTAATTGCAGGTACATAATAACAGTTCTCTAACTGAATTATTAAACCACTAGGTAAAGTCAATACATAAGTTCCTATAGCTAAAGCATCAACCTTTGCTCCATTGCCAACTCGTAGGTCGACTTCACCTTTTTCCAAATCTTTACTCCTTTTTAGCACCTGCACATTCGTACAAATGTGAGAACCGCATCCAGTACCTAATACCCATGATGCAGAAGTAGATAAATTAATTTCAATAACAAAAATACCTGAAGTTGAAGTCTCTACTCCATTCTTCTTTTCTTCCAGGTACTTTAGGCAGTTTCTCTTCTAGTGTCCGGTCTTACCGCAATGGAAGCAGGTGCCTTCCTTTGCTATGCCTCTACTAGGCTTCAAAGCAGCAACAGTGGGTTTGGGTTTGGCAACTTCCTTTCCTTTCCCTTTATCACCCAACTTGGTGGGTCTTTTGTTTTGTCTCTTTCCATTTCCGATCATCAAAATGGACTTCCCTTTTGACTTCAGATTCTGCTCAGCAGTTCTTAACATGGCTAACAGTTCAGGAAGAGATTTGTCCATATCATTCATATTGAAATTTAGGACAAATTGACTGAATCTATCTGGCAACGATTGCAAGATCAAATCAGTCGCAAGTTCCTTCCCGATGGGAAAACCCAACCTCTAAAGGTTTTCCACATACCCAATCATCTTAAGCTCATGGGGACCTACAGGGGCTCCCTCAGCTAACTTGCCTTGAAAAAGGGATTTTGAAACTTCAAACCTTCCATGCCTTGCTTGCTCTTGATAAAGCATATTCAGGTGTTCGATCATATCGAACGCTGCCATGTTCTCATGTTGCTTTTGCAACTCCGAGTTCATGGTAGCTAGCATGAGACAAGCAGTTTCATTGGCATCATCGACATGCTTCTTATAAGCATCTCTTACGGCCTTAGATGCAGAATTAGGAGGTTCCTCTTCATGAACAGGTTTCTCCAAGACATATAGCTTTCTATCATGTTTGAGGACAATCCTCAGATTTCGGTGCCAATCCATAAAATTTGTCCCAGACAATTTTTCCTTGTCAAGAATTGATCGCAAAATGTTGTTAGAGGTGTTTTTTGTCATGGTAATCTACATGAAAATAATGAAAATATAAGTATGAATAACATATTTAATTAGGCCTTTAATTAGATATGCTCTCACTATTTTACTCAAAACAAATGACCCTCACCATTTGATTCGGAAAATCCCATTAGAAGATTTTCTAGTGGGTCGAGATCCACATTTCACTTTGTTTTAAGTTCGCGTAGGCGGATTACACAACACTAGGTTATTTAGGTAGGAACTCCTTCCAATTGTATCTAATACAACTCTTGAATATCTTAGTTGGGTGAATAACTCCTTATTCCAATCCATCACATGGATCATTTCCAACTCTTGCTTCTAAACATATATAATCTTATTATAATTTGTTTAGTTAAGTTTGACCCATTGGTTTAGCAATTGGATATTACAATTATCCCATCGCACCTTAGTAATATAGAACATGCACCTCGCGTAGGTGAAACCTACATTATCCGCTACTAGTCTTGATGAGTGCTAAAACTTGGAAAGCATAAACTTAATATTTAATTTGAGGGAATTTACAATTATTCTGATCTCACCGGCTTATTTATCATATAAATCGTCTCTCACATGCATCAACATACATTCACATGCATCAACATACATAATGAAACAGTTATGGGCCCTAGGGCAATTGTTCTCCCAAGCCAATGAGAGAACCTAAGTTAACCTAATAACGATCTAAGCTTCTCCAAGCAAGATCTTCAAGGTTGTCCTCCTTTAATATTGAATTCTACTCTTTCTTCATAGCATTACATTACATAAAAGAAACTCGTGTTACATACAAGGGAGTGAGATGAGAAAAGAAGTTACATTATGATATTAAAAGAGAGGCACGACGCGCAGGTCGTATATTAAAAACCCAAAACAAAATAAAGGAAAACTAAGGTCATAACCGATCACCACAAGACAATAATAATAAACACATTATAATTATTAATTTTAATTAATTAAAACCAAATTAAATTTCAAAGACCGATCACATTACGCAGAGTTAGCCGGGGGTCCGCTGCCCGGTCAAGGGGGCAGCGCCCCCTTGCGGGGTTGAAGGGGCAGCGCCCCTTGCCATATTTTTTTTTTACTGAACAATTTATTTTCAAATCGACATCGTTTTTCGTATCAACACTCGATACTTTAAAGCACAACTCTTGCGCAGTAACAACCCTAATCGCATAACTCTTTGACAACACAACCCTTGTGTCGTCATTAACCCTAATGCACCAATTTCAGACCATCAAACACACCTCGATTATTAGTTCAGTATGATTGATCAACACGTGATTGCTTCACCATACTAATGTCGGATCAAGAAGCAAACGACCATTAATCGCTCAAAGGAAAACAACCATTAAGTGTTTGAATGAACGAAACAGAAACAGTATATCATATATACCGTATTTTGCATCAGGATTACTTATATCATATATATAACTTGATCGATCTCAATTTCATAACCTATGGACGATCGATGTATCGCTGCTTCACCACACTAATGTCGGATTCCAAAGCATAGTCAACATCAATCATCCAAATCGTACATACATGATGCCAAATTTAATTACTCGTTTATTCTTTGATTTATTATGTCTTTTAATCATATTAATACAGAAAATAAATAGCTATCAGATGCATGGTTTTGTAAGTGGCTCTGATACCACTGAAGGAGAAGAGCGATCCGAAATGCAGCGGAATTTAAAATTTCTTCTTTAGTGATCCTTACGAATAAGCATGGTTAGTGATAGAATCGTTACCTCTTGTGGAGATTGTAACCTTCGATGCAGATCTACGGAGCGATCACGAACGTTGAACGATGACAACGCCTTTACTCAGTCCACACGAACGGATTCCTTCAATCTCAGTTCTAGCTGCTACGAATGAAGGCTTTGAGTGAGAGAGAGAGAGAGAGAGAGAGATAAATGAAATTGCAACTGCACAAATTCTTCTACACAAGGGTTCTATTTATAGAACCACGTGTATGGGCTGCAAGCTAAAAAGCCCACTTAAGTGTTTGTGGCCCATATCTTATAATATGCCAAAATCACTTAAGCGCATGGTACCCTACAATATTTCGTATTCTACTTAAGTACGCCGTACCTTACGATGTTCTGCAATTCACTTAAGTGCACCGTACATTACCGTATTCCTTAGTTACTCTATCTCTCATCAATCCGTCCTTGTGTGTGTGACCCTGTAGGTTTTTGCGGCATATTTAACATAATAAACAACGAGCGGTATCTAGCAACACATCACTGCTACCCAAGACACAAAAATGTCATGTGATCTGACAAATCCTTTTGTGATAATACTTATGTGTATAATTACCTTTTTGCCCTTATGTCTATATTGAACACAAGGCATAGACCGTGCCATCCTTGTCCAGTTCAATATTGGGCCCATAGACATTTATCCTGTTACGCAAGATGGGAAAATTCCATCTAGGTTACTCATGTCCCTTAGCATGCTTCATGGAGTACCCATCAACTGTCTCTATGGTCATCCAGTTACGGACAATGTTTGATCAGTAATAAGGCACTCGACTCTACATCTAGGGTCCATAGTGGTTTCAGGTCGAAGGTTGCTATACACCATTATCACCACGAGAATAACTTATGACACTTTGCATAACATTCTATATAGTATTCTCATAGCAGGTCAATCCAGTATAAATATTACTCTTAATATTCATACCTATGTTTAAGACTTGATAACTCCTTATCCATGATCCATGAGATGTGATCATCAGTCTATATACATAATAATCTTAATGCTTTAATGTTATCCCGCTTCACAATAAAGCTCGACTATGGATACTTTAAGAATATGGTCCTTATGTTTAATGTTATCTCATGATTAAGTCGCACTTGATACATTAAATGGACTATCTATTCTAGGTACTTTATTAGAAAAACATAATGAAGAAAAATCCTTTTATTGTTAATAAATAATTCGATCCAAGTACCAAAAGTATTGGCCTCCAGGGCTTACACCCACACACGTCGCCCCAGTCTTTGCTCCTTAAACCACCTTCCCGTGAATCCCTTACTCAACTATGTCCTCCTTACTTTTATCAAGCACGAAGACCAAGAGGGATTATAAAAGAATGGAAGTTGGAAACTTCCGGGGGTTCTCTCTCTCTCATCCTATCTCTCTGTCTTTTTTCGCTCCTGGAATTTTATTTTCACGTTATTTTTCTTCAGCAAACATTTTTTTCTTTGACTGCAATTTGTTTAATTTTCCGTTCAGAGCTTTGATTTTTTTCCCTTTTTCCTTTCTGTTTTTCACTTAGCCAAAAGTAGTAGTTTCCTACATTGGGGAACTATTTCAACTTAGTTAGTTTAGTTTAAGCATTTATTTCGAAGAAGCAGAATCCTTCCGACCTGTGGAGGACTGCTCAAGTACTTCAAGATTCAGCTTTTTCAATTAATCAAACTTCCAGGTCTTTTTATTCAATTATTATTATTGCTTTATTCCTAAATAATCATGTTTGCTTTATTGTTAAATTGTTTCTATTCGTCTGTGTTTGCATTATTTAACATGTCCGGCTAAACTACTGGTATCGGTATGTAAACAATTTAATTAGACGGGATTTAATAATAATCGGTGTAAACTTCTTTTCTCAAATAATCTTTCTGGATGTAGTTTTCATTTAATTAACTTTGTCACGAGAGTGAGAAGCTATTTAATATGGTTTTGCTACAGTGGGAAATTAACTAAGGTTAGAACCGACAATCGCGAGAGCGTGAGGGTCGAATTGGATAGTAAAAACTAGGCATTGATTTTAAAAACAGCGAGAGCACTTTAAAAGCAATTGGAACTTATTTATCTTCAAAAAATATTTTTAATTTCAAATGGGACAGTGAGAGCATACATTCTAAATTAAAAGTATAGTCCGAGTCAACAATGACGAGAGTGTGAGATAAAGCCTTTTAAATGAGTATTTTCTACTGAAAGGTGTTTCGTAATTAAAATATACACCAGTGACTTATCGAATCCCTGACAATTAATGTGTTGCATACTGATATCCCTTCGTTAATATTTTCTTTAAAACTTAATTTTCTTTAGATTTAATTTTTGTTGAACCGAACCTCTAAAAATCACCGTCTTAGCTAAACATAGTAACATCGATAGCATTAGTTTGACCATTGGTCCTTGTGGGATCGATATCTTTTAAAACTAAACGACTAGACTGTGCACTTGCAGTCAAGTATCCGATAAAGTATATTTTATATACAGTCACGACACGTATCAGTTGTCTTCTCCGGTGGACCTCACCGGACTGGTCCACTATGGGAATGAAAAACAAGGACAAGGATTTAAAGAAAAAACACTCAGGAATTTTGAATTTTGAGGATCATGAAATGGGTTGCTTCGACTTGACCTCAAAGAAACTCAATCTTGTTGCCTACATTTGTAGGACTTCAGTCAACCAAAAACCAATCAAAATAATTGACAAATGAGGGAGAATCGAAGAAGATAAGTTTTTGAAATTTCACCTTCGAGTAGCTTCAATTCAACTTGATCTTGATCTGAATTTGCTTGATTCCTCCTCCTCTTGCTTGCAGTAATCAATTGAGATGAAAAAGGCAATGAATCATTGGAGTTTGAACTTCAAAACAGAAGGTGAAATTCAAACTTGATTTCAAATAAATCTTCAAGGAATTCTATGGTGTGAGGTTCTGAGTTCTCTTGGCAAAGCTTGGGTAAGGTGTGTGTGTTACTTCTGATGCCATGAGCTTGTTTAAATAGGCAAGGGAATTCATTTTTTCACCACTTGAAAATTTGCGAAAATTGGAAACCATAATGCATGGATGCATGTACAATGATTTAGGCCTAAAGAATGATGCAATCCAACTTCAATTCGTGCCTAAAGAGTATTGAGGTCATCACATGGAAGCATGCAAAGAGGAATGATAATTTGAATCCAAAACTTGCCAAAATAAATCCCACAAAGGAGCCATGCGCAAGTCCTTCAATTTTGGTCCAAATAAGGTGATACTGGACTTTTTGGAAAGGTGAGATCAAGGGGAACAACTTTCATTTTGAACACTTTTCCATTTGAGGCTTGGATCATAATGAAGTTTCAAGTGGATGTTTGGAAAACCAAACATATTCGAAAATTTTCTAAGTACCAAGTCAAATGTTCACTTCTTCCAGCTTGAATAACTTTTGCTATGGACTTCAACTAGAACAAGTTCCTTCATCAAAGTTGTACCTATTTTAAAAATATTCAATTTGGGTAAAAATTTGACCTCATTTTGATTTGGCATGAAGGCGTTATGCATTTTAGAAGTTGAGGAAAATCACTTGTTCAATGGTAGTAGCCCAAAATGACCTATAATGTTTCCTCTTGCCACATGTATTTGATGGTTGAATTTGAAATTCTTCCAAACATAAAAGTTGAAGGTCATATTTAATTTAATAATTGAACTTGAATGGCTTTAATGTCATAAAAATTAATCAAGTTATGGTCCTCGGAAGTTGACCTCCTAACTAGGGTTCAAACAAAATGACCTATAATCTTTCATCATAAAAATATTACTTTCCAAGAAAAACTAGATCTTGCCTTCAAGATGAAAGTTGTTTGCAATGTCATAAGGAGTAACTTTTCTCTTGGAATCATTTTCATATGACAACTATTATAGGCGATAGGGTCTAGGGAACCCCAGTTTTGATCAGTTGACTTTCTCTGGTCAACCACCATGAACCATCTTGCAAACTTAACATTCTCTTGATATTTGGGACTCATGGAGGATCATATATGTGTAATATGATGTAATATGAAGTATCCATTGAAATAATTGGTCAAATGTTGAAGAAACTTGTTGAGTAAATTGTAAGACCCCAATTTTGACCCTGAGATCGCTCATGCTATCTCATCATATGCATTAGCATTGGGATCATACCTTGGTATCCTCCTTCCCCCCCTCATCCATTGGGTTTATATTGGGAGATATCACCAAGAACCATGTGATTGTATCACACTTTTTATTTTATCATTTCCTAACCAAAATACCAAAAATATGTCTTTGCATTTTCCTAACTCTTTTGTAGGTATGGCACTTGATCACCTTTGATCTATCAAGTCCATGTATAGGGTTTAAGACCCTCATTACTAAAATCTCAACCAAGGATTTATCCACATTGTCTCTAGGCATCATATATGAGTCCCTATGATCTCTACATGTTATTTTGATCAAGAATTCTTCAAGAGTTTGGGATTGGTTTGCCTTGGAAACCCTAGTTCATCTGGGTATCTTGTGTAACTTCTTCACCAAGCTTCTTCAACAATTGATCAAATATTTCAAGGTAAACTTCAAATTTCATCATCTTATGCATATATGATCTCCCATGAGTCCCAAAAGTCAAGAGAATTGAAAGTTAGCAAGGTGGTTGATGGTGGTTGCCCAGAGGAATTCATCTAATCAAAACTGGGGTCCCCTACACCATATCTCCTACACTTTTCATCATATGAAAATGATTCTAAAATATAAGTTACTCTAAATTACATTCCAAACAAGTTTCATGTTGAGGTCTAGAGCTAGTTTTGCTTGGAAAGTCATCTTTTATGTTGAAAGATTATAGGTCATTTTGTCTAAACTCTAATTTGGAGGTCAACTTCCCAAGGCCATAACTTGCTCAATATTTATTATATGAAATATTTCCAAGTTACACAATCTAATTCAAGGTGTATACTTCAACTGTTATGTTTGGAGGAAGAGCTAATTCAACTTTTATGAGCATGTGATATGAGGATACATTATAGGTCATTTTGGACCAATACCATTGAACAAGTGATTTTCCTCAACTTTAAAAATGCATAACTAATTCATCCCAAACCCAAATGAGGTCACATTTGATACCATTTTGAATTTTTTTGAAAGATATAAAACTTTGATGAAGACACTTTTCTCATTTGAAGCTTACATAAAAAGTTAGCCAAGATGGAATAATTGAACATATGGCTTGACACTTAGAATTTTTTTTGACATGTTAAAATTTCCAAACTTCCACCTCCAAATTCATCATGATAACAGCTTCAAATCGAAAAGTGTTCAACACAATAGTTGTTCCTGTTGATCTAACCTTTGTAAAGAGTCCAATTTCATCCATTTTGGACAAGGTTTGAGGGGTATGAGCATGGTCTGAACATGGCTGCATCATTTGGCAATGATCAAAACTTCAAACAGCTGCACACTTTTGGCTTGCATCCTAATCCACTTTCAGACTCAATTGCACTTTCTTATGGACTTAATTGAGTAGCTTCATGGGCTTGTACACGCCCATGCAATCATGCATCATGCATTTGCCAAATTTGGAAACATTTTGGAAGGTGCAAATAACATTTGAATTGGCTATAAATAAGAGCCATTGGCATCAGAAATGAGGACCCTGGCGCGCCAACTTTGCCTCCCACACTTGAAACCCTCACATTTGAAAGGAAAACCTGAGAATTTTCATTTGAAAATGGAATTTGAATCTCACTGTTTGGAGATTCAAAAACTCCAGGATCCAAAGCTTTGTACCAATCCTAAGCCACTTTTGCAAACTTCCTAAGCAAGATCAAGGACGAATTGAAGCAAGAGAGATCAAGTTCTGCACAACATTGAAGTCCTACCAATGTAGGCAAGAAGGTTGAGTTGCTTTGACGCCAAGTCGAAGCAACTCAGTTCATGTACCTTAAATTTCAACTCCATGTATCTCTCAATATACTTGGAGTTAGGCTGAATTGAGGCCAGATTCGTGATCAGTGCCATTTTCTCTTTAAGATCATGTCTTTCTTTTTCAGTTTTGTGATGGTGATGAGTGGACCACTCCGACCAAGGTCTCCTGAGAAGATGACCAGTGCTTTGTTTTAATCTTGAGTGTTCCTTTTGAATACCAAATGTGTGACGCGCTGACTTGAGTGTACCATGGAACGTGTATTTTCATCCACTTGATCTGCCACCTTAATTAATAAGGGGGATCAAGTGGTCCACGTTTTTTTTCTGATTAATTGATTTTAATTTTATTTGTTCTATTTTCATTAATTCATATTAAATTTAATATTGATCCAAAAAATATGAGAGTTTCACCAAAAAATTTAAATAAATTCCTCTTTCATTTTCTGAATTAAAATTAGTTTTTGGATCATTATTAATATTTTTCATGATTTAATTGATTTTGTGAATATTTTTAATTGTTTAAAAATACTTTTAAGTTTCTAAAACTTATGAAACTTTTTCTCCAAGGTCCTTTGACCTTGTTTGACCTATGATAAATCTCATGGCCATTTCTTTGGTGTTTTGATGAGGTTTTAGGAAATTGACCAACCATAATTTAATATAATGCATATTTTTATTTTTTTAATTGATTAAATGTCAAATAAATTATGTAGGTCCATTTTAATTGACTTTGTGAGTTTAACTTGTGTTGTTGGGCCTTGGTAAAGGTTGATTTAACTTTGCTAGGTTAAGATCATTGGATTTAGGGCATTGATGGAATGTACATTCCATCTCCCAAAATGAATGAATGATATTAATTTTGTAAAAGTCTTCACTTAACCAATTTGTGTTTGATCCATTTCCCCTCCCTCTTTATCTCATTCCCCTTCTTTATTCATTCATGTCATGGACCTATAATATCTCTATATCCTAAGGCTAGTTGATTGCAAAATCAACATAAGTATGGATGAGATTAGGTCCCCCACTTTTCATATTCTTTTTGTGTGTGGTATGTTTCATGAGCATAGTCCACTATACTATGTCTCTAACATGCATTAACACCTAAATTCTATTGTCCGACCTCAAATAGTTGTGACTTCTACATAAGTCCAATTACGATTGTTTAACATAGCGCTAAACTTTGACACAAAAGGAATAACATTCTAGTTAGTGATATTGTAAGTCTCCCCTATTTTATAGTATTATGTGGAAACTTGGCCTTTTTTCCTTTCTTTGGAAGATGTCTTGGTTCAAGGATCCATGCTTGTGATAAGTGGGTTGACTGTTCTCCAAAGAATGACTTAAACAAAAACAAGGCAAAAGCAATACTAACTTCTAATCAACTAACAACTAACATTTAATTTCAAGTCATTTACTTTTATGCACTTTAATTTTTTAAGCTTTATCCATTTGCCATTATTCATACCATTCAAGTTATTTACTTTAATGTCATTTTCCCTTTCTCCACTTGGACCATATTTTGTGTTATTTTGTGTTTGTATATAATTGTTTATTTGTGTGGTCTTTTGACCTTAATGTACATAATAAGAACAAAAACCCTAAAAAACATTTTGTATGGACTGTTGGTTTGATCTGAGACAATTGGACTTAGAACTTAGGCAACACTCCCTATGCAAAGGACTTGGCCAATGCCAACTTTAATGAAATCTAGTTCTTCTGAAGTGAACATTCATATGATACAATATTGAATATCCATTTGAGTTCATCTGCAATATGATTATAGTGAAATTGTTATTTTGAACCTGTGCCTAAGGCCATCTTTGAAGTCATCTGATACATGGGAAATCTTGAAGAAGATCATGGAGTTGCTAAGCTTGGATGAGGCTATCTTTATTTTATGCCTTGATCTTAAACTTGCTATTTGTGTATTGATATTTCTTGATTCTAAAGTCCAAGGGAAGTTTGGGTTTCTATATGACATTATTGTCTTTTGAATTTCAGCCCATTGGTCAGATCTTTTCAACTCTTAACTTTTAAATTTTGCTTAGGATTAGTCTCTTCATATCCTCCCCATTTATTTAATTTCAAAATCTCTCCCTCCTTTTAAAATCTTCTTTGCTTGTGTTTGTTTTTTCTAAACTTTGACCATATTGCAAATCAGAAATTTAGCCTTATGCCATTGCATTTTCAAAACTCTTTTCTTAATCAAATTTGTAAATAAACTTAACTATACTTGACTTAAAATTTCAAAGGACAAAAAGAACTAACACTCATTCAAACCATTTCTAGGCCTCTTGTGCCTTTGTTAAACTTAAAATTTTGTTAAAAGCAACGCACTCACTTTGAAATTGATACCACGAATACGAGGTTTTGATTCCTCATTTTTATGTTGTTACGTAGGCACAAGTCCGAAGGTCTTGTCAAACACAAAATTATAATTAATTAATTCTTTTCTCATCCCTCCACTTTATTTATGGCAAACATATTTTGTACAAAAACACATATGCACACAAAAAAGGGCTCCCTAGGAGTACCTAGGACACTTT
This sequence comes from Lathyrus oleraceus, assembly GCF_024323335.1. Taxonomy (NCBI): domain Eukaryota; kingdom Viridiplantae; phylum Streptophyta; class Magnoliopsida; order Fabales; family Fabaceae; genus Lathyrus; species Lathyrus oleraceus. The sequence continues at coordinate 347,857,970 of NC_066585.1, read as the reverse complement.
GGGTGCTAACACCTTCCCTCTTTGTAACCAACCCCCTTACCTGTAATCTATGGCATTTTATTAGTTTTTACTTGAAAACTTCTTATCTTTTGGGTTTTGTTTGTACTTTTCCCTTTTCCCTTGAAAACAATAAAAGCGTGGTGGCGACTCTGGTTTAATTGACGTCTAGCTTATCCATAGCTTGATGGTCATGAATTTATCGCTATAGAAATTAAGTGGCGACTCTGCTGGGGAGTAGTCTCCAGTGGGTTTTGCCTACTTTTTTGTGTGAATATAATTGTATATTTTATGTATGTATATTTGTTTGTATGATATAATCTGCTTGTTGTGCTTGGTGATTTCTGAGTGGTGAGATAAGTTCTAACTGGAACTTGAGTGAAATTAATACAGGAGGATGGTATAGTCATGTTCGACTTGTGTGGAGTAGACCTTACCAAGTTAGCTTGAGATCCATACTTAGTGGAGACCCTTTTGGAGTTAGGAATGTCACACAAGTAATTTGTGGTTAGGCATTACTATCTCTGATTTGGGGTCCGAGAAGCTGAGGTACGTAGAACATTTAACCCCTCTTGGCCTATTTAGGATGTAGTGTGGAGACTGTTCAAGTGTAGATTTGATCACAGTTGTTACGCGATGCTACACTCTGTAACACCCCAAAATTTGCCCTCCTCATTCATGCATTCATTTCATCATGTCAATCACAATTAGATCCGAAAAAAAAAATAAAAAAAAAAGAACGAAAAAAAAATGAAAGAATAAAAAAAAAAAATTTTACAAAAAAATAAAAAAATAAAAATAATAATAAAAAAATAAATAAAAAAAATAATAAAAAAAAAATAAAATATAATAAAAAATTTTAGACTTGGGTCTCTCTCATTTGAGCCCACAAAACCATGAAATTCAGTCTATAAATACCAAGGCTTCACTTGAGAAAAAGGAAGAGAAGCAAAATACTCTGAGGTTTCCTTGGAACAAAACCCTAGACAAAACCTGAAGAGAAACCTGACAGAGAACTCAGAGCAGCCTCCAAACCCTGAAGGGCCTCACGGGTGCAACTCAATTTCAATCAAGCTCTCCAATCAGGTTTGCCCTATTCCCATTATTTTACACCTTCAATTTGAATGTTCTAAATGTGTGATGTATTATGAATGGGTGAAACCTATGCCTTGAATGTTTAATCACATGATTTTTGAAGTGTATGCCACAGGGTTTGAGGTTTCTGAAACCATACTGTTATCCATGAAAAAAATGCTTATGGTGTTTCACTAACCCTTTTGTTGAGTTTTTGTGAGGGCTCACATGACTTTTGCAGGGATAACTTACGTGGTTTCCCACTTTATTTGTGGGATAACCCCAGGAGGTTCATTCCGATTAGCTGTACTGACCCACTTTCTTTGATGATGTTAGCTTGGAAGGATCCTAGGGTTTCCCATTCCTCTAATTGTTGTTACTTCGGATCTTTATCCGCGTGGTACTTTTACATTTTTCCCGCATTTTACTGCTTTCCTAGCTGGAAGACCTCGATAGGAGGCAATGTTTTTTGTGTTTACTTTATGCAGGTTCCTTTGTCCAGGGTTAAGAGCTATGAGGTCTTATCCTCATTACCCTTTTGCATGCGCGTTCCTACAATGCAAACAAACCCTTCATTGATTTTTCTTCTCCATAACACACGTTTACTCCTTCTACTACAGGCGAGTAAGTCTCCAAAGGTTGAGCATCCGGTAGATTGCGTAGTGACGTCGTTCGTCCAAAACCCAATCCATAACCCCGTAGTTAGCCGAACTACGGCTTGCTCTGATTCTCATTCCAGATGAGATACGTAGGCATAAGACGCGATGTCTTAGCGAGCACACATCCCCCAACCCATAGGTCAGCCGAGCTACGAAGACTCTGATTCTCATATTCAGATGAGATACGTATGCAGCGGATGCGACATCCGCGCGGGTCATTTCTCTTAACCTTTTTTAGTAAATAGTACATTAGATAAACCCACACCCTTTAGACAAGAACTACAAAAGTGGATCCCGTAGAGTACTACGGATGCGTAGGGGTGCTAATACCTTCCCTTCGCATAACCGACTCCCGAACCCAAGATTTGGTTGCGAGACCCCGTCTTGTCCTTTCCTTTTTCAGGTTTACTTCGAGCGTTTCTTTTCCCTCCTTTGGGATGAATAACGCACGGTGGCGACTCCTCTGTCTTTTTCTTTCGCCGGTTGTTTTTTTCGCGCACTGTATTTTTCAGGTTGCGACAGCTGACGACTCTGTTGGGGACTAAGAAGTTGACCTCTTGCTGGTCCATCTTCCCTAAGCGAGTCCCTCCTAGCTTGTGTGATTTCTTGTTTATTGGGTGTTCATGCTTTTGTACATTTATTTGCTTACCTGCTTGCATCTGTTGTATCTATTGGATCTGTTTGTTTGTTTGTTGGGATGGGATGTTCTATGAGAGATAAGCCCATTACCCAGGCTTGAGTGTACACACAGGTTTTAGAGTGGATGATTATGAGGCTTGCGTGACATGTTGCTACGTTAAGTCGTTCGTGAAGAACCACACCCAGACGAGGTTTCTTTTGGATATATTATGTCCTACAGATGTTCCGTAACGACATGGTGTTCCTTTAGAAATCGTCGACTCTGGTGACCATTTCCCGAGAACTCAGTCGAGGCCTCTCCTCCGAGACGTGATTATGTTAGCTCTGGTGGGCGCATTCTCGCTGATCAATCCAAGGACCCCGAGACTGGGAACTTGCTTTAGGATGTCCTGTTGAGGGGAGTCAGTGGAGGTCTTTTATCCCGTAATAATGCCAAACCTTCAAATGTAAACGTATTATTCGCGACTGAAGGGCTGAAGCTGACGAACTTCTGTTCTTAGAACCTACCAGTGAGGGGTGGGCTAAATTCAGGAAACCTTAACCTCCAACCAACCCGGTTTTCTGGAGCAGTGCTTTGATCTTGTATTATATTCCTCAGTGAATTTCTCTCCAGGAAGTGCAACCTGACAGATGTTCAAGCGGATCCATCAATTCTGATTGACATGCCTTTGCATTGCATAACATCATCTGCATATTTGCATCCAACATCTCATGCTTATTCATTTGCAGGGTATTCCCTTTCAAAACGGGGGTGCCTTAAAACTGAACAAGCAGTGCATCGCATACCATGCATATTAACCCTTGTCTGTTTTGCAGGTGTCACCGCAGTGTCTAATGTTTGTTCCCTGTATCAGGCAGTTATTGGTCCCAAGCGAGTTCACAGATACCCGACAAAGGAAAACCGTCCACGACTAGCGATGGACCAAGTACAGAAAGAGCTGGCTGATATGCATGAAAGGATGGATCAGTTCATGACATTGATGACTGGTATGGCAGCAGGTCAAGAAAAGCTGAGGGAATTGGTTGAGCAACCGAGACCCGATCCGGAGGTGGAGATACCAAATGCTGAGGGAAACCCTGGTAACCCTGGGAACGCTGATAACCCTGTGAACACTGGTAACGCGGGTAACGCAAATGCTGATGGAAACCCGGGTAATGTTGGCAACACAGGGAATGTTGGGAATGGTATTGGCGGAAGGTACGATGTGAATCAAGGAATTCGGATTTACGGGCGCCCCGTTACTGAAGATTATCAGTGTGATCAATTTTCTTTGCACGACGAGGCCCTCGAGACCACTCGCCGTATGGATGAGCTTGCTGAGAAGCTCAAATCTTTGGAGTCTCAAAATTCCTTAGGCTTTGATGTCACAACTCTTGGTCTGGTTCAGGGAGTAAGGATTCCTCACAAGTTCAAAACCCCTACTTTTGAGAAATACAACGGGGCTTCTTGCCCACGCACTCATCTCCAATCTTATCTGGGAAGGTTGGGAGCTCATACGGAAGATGAAAAGCTGTGGATGTACTATTTTGAAGATAGTCTAACTAGAGCTTCTCGTGAATGGTATTCTCATTTGTCTCGTACTACCATCAAGAGTTGGAAAGACTTGGCAGAGGCTTTAATCAAGCAATATCAATACAACTTGGACATGGCTCCAAATCGGACCTTTTTGCAAGGTATGTCCCAGACTGCCAAGGAGACCTTTAGAGAATATGCTCAGCGTTGGAGACAGATTGCTGCGTCCGTCCAACCACCTATGTCTGAAAGGGAGACGGCGGACATGTTCATGAACACTCTTCAAGGCAATTATATTGAGAGATTGGTTGCTTGCCCGTCAATCAGCTTTGCAGAGATAGTAATTGCTGGAGAAAGAATCGAGAGTCTGTTGAAGATGGGCCGAATTCAAGACAATAGTGCTTCCAACTCATCAGGTCCCAAGAGACCGTTTGCTGGTAACGGTCAGCGAAGAAAAGAAGGCGAGGAAAGCATTGTGTATGCCGGCAGAGGCAGGGGTAGAGGACGCCCTAATTATTATCAAGATCAAGTGGCCGCAGTCACTATTCCAACACCTGTTCCTCAACCGCAATATCATCCGCAACAACAACTCACGTACAACAATCAACAACAAGGAGGTACACCGGGTCAGCAGAGACACTATCAACAACGTCCAAGGCAGACGGACCGGGTCATCGAGCCAATCCCAATGCCTTATTCAGTATTACTTCCCAAGCTGATTGACATGAATCTGGTTACATTGAGAACTCTGGCCCCACCAATCGATCCCAATAATTTGCCAAGAGGTTATGATGTCAACGCCGGATGTGCTTTTCACTCCAACGCACCTGGCCATACTACAGATAATTGCAAGGCTCTCCAGTTAAAGGTACAAGATTTGAGAGATGCCCAGGCTATCAATTTTGCTCCGGTGCCTAATGTTATCCAAAACCCGATGCCGGCTCACGGAGGGCAGAGGATTAATGTTGTTGATAGTGGGGAAACTTTGAATTTGGTTTTTGATGTGACTAAGGTGAAGACTTCGCTATCGGTGGTTAAAGACCGACTTCTGAAAGGACAGATTTTCCCGGGCTGTGGGGAAGAATGCAGAAATTGTCAAGCTGCCGAAAACGGATGTGACAGTTTGAGAAGGGGTATTCAGCAGCTGATAGATGAAGGTTGTCTTCAGTTCGATCAGGCCCGTCCGGTGAAGAATGATGTATCGACGGTGACGTTTTATTTCACTCCTGAAGAAATATATGTTCCCGAGAGACTCGCTCCGACAACAATATATTTCCCAAAAAGTACAGAACCAGCAGCGGTGAACATCGAAAGTTCAGCACCAGTCGCAATTTACTCTGACAACCCTCAACCGACTTTGGTTGGTCCAATCACCAACACGGTACCAGGACCTATTCCGTATGAGAAAGACAGTGCTATCCCGTGGCACTATGGGGCTGATATCTACTGCGAGGGGCAGAAAGTTAACGAAGAAGACATTGACATTGGTAGCTCCGCTGTAGACAATGTTGGAGGGGTTGGTGGCTTCACTCGCAGTGGACGCCTATTTGCACCATCAACCTTACGCGCGAATACTGAAGCCGAGGCAGCTGCCAAGGCTAAAGGGAAACAGGTATCCACCGAAGAGGTTACTACTGAGGAAGATCCTCCTAAGACCGCATTCGAGAAGGAAGTGGATGAGTTTATGAGGATTATCAAGAAAAGTGACTACAAGGTAGTCGACCAGCTAAATCAGACACCCTCAAAGATCTCCATTCTCTCACTATTGTTGTGCTCTGAGGCGCACAGAGCAGCCTTGTTGAAAGTACTGAATATGGCCTATGTTCCACCGGAGATAACTGTTAACCAGCTGGAGTCGGTAGTTTCCAATGTAAACGCTAGCCGGGGGCTAGGTTTCACCGATAATGACCTGACACCTGAGGGCAGGAATCACAACAAAGCCTTGCATATCACAATGGAGTGCAAAGGGGTGGTGCTTTCCCATGTTTTGGTTGATATAGGCTCTTCTCTGAATGCTCTTCCAAAGAAAGCCTTAATGAAGTTGGATTGCGATGGCATCATCCTGAGGCCAAGTAACTTATTTGTGAGGGCTTTTGATGGCTCTAAGAGAGCTGTCTTTGGCGAAGTTGAGTTGCCAGTTAAGATTGGACCGCAGGTGTTCAAGAGCACCTTTTATGTGATGGATATCCAGCCTGCCTACAGCTGTCTGCTAGGTCGGCCTTGGATTCATGCTGCCGGTGCTGTTACTTCTACCCTCCACCAGAAGCTCAAATATGAACTAGAAGGTCAGATCGTCACTGTATGTGGTGAAGCGGATATTTTTGTTAGCCACCTGTCTACATTTAAGTATGTAGAGATGGATGGCGAGATGCATGAGATGCTATGTCAGGGCTTCGAAACTACAAACATCAATGAGGTCGCGCCCGAAGTTGGCTTTTCACCTGAGTTTGAGAAGGTGGGGACTTCTACTTCTTCATACAAGCAAGCTGTCGAAGTTGTTAAAGCTGGTAATGCCCAAGGCTGGGGAAAATTTGTGGAGCCAGTCATCAAAGAAGACAAGTTTGGATTGGGGTATGCTCCGGGATCTCAGAAGAATGAAATCGGTACTCTCTCCAGCGGGGGTTTGGTTTCCCCCCACATCGTCAATGCTGCAGATGAAGACGAGGCTGACAGCGACTGTGACTTAGATAGCTGGATTCGCCCGTGTGTCCCGGGAGAAAAGCTCGACAATTGGTCGTCTGAAAAAAGCGTCCGGGTTACTCTGTTGAAAGAGTGATTTTTATTGTTTTCCTTTATTACATGCATAATAAAGTCTTACACTTTCCCCAAGGTGTAACGGCTCATTTGTAGGGCCATCCATTTAGTTACGTTTCGCAATTATTTTTATCATCAATAAAGGACGGTTTTTGCAAACAATTTTGTGTTCTATTTCTTTCAGTTTTTTTTTACTTTTACAAAAAAAATGGCAATGTTTCTTTTTTCGTTTTTCCTTTCTTTCAAAAAAAAAAATCTCTCATTCTAAGGTAAAGCATGATCCTCCATCATGCAGAACCGACCACTCGGATCTCACTGCTAACGACACTGCTATGGCCAAGTATGACTTCGACAATCCTATCTATCAAGTCGAAGAAGGGGCTGAGGAAGATTGTGAATTGCCTAAAGGGTTAGCCAGATTGTTGAAACAGGAGGACCGAGCTATTACACCTTATCAGGAGGTGATTGAGACCATCAACGTTGGTACCGAAGACGACAAGAAAGAGATCAAGATCGGGGCCAGTCTACAGGCCGAGAGGAACGACCTTTGATCATGTACTTGACTGTGTTAGAAAGGTCAATGGGTTGTGTGCTCGGTCAGCATGACGAGTCAGGTCGAAAAGAGCATGCAATATACTACCTTAGCAAAAGTTTACCGACTGTGAACAAAGATACTCATTGCTCGAGAAAACTTGCCGCGCTTTGGCATGGGCTGCTCGCCGACTAAGACAGTATATGTTGACTCACACGACTCTATTGATATCAAAAATGGATCCAGTCAAGTATATTTTTGAAAAGCCATCACTTACCGGAAAGGTTACTAGGTGACAAATGATACTGACAGAGTATGACATCCAATACACTTCACAAAAAGCCATCAAGGGAAGTGTCTTGTCAGGCTATCTTGCAGAGCAACCGATTCATGATTACCAACCTATGAGGTTTGACTTTCCTGATGAGGACATCATGTTTCTCAAATCGAAAGATTGAGAGGAACCACTCCCGGAGGAGGGGCCTGACCCTGAATCCAAATGGGTTATGGGGCGGTCCACGTCAATGGTCGCGGAGTTGGTATGGTGTTGATCACACCGGAAGGGGGTTCATATGCCATTTGGTGCCAGAATAACTTTTCCCTGCACCAACAATGAAGCCGAATACGAAGCTTGTATCCTAAGACTTGAGGAAGCCGTCAATATACAAATTAAAACCCTGGATGTATACGGGGATTCAGCTTTGGTCATCAATCAAACCAACGGGAAATGGTGCTATGCTGGAACTACGTACCCAGAATTGACGTATCTCGGTCAGAGACGAATGAAGAAAGCATTTGGTTAGAAAGTGCGCCCTCGGGGTTATCAAGTCGGTGAATTGGTACTCAAAATATTTCTTCCTCCCAACACAGATCACAGGGGCAAATGGACACCGAACTATGAGGGTCCGTACGTGGTTAAAAGGATTTTCTATGGCGGAGCTTTGATGATAACAACCATGGATGGTGAAGGATTCCCGTCCCCTATTAACTCAGACGCAGTTAAAAAAAAAAATACTTCGCCTAAAATAGACCCGCTGGACGATAAAAAGAATAGTCCAGGCAAAAAAAAGGCATCCCGAAAAACCAAAAAAAAAAAAGAGAATAAAGAGGTTCGGGCAAAAATTAGGGATATAAAAAAAGAGTACACCCGGTGAGTCGAAAACCCAAAAGGGCGGCTCAGGCAAAAATGGGTATCCCGATGGATTGAAAACCCGAAAAGGGGGCGATCCAGGCAAAAGTTAGGGAATAAGTGAATGACTGTTATCTGAGTTCATCAGTGTTATATCACAGTTTCATTCAATCCGGCAATCTTCGAAGGTTAAAGATCGACTAATCATCCACTTCAGAAAGCAAGATGAGCAGAGCGTCTTGAGGACATACGAGCCATAGCAGAGTCGAAACTCGGTGGGACCCCGTATCCCCATTGCCATTAGGATAATTCTCTTTTTATAGCGATCACCTCTTTTTAAGGATCAGCTTCATGATACCCTCGCCTATTCCTGGCACAAATTTTCTCCCTAGTAAGAGTCGAATAATTCAGTTAAAGAGCCTCTTTATTTTTCATTTATTAGTTTGTTTGCAAAAATGTCTGAATTTTTGATAAAACATATTGCATATGAACATAATGGTGGCTTTTGCAGATGATTTGCACAGGTAAACATTTAAAATTGCTTTTAATGTGCTTAATCCCGAACGGTGAATTCAAACCGAGTAATTCCCCCGAGGCATACGTGTATTTTTGGTTGCAGGTCACAGGAACCGGATGCCAAGTCATGAATCCTCATCCCTAAGCGGTTGCCAAAGTCTCTCCTCAGCAGAGCATGTTCCCCAACAGAGTTGACAGTATCCAGACTGTCTATCTCCAGTAGAGTTGACAGTATCCAGACTATATATCCCCAGCGGAATTGACAGTGTCAGACTATATCTTCCTAGCAACAGCGGAGTGGTTGCATACCCAACGGACAAGAGGGTGGTGTTCCCAGTGTTCATCTCATCCCCAGCAGAGGTCGTTTCCTACGACATTTCCCCAGGAAGTGTTTTCCCCACAGACTCTCCTCACAGAGCCTCGCCGAACAAAGTTTCCATAGTTGATACTCCCCCCCGCAAGGTCAACTTTTCAAGCAGCCAATTTATTTTTGGTGGCTCATTGGTCCCGGCAGACGGACCATTCCCCATAGAGCATTCAAGGATTGATACAGCGATCTATTCCCTACCGGAGTTTGCTTCCCCAAGCAGATTTCTTTTTACACCATGCATAACATTTGCATTTGCATGCATATCATATCAAGCATACACATAAGCTGATAAACAGGTTCTTCCAAGCAGACTGAAGAATTACTTTACAACCAAGGTCATGAGATCCAGCCAGAGGATCAAGCATGAGTGATCCAGCCTGAGGGTCATTTCGAAGATTCAGCCTGAGAATCGTGTTCCAGTGATCCAGCCTGAGGGTCATTTCGAAGATTCCCCAGTGAAGTCGCCTACAAGCTTTATTTCCCCAGAAAGTCTAATTGAGGAGTCGTTACAACATGTTCTAGCCCGAAGAATATGTACGAAGCCCAAAAGTGGAATATGCTCGAAGCTGCGTATCTAATATGAAGGTTGGGTGGAGATTTCAAAAGAGGGTCAACCAGCGCATGCCTCAGATGCGGGATCCTAATGATGGGAATTTATCATCAAAATAATCCAGATCCAGCCAGAAGATCGAGATAGATTCAGCCAGAGAATCGAAACAAAGGAGATCTAGCCAGAAGATCGAAGAAGATCTAGCCAGAAGATCGAAGTCAGGTCTAGCTCGAAGACCGGAAATAGATTCAGCCAGAGAATCGAAACAATTCAGATCTAGCCAGAAGATCGAAGTAGATTCAGCCAGAGAATCAAAGGAAATAGATTCAGCCAGAGAATCGAAACGAAGGAGGTCTAGCCAGAAGATCGAAGAAGATCTAGCCAGAAGATCAAAATCGTATCCAGCCCGAGGATCAAAATTAATATCCAGCCAGAGGATCGAAACTCCAGATCCAGTCAGAGGATCGGAAGAAAAATAAACAGCACGGTGTATTTCCGCGTTTTTATGGTGTTCTCGGAGCGCAAATTTTCAGTCTATCTTTGGTATTCAATCACAGCTCACCCCGTTTGTCTGATAAGCTGTTCGCTTTCATCCTACTCGGTTTAGCTGATGATTGAATAGGGGCAGTTGTAACACCCCAAAATTTGCCCTCCTCATTCATGCATTCATTTCATATTGCATTTCATCATGTCAATCAGAATTAGATCCGAAAAAAATAAAAAAAAATAAAAAAAAATAAAACGAAAAAAAATGAAAGAATAAAGAAAAATAATAATAATTTTTTACAAAAAAAATAAATAAATAAAAATACTAATAAAAAAATAAATAAAATATAATAAAAAATTTTGGACTTGGGTCTCTCTCATTTGAGCCCACAAAACCATGAAATTCAGTCTATAAATACCAAGACTTCACTTGAGAAAAAGGAAGAGAAGCAAAATACTCTGAGGTTTCCTTGGAACAAAACCCTGGACAAAACCTGAAGAGAAACCTGACAGAGAACTCAGAGCAGCCTCCAAACCCTGAAGGGCCTCACGGGTGCAACTCAATTTCAATCAAGCTCTCCAATCAGGTTTGCCCTATTCCCATTATTTTACGCCTTCAATTTGAATGTTCTAAATGTGTGATGTATTATGAATGGGTGAAACCTATGCCTTGAATGTTTAATCACATGATTTTCAAAGTGTATGCCACAGGGTTTGAGGTTTCTGAAACCATACTGTTATCCATGAAAAAAATGCTTATGGTGTTTCACTAACTCTTTTGTTGAGTTTTTGTGAGGGCTCACATGACTTTTGCAGGGATAACTTGCGTGGTTTCCCTTTTTATTTATGGGATAACCCCTGGAGGTTCATTCCGATGACCTGTACTGACCCACTTTCTTTGATGATGTTAGCTTGGAAGGATCTCAGGGTTTCCCATTCCTCTAATTGCTGTTACTTCGGATCTTTATCCGCGTGGTACTTTTACATTTTTCCCGCATTTTACTACTTTCCTAGCTGGAAGACCTCGATAGGAGGCATTGTTTTTTGTGTTTACTTTATGCAGGTTCCTTTGTCCAGGGTTAAGAGCTATGAGGTCTTATCCTCATTACCCTTTTGCATGCGCATTCCTACAATGCAAACAAACCCTTCATTGATTTTTCTTCTCCATAACACACGTTTACTCCTTCTACTACAGGCGAGTAAGTCTCCAAAGGTCGAGCATCGGGTAGATTGCGTAGTGACGTCGTTCGTTCAAAACCCAATCCATAACCCCGTAGTTAGCCGAACTACGGCTTGCTCTGATTCTCATTCCAGATGAGATACGTAGGCATAAGAAGCGATGTCTTAGCGAGCACACATCCCCCAACCCATAGGTCAGCCGATCTACGAAGACTATGATTCTCATATTCAGATGAGATACGTATGCAGCGGATGCGACATCCGCGCGAGTCATTTCTGTTAACCTTTTTTAGTAAATAGTACATTAGATAAACCCACACCCTTTAGACAAGAACTACAAAAGTGGATCCCGTAGAGTACTACGGATGCATAGGGGTGCTAATACCTTCCCTTCGCATAACCGACTCCCGAACCCAAGATTTGGTTGCGAGACCCCATCTTGTCCTTTCCTTTTTCAAGTTTACTTCGAGTGTTTCCTTTCCCTCCTTTGGGATGAATAACGCACAGTGGCGACTCTTCTGTCTTTTTCTTTCGCCGGTTGTTTTTTTCGCGCACTGTGTTTTTCAGGTTGCGACACACTCAGACGAGTTTATCTTGAGACTATTATGGGTCGATGAGTCAGTCATCCTAACCTGTAATATCCGATAGATGGAATTAAGACTCTGGGAACTTTTTAGAACATGATATACCGGTTTTTATCCTTAGTTCACTCCTTTGGGATGGTTCTTACCCAGACTCGATGCTCGTGACTCACAACAAACCCTTGATTCTTGGTTGATCCAATCAAGTCTTGTCATTATCAATGGAACTTGGGTGTTGATAAGGTGTAAACCATAATCCACCAAAATGGATGATTGATCTTGACAATGACTTAATTCATCCCTTGACCTTTGTTTGTTTTCCTTGTGTGTGATCCCTTTTTGTTAGTGTTGCATTCATGCATTCATGCGCATCATAACATTCATCACACAAAAATTTCAAGGAACTGAGTTAGAAGGTCTGTTCTATCAAGAGGGTAAAGATCCCTAACATTTCAAGAAGAAGATTGTGCATGCCTGGCAAAATGTGCATAGGAAGGGAAGATTTGAGCTTGGACCATGCAATTGTGTAGCTTTGGAAGCTTACACTCTTTGGGTGAAGAAGAGAGCTTTGGAATATAAGATGCCTTATGCTTGTGAGAGACCTATGCATATGGTTGTGGATGAGCCATTAACTCTTCCTAACCAATATTTAGAGAAGTTGGAAGATGCGCTCGTCAAGATGAAGCAAGAAAAGGATATGTGGGAAGAGCATTTCCATGCTTTGAGCAAAAAGCATGTGGAGTTGCAGCTTGAGTCCAAGGACAAAGATGCACTTATTGAGATACTTAAGGACCGAGTAACAAAGAGATAGAGTGAACCAGAGGTTTCATCTTCCTCTAGTATGCCTCGGGCTTCCGTCGCTTAGAAGAAGATTGTTGACCAGCTTGTCCTCGAGAAGACTCTGATGAAGGCTTCTTTTGATACCAAGATCCGACGCATTCGAAGGAAGTACGCGCCTACAGCCAGATATTCTGACGTTGTTATTAGGGATCCTTAGGATGACTAGTCTCCTTTTCTCTTGTATTTTGTATTTTTGATTTCTGAAATTGTACTCAGTGTAATCCTTCCAATTATATATATAAAAGAGATTTTATGGTAACATCAAATTGTTAAAAACAATCAAGCATTACATTTCATGCATCATTTGCATAAGCAGGTTTCTCTTTTGCCAAATGTCTTATTTTTATTTCTTCTGTGCTCAGCCAAGCTGACTCATCTATACAATACCCGTGCCAATCACTCAAAGATTATGGAGCATCTAGAGCAAGAGAACAAAGACTTGAAGGATGAGATCGCTCATCTGACTACCATGATGGAGTCAGTGCTAGAGGCTTAGAGCCAGCCTTCTCCAACACCTGCAACTCCTCCTCCTTAGAGGACTGTCATTTCCGAGGTTTCTACCTCTACCATTCTTGTAACTGCTGCTCACTTCGCACCCAACATGCCCGCAGGATTCCCGTGGGGAATTCCGCCTAATTTTGTGACTGAAGGTTTTGCGCCTGCATTCTCTTCTATGTCGGCATCTAGCCCGATCATGTCTGTGCCATCGCCTGTTGTGCATGCTCTACCCCGTGTAGAAGACACCATCTATCATTCTGAGCCATCTGAGGGCCCTGATGTGTATGACAAGATGGACGAGATGAAAGATCAATTCCTTGAGTTGCGTAAGGAGTTAAAAAATTTGAGGGGTAAGGATCTATTTGGAAAGAGTGTTGTGGAACTTTGTTTGGTTCCGAATGTGAAAATCCTAGTGAAGTTCAAAGTGCCTGACTTTGAAAAGTACAAAGGGAATACCTGTCCACTCAGTCATCTTGTGATGTATGCTAGAAATATGTCTACACAAACCGATAATCATCAGTTGTTGATACATTATTTTCAAGACAGTTTGACCTGTGCTGCTCTGAGGTTCTACAAGGGATTGGATAGTGCGAGCATCCGCACGTTCAATGATTTGGGCGAAGCATTCGTGAAGCACTATAAATATAATGTTGATATGGCTCCATATAGAGACCAGTTAAGGTCGTTGTCTCAAAAGGACGAAGAGACATTTAAGGAGTATGCTCAAAGATGGAGAGAGCTTACTGCTCAGATTACCCCTCCTTTAGAAGAGAAGAGATGACTAAAAATTTTCTCAAGACCCTGAGCTCATTTTATTATGAGCGGATGATTCCCAGTTCCCCTAGTGATTTTACCGAGATGGTAAACATGGGGATGAGGCTATAAGAAGGTGTCCGAGAGGGACGGTTATCTAAGGAGGAAGTGTCATCCAACCAGAGATATGGCAATAGTTTTGGTAAGAAGAAGGAAGCAGAGACGAATGCAGTGTCCGTTAAGAGGCAAAGAAGGCCTCATGTAAGAAGAAGTCAACCACCACGTCAACACCATCATTAAGTATCATCAGTAATATCAATATTTTTAGCTAATCAGTCAGCACTAATTCAACAACAACAACGTCAACAACAACAACCACAACAACGAACGAACACCTATAACAACAAAAATACTAACAATCATCTTCAACAATAATCAAATTTTGAGAGGAAGAAGGTCTCTTTTGACCCAATTCCTATAACGTACGCAGAATTGTATCCATCTTTGGTTCTCAGGAACCTGTGGCAACCAAGAAACCCACCACAAATTCCTATAAATCGGAACTCCGTTGTGCTTTTCATCAAGGAACTCCCGATCATGATATTGAGAATTACTATCCCCTCAAGTATGAAGTCCAGAAGCTGGTCAAGAGTGGAATGGTGTCCTTTGAGGACCGTGCTCCGAACGTCAAAGCAAACCCATTGCCTGCCCATGGAAATTCATCTGTTAATATGGTGGACGACTGTCCTGGCGAGTTCAAGGTATTTGATGTACGCTTCATTAGAAGGTCCTTGGTGAGGATGCACAAGGATATTTGCTTGGTTTGCGATTGTGAGCATGATCATGATGGTTGTGCTATTTGCAGTGTCGATCCCAGAGGTTGTATGATTGCGAGGGGGGATATGCAGTGGCTAATGGGTGAAGGTTTGATTCAGATTGTTCAGTCCCGTCATGTAGATGACGATGTCAATGTTATAGTCCGGTTCTCAAAAGTCCTGAGAGATTGGGGATTCAGTACGACAACAATAACATTAATAACGTCAACAACAGATCAGTATCGTCGTTGGTTATACAGTTAGCGGCCCATGTCCCGTATGCATCCGATAAGGTTGTCCCATATCAGTATAATGCTACCATGTTGGAGAATGCTCAAGAGGTTCCTTTAGCTACGACCAGTTCGGTCGTGAGTATAGCTGATGTTACCAAGGTGGCCCACAGTGGTCGTGTGTTTGGGTCGGTGTTCCTAAAAAATGTGGAGGATGTATTTGTTAATAAGACGGTTAAAGTACCAGTGGTAGAGTTTGTTAGTGCTTCAAGGTGTCAGTCTGGTGAATCTAGCAGCTTGAAGCCTAATGATGACGATGTGGTGCTCAGATTGATAAAGAATAGCGAGTTCAATATGGTTAAGTAGGTGCTTCAAACTCCCTCTAAGATTTATGTATTGTCTCTGCTAATGAATTCAGAAGCGCAAAGAGAAGTGTAAGACCCTAATTTTGACCCTAAGATCCCTCATGCTACCTCATCATAGGCATTAGCATTGGGATCATACCCTGGCATCCTCCTTACCCCTCTTTCATTGGGTTTGTTTTGGGAGAGATCAGCAAGCACCATGAAATTGTATCATACTTGTTATTTTAACATCTTTACTAACTAAAATACCAAAAATATGTCTTTGTATTTGTCTAACTCTTTTGTAGAGAAGGCACATGATCACCAATGATCTATCAAGTTAACGTCTAGGGTTTAAGACCCTCATTGCTAAAAGCTCAACCAAGAAATGATCCACAATGGTTCTAGGAATCATATATGAGTCCCAATGATCTCTACATGTAATTTTGATCAAGAATTCTTCAAGAGTTTGGAGTTGGTTTGCCTTGGAAACCCTAGTTTATCTGGATATCTTGAGTAACTTGTTCAACAAGCTTCTTTACCAATTGATCAAATATCTCAAAGTACACTTCAAATTCCATCATATTATGCATATATGATCTCCTATGAGTCCCAAAAGTCAAGAGAATTGCAAGTTAGCAAGTTAGTTGATGGTGGTTGGCCAGATGAATTCATCTGATCAAAACCGGGTCTACCTAGACCCTATCTCCTACAATTTTAATCATATGAAAATGATTCCAAGAGAAAAGTTACTCTAAATTCCATTCCAAACACTTTCATGTTGAGGTCTAGCGCTAGTTTTTCTTATAAAGTCATTTTTTATGTTGAAACATTATAGGTCATTTTGTCTAAACCCTAATTTGAAAGTCAACTTCCCAAGGACATAACTTGCTCAATTTTCTTGAGATGAAAGATTTCCAAGTTGCACAATCATATTCAAGGTGTCTACTTCAAATTTGATGTTTGGAGGAAGATCTAATTCAACTGTTATGAGCATGTGATATGAGGATACATTATAGGTCATTTTGGACCAATACCATTGAACAATTGATTTTCCTCAACTTCAAAAATGCATACCTCATTCATCGCAAATCCAAATTATGTCAAAATGGTGACAATTTTTAAGGTTTTTGAAAGAGCTACAACTTTAATGAAGACAATTTTCTAATTAGGAGCTCACATAAAAAGTTAGCCAAGGTGGAATAATTGAACATATGGCTTGACACTTAGAAAATATTTTGACATGTTGAAATTCATTAATTTTGGCTTGACACTTAGACAATTTTCTAATTAGGAGCTCACATAAGAGTTATTCCTCTTGATCTAACCTTCCAAAGAGTCCAAATTCATTAATTTTGGACAAAGTTTGAGGGGTATGTGCATGGCTTGAACATGGATGTATCAATTGGCAAGAATCATGTTTCAAACATCAATACATCTTTTTCCTTGCATCACAATTCTCATTCAGACTTCATTTCACTTGCATTTGGACCTAATTGATTTGCTTCATGGGCATGTACATGCCCATGCAAGCGTGCACTTCACATTGCCAATTTCGGAAGCATTTTCAAGTGTGCAAATATCACTTACATTTTGCTATATATAGAGGTCCATTGCATCAGTTTGAAGGACCTTACGCGCCAGCGTTGCCACCAACCATTGAAACCCTCACAATTCACAGGAAAATCTGATAAATTTCACTTGAAATTTGAGTTTGAATCTCACTTTTTAGAGATTCAAGAACTCCAGGATCCAAAGCCTTGTACCATTCCTAATCTACTTCTTCAAGCTCCATAAGCAAGATCAAGCACGAATTGAAGCAAGAGAGATCCAGTTCTGCACAACATTGAAGGTAATTTTCCAGATTTTTCTTTTCTTCGATTCTCCCTCAATTCTCATAAATTCTCTTGGGTCCTTGGTTGTCTGAAGTCCTACCAATGTAGGCAAGAAGAATGAGTTACTTTGAGATCTAATCGAAGCAACTCAGTTCATACACCTCAATTAATATTGATCCAAAAAATATGAGAGTTTCACCAAATTTTTTGAAATAAAATACTCTTTCATTTTCTGAATTAAAATTATTTTTTGGATCATTATTAATATTTTTCTTGATTTAATTGATTTTGTGAATATTTTTAATTGTTAAAAAATAGTTTTGAGTTTCCAAAAATTCTGAAAAATTTTCTCCAAGGTCCTTTGACCTTGTTTGACATATTATAAATCTCATGGCCATTTCTTTGGTGTTTGGATGAAGTTTTAGTAATTTCATAAACCATATTTAATTTAATGCATTATTTTTATTATTTTAAATTGATTAAATCCCAAATAAATTGTGTAGAGTCATTTTAATTGACTTTGTGAGTTTGACTTGTGTTGTTGGGCCTTGGTCAATGTTGATTTGACTTTGTTAGGTTAAGATCATTGGATTTAGGGGATTGATGGATTGTACATTCCATCTCCCAAAATTAATGAATGATCTTAACTTGGTAAAAGTCCTCCTTTGTCCAATTTGTGTTTGATCCATTTCCCCTCCCTCTTCATCTCATTCCCCTTATTTATGCACTCATGTCATAGACGTATAATGTCACTATATCATAAGGATAGTTGATTGCAAAATCAACATAAGTATGAATGAGATTAGGTCCCCCTCTTTGCATATTCTTTTTATGTGTGGTATGTTTGATGAGCATAGTTCATCATACTACATCTCTAACATGCATTAACACCAAAATTCTATTGCCCGACCTCAAATAGTTATGAATTCTACATAAGTCCAATTACGATTGCTTAACATAACACTAAATTTGTGACACAAAAAAACATATCATTCTAGTTATGAGATTGTAAGTCTCCCATCTTTCATGGTATTGTGTGGTAACTTCGCCTTTTTTCCTTCCTTTGGAAGATGCCTCAGTTCAAGGATCCATGCTTGTGATAAGTGGGTTGAGTGTTCTCCAAAGAATGACTTAAACAAAAGCAAAGCAAAAGCATTACTAACTTCTAATTCATTAACAACTAACATTTAATTTCAAGTCATTTAATTTTAATGCACTTTATTTTTTTAAGCCTTATTCATTTACCATTATTCATACCATTCAAATTGTTTATGTTAATGTAATTTTTACTTTGTCCACTTGGACCATATTTTGTGATTGTGTATATTGTGATTGTTTGTGTGGTCTTTTGACCTTAATGTACATAATAAGAACAAAAACCCTAAAAAACATTTTGTGTGGATTGTTGGTGTGATCAGAGATAATTGGACTTAGAATTTAGGCAACATTCCCTATGCAAAGGACTTAGTCAATGCCAACTTTCATGAGACCAAATGCCTATGAATTGAAACTTTATCTGATACATTATTGAAGGTTTACATTTCATGCATCATTCACATAAGCAGGTTTCTCTTTCCCTAGATGTCTCATTGGTGTTTCTTTTGTGCTTCAGCCAAGCTGACTCATCGATACAATACCCGCGCCAATCATCTAAAGATTATGGAGCATCTTGAACCAGAGAACAGAGACCTGAAGGATGAGATTACCCATCTGACTGCTATGATGGAGTCAGTCCTAGCTGCTCAGAGTCAGTCTTCTCCAACACCCGCAACTCTTCCTCCTCAGAGGACTGTCATTTCAGAGGTGTCCACCTCTACCGTTCCTATAACCGCTGCTCATTTTGCGCCTAATATGCCTGTCGGATTCCCGTGGGGAATGCCTACGAATTTTGTGCCTGAAGGCTTTGCGCCTACCTTTGCTTCTATGCCGGCATCTAGCCTGGTCATGTCTGTGCCGCCACCTATTGTGCATACTCAACCCCGTGTAGAAGACACCATCTATCATTCCGAGCCGTATGAGGGCCCTGATGTGTATGAGAAGATGGATGAGATGAAAGACCAATTCCTTGAGCTGCGTAAGGAATTGAAAACTTTGAGGTATAAGGACTTGTTTGGGAAGAGTGTTGCGGAACTGTGTTTGGTTCCAAATGTGAAGATTCCGGAGAAATTCAAAGTGCCTGACTTTGAAAAATACAAAGATAATACCTGTCCACTCATTCATTTGGTGATGTACGCCAGAAAGATGTCTATTCAAACAGATAATGATCAGTTGTTGATCCATTATTTTCAAGACAGTTTGACTAGTGTCGCTCTGAGGTGGTACATGGGATTGGATAGTGCGAGCATCCGCACGTTCAATGATTTGGGCGAAGCATTCCTGAAGCAGTACAAGTATAATGTTGATATGGCTCCAGATAGAGAGCAGTTGAGATCATTGCCTCAGAAGGATAAGGAGACATTCAAGGAGTGTGCGCAAAGATGGAGAGAGCTTGCCGCTCAGATTACCCCTCCTTTGGAAGAAAAGGAGATGACCAAAATTTTTCTCAAGACCCTGAGCTCATTTTACTATTGGGAAGGCCATGGGTCCACGAGGTAGGAGCCTTTTCTTCAACATTGCACCAGAAGCTGAAAATTGTCAAGAATGGGAAGCTTGTTTTTGTTGGCGGGGAGAAGGAGGTTTTTGTCAGCCACCTGTCATCTTTCTCTTATGTTGAAGCTGAGGATGAGGTTGGAGCTCTAATCCAAGCCTTATCTATTGTTGAAGAAAAGAAAGTTAGGGCACCTATGTCCTCGTTCAAAGATACATTTAAGATTGTTAAAGATGGTCAGTTAGATCAGTGAGGGCAGATGGTAGAGGTCTCCGACAACAAGAGCATAGCAGGTTTGGGGTTCCAACAAGGTTCGTCAGCAGTCAGATCTAAAGATGTATAACTCAGTTTCCGTAGCGGAGGGTTCATTCATGGTAATGAACAACACTTAGCTTTTGTGCTAGAGGATGACGAAGAGGAAGACTTCAACAATTTTGTGACGCATGGAAAGGCTTGCAACAATTGGACTGCTGTTAATATTCTTGTTATTATGCATCGATCTAAGTAATTGCTTTTATTTGTTTTTGAAAATCCTTCTCCTATGCCTAAGGGAGAAGTGAACATTGTTGGGCATTTTCAATTCGATCATCAATAAAATATAATTCTATTCATCTACATCTATGATGTTTTGTTTTTACTTTTTGCTTTATTCTGAAAATGGTATTCATATAAAACATAATAAATATAGTTGTCCATCTGCATAATATTTGGCCACAAATTCAGTTCTCTAAAATCAAAATATCAAATCATTTTGCAGGTTGGTTTCTAACACCATTGAATACACTGATCCATCTCCTTCTCTAAATTTTGAATTCCCTGTGTTTGAGGCTGAGGAGGAAAGTGATGAAGAAGTAAGTGATGAATTGTCTTGTCTTCTTGAGCATGAAGGAAAAGCCATTCAGCCGTTCAAAGAGTAGATTGAACTAGCCAACTTGGGTTCTGAGGATGATGTGAAGGAAGTCAAGATTGGGTATCGACTATGTCCTAATGTTAAGAAGGGGTTGGTTGATCTTCTCCGAGAATATTCAGATGTGTTTGCTTGTCCCTATCAAGATATGCCTAGTTTGGATTCTGAGATTGTGGAGCATAGATTGTCGTTGAAGCCAGAATGCCCGCCAGTCAAGGAGAAGTAGAGAAGAACTCATCCTGATATAGAAGTGAAGATCAAAAAAGAATTGCAAAAGCAGATTGATGCTGGTTTCCTTGTGACTGCTGAATATCCATAATGGGTTGCCAATATTGTACCTGTTCCGAAGAAGGATGGAAAAGTCCGTATGTGCGTTGATTATAGAGATTTGAACAAAGCTAGTATGAAACATGATTTCCCTCTGCCACACATTGATATGTTGGTAAACAATACAACTAAATTCAAAGTCTTTTCATTTATGGACAGATTTTTCGGATATAATCAGATCAAGATGGCCCCCAAAGATATCGAGGAAACCACATTCATTACGCCATGGGGAACATTCTGTTACAGAGTGATGCCTTTCAGTTTGAAGAATGTTGGTGCAACTTACCAAAAAGGAATGACTACTCTTTTCATGATATGATGCATAAAGAGATTGAAGTCTATGTTGATGATATGGTCGCTAAATCTATTGATGAAGAGGAACATGTTGAGCATTTGTTAAAGTTATTCTAGCATTTGAGGAAGTACAAACTCCACTTGAATCTCAATAAGTGCACTTTTGGTGTTTGTTCTAGTAAATTATTGGGCTTTATTGTCAGCGAGAAGGGTATTGAAGTTGATCCCGCCAAGGTAAAAGCAATACAAGAGATGCCTGCGCCCAAAACTGAGAAGCAAGTCAGAGATTTTTTCGGCCGCTTGAATTATATCTCAAGATTCATTTCACACATGACTGCCACATGTGCGCCTATATTCAAGCTTCTTAGGAAAGATCAGTATTATGATTGGACCGAAGATTGCCAGAAAGCTTTTGATAGTATCAAAGAGTATCTGCTTGAGCCTCTGATTCTATCTCCACCTGTTGAAGGAAGACCGTTGATCATGTATTTGACTGTGCTTGAAGAGATTATGGGTTGTGTTCTAGGTCAGCAAGATGAGACTGGACAGAAAGAATTTGCTATCTACTACCTCAGTAAGAAATTCATCGACTATGAAACTCGGTATTCTATGCTTGAGAAGACTTGTTGCGCATTGGCTTGGGCTGCTAGGCGTCTGCATCAGTATATGTTGAATCATACCACTTGGTTGATATCCAAAATGGATCCAATCAAATATATATTTGAGAAGCCTTCTTTAACTGGGAGAATTTCCGTTGGCAGATGTTGTTATCCGAGTATGATATTGAATACCAATCTCAGAAAGCAATCAAAGGTAGTGTCTTAGCTGACAATTTGGCTCACCAACCAATCGAAGATTATTAGTCAGTGCAATACAATTTTCCTGATGAAGAGATCTTGTACTTGAAAATGAAAGATTGTGATGAACCATTGCTTAGAGAAGGGCCAGAGCCTGGTTCCCGTTGGGGCATGGTATTTGATGAAGCTGTTAATCAATATGGTTATGGTATTGGGGCAGTGATTATTACTTCTCAAGGAACGCATTTTCCATTTACAGCTAGATTGACTTGTAAGTGTACAAATAACATGGATGAGTATGAAGCTTGCATTATAGGGCTTAAAGAGGCCATTGATCTCAGAATCAAATATTTAGACGTCTATGGAGATTTAGCTTTGGTGGTGAATCAAATCAAAGGTGAGTGGGAGACGAATCAATCCGGTTTGATACCATCTAGAGATTATGTGAGGAGGATTTCAATCAAAGGTTGAGTTTCATCATATCCCTCGAGATGAAAACGGGATGGAAGATTTTGTTGCAACGTTGGCTTCTATGATCGTAGTGAAGTATTGGAAAAAGGTTCCCAATCTAACTATGATGCGTCTTGATAGGCCAACTCATGTGTTTCGTGTTGAAGAAGTCAAAGATGAAAAGCCATGGTATTACGACATCAAGCGTTTCCTCCAAAGTCAGATTTACTCGTCAGGAGCATCTTTGAAAGATAAGATGACTTTGAGAAGATTAGGCGGCAATATTTACCTGAATGGTGATGTTTTGTACAAGAGAAAATTCAATATGGTTTTGCTCAGATGCGTGGATAGACACGAAGCAGACCTATTGATGACCGAAGTCCATGAAGGTTCCTTTGGTACTCATTCCAATGGACATGCAATGGCGAAGAAGATGTTGCGAGCAGGTTACTATTGGCTGACAATGAAATCTGACTGTTACAAGTTTGTGAAGAAATACCACAAGTGTCAAATATATGTAGATAAGATTCGAGTTCCTCCGACACTGTTGAACGCCATTTCCTCCCCATGGCCTTTCTCCATGGGGGGAATCAATATGATTGGCATGATTGAGCCCAAAGCTTCGAATGGACATCGTTTCATTTTGGTAGCTATTGACTACTTCAAAAAATGGGTTGAAGCGACATCATATGCAAATGTAACCAAGGAAGTTGTTATGAGGTTTATCAAGAATCAAATTATATGTCGATATGGTGTGCCAAGTAAGATCATTACTAATAATATCTCGAACTTGAACAACAATATGGTGGAAGCTCTTTGCAAAGACTTCAAGATTGGACACCATAATTCTTCTCCCTACAGACCTAAGATTAATGGGGTTGTTGAAGTTGCAAATAAGAACATGAAGAATATTATTCAGAAGATGGTTGTGATGTATAAAGATTGGCATGAGATGCTCCAATTTGCTTTGCACGGATATCGTACATCTATCCGCACTTCAACAGGGGCAACCACTTTCTCTCTTGTATATGGTATGGAAGTCGTGCTCCTCGTAGAGGCTGAGATCCCATCATTGCATGTGCTGATGGAAGCCAAGTTGATGGAGGCTGAATGGTGTCAGACCAGATTTGACCTGTAACAACCCAATTTTTAGGAATTAATTATTATATTATTTTTATTATATTATATTTAATTACTTGGAGTGTTAAGTAATTAAGCGGTTGTGAGGTAGTATAATAATGGATTAATTAACTTAATTAGTGTGGGAATTAATTATTTAGTTGATATGAGAAATAATTAAATAATTGAATGAATTAATTAACTTGGTTGCATAGTGAGTGGTTAATTATTTAAATTTAAATAGAGGTATTTAAATATTAGGTATTATTGGGCCTAGTGATTAAATTAGATGATTTAAGCCCAACTATAATACTATTATAAATAGTAAGAGTGAAGGAAGTGAGAATTAGACTTCACTTGAGCACTGAAGGCAATAGAGAAAGAGGAGAGGAAAAGCGAGAGAAGTCAAGGTTTCCATCAAATTGACAAGGTAAGGGGGGAAATCCTTATTATTATGGGTTAGTATGATTGGGTCAATGGGTAGGAACATGTTTTAGGTTGAAATCCTTAATTGGCATAGTTTGGAATTATTAGGTCTTGATAAATACTCTTGAATTGTGATGATTAAATTATGCTAAAACTGTGAATGAATATATAATTGGATGAGTCATAATTTTCTGAACGTGTAGCTTTTTACGGAATCGAAATCGGAGGTCCGGAAGTCCTCCAACGATGAAAAATGCGGGGAAATCTGCATTCTGTTTCGTGTTAGCGCAGGAACAACATTCTGTTTTGCGTTAACCGGTTAACACTGTTTGAAAAGTGGAAAATTGATATATAAATGTTGTGTGCGTTTTGGAATGAAATCTATGTGTACATATTTGATGATTGACCTATATTGGTGAATAATATATTGTATGAATGTGTATGTATACCATTATTGAATTGTGAATGATTTATGGTAATGGATGTGTATATGTAATCGTAATTGATGTGTGGTGATGAATGTGTATATGTACCAATTGTGAGTCATGGTGATATGTCGGATGTTAAGACGGTATAAAGATGGTCTTAATTGCATATGTGTTGGTATGTGTGCATTCATTCATAGCATGGTTGACTTCATTGTGGAAGTGGTTAAGCGGCGATCCTTCATTGGAAACAGACGTAGCAGACGTTAATCCTTAATTGGGATTAGGCGTAGTATTAAGCGGTGATCCTTCATTGGAAACAGACGTAGCAGACGTTAATCCTTAATTGGGATTAGGCGTATTATTAAGCGGTGATCCTTCATTGGAAACAGACGTAGGGCTTTGGTCTTGTCCGGATCGGAAGCGTGGCTTGGATTCTAGATATTGAATCGGAAAGCAGTGAAACTTTGAGTTCATATTGAGGTACCACATGCATAGAGTCACATTGTCTTGCATTGAGTCGTCTATAATTATGTGATCATTGAATGCATGTATTGATGTGGATGCGATGTACGTTTGAAATATGTGAGATGATTGTTGGTTAATATTATTGACGTGATTATACCAAGTGTGATGAATTCTTAAATTGTGTTTTAATTCATTATGCCTTATTATGCTATTTCATAATGATTTGAATTCTCACCCTTTCTGTTTGAATGTTACCTTTACATGGGTATCGTGCAGATACTACAGAGTAGTATTGCTGGAGTAGGTGGACGGTAGCTCGCTCAAGAATAGCTGGAGAGTTTCCGTATTTAGTTTGAAATTAGGTAATGAGTCAATGCTCTGGCCATGTAACACTGGGTAGATTAGTGGTATTGAACTCATATCTTATTTTGATATGCCTTATGTCATTAATTGTTTTATTTTATTTGAAGTGATTATTGAGAGATGATCATGGTATGGGACATGGATCATATTATGAAATACATGAGTATTCTTTATTTTCCGCTGCGAACGCATATTGCTTGAATATTCATGATGAGTGAGATGTGTTATTTTTAATGACCAGGTGTATTGTTGGTTTTTGAAAGTTTTAAGTTTCGAAAACGTCGATGTGACGCCCTTTTCTTTATATGTGTGCTTATTTACTCTGATTATATGCTAAATAATTTGGGGTAGAAAAAGGGGTGTTACATGACCAGCTGAATTTGATTGAAGAGAAGAGGTTAACTTCCATGTGTCATGGTCAGTTATATTATTAGAGGATGAATAAAGCCTTTGATAAGAAGGTCAGACCTCGTGTATTCAGAGAAGGTGACCTTGTGCTCAATAAGATCTTATCTTTCAAACCATATTCTAGGGGGAAATGGACTCCTAATTATGAAGGCCCATATGTTGTTAAGAGAGCCTTTTTAGGCGGTGCTTTGATCCTTACAACTATGTATGGTGAAGAGTTCACTCGTCCTGTGACTGCAGATGCAGTCAAGAAATACTTCGCCTAAAAAGAAAAGAACAACTCACTAAGTTGAAAACCCGAAAGGGTGGCTTAGGCAAAAATGAGCGTCTCAGTGGATTGAAAACCCGAAAGAGCGATCCAGGCAAAAGTTAGAGACTTAAAACATAAAGATTTATCCTGATAAATTGAGTACCCCACCTTGGGGAATTTATGCAAAAATTAAGGAATATGGAAAGTAACTGCATCCTGCTGATCTTCAAACTTGAAGACGTTCTTGAGCACAACGGCCGGTCTTGATTCATCGTCCCCGGTAGAAGTCAAGGGCACAACGGATATCAAGAGTTTGTAGAAGGATTAGTGATCATTGTATTCAATGTAACCGTTTTCCATGAAAATTACCATTTTCACTTTGTAATGATCTATGGATTCTTTTCATTTACAAACTACCATTCCATTAAATAAAGTTGAACTTTTATCCAATTGTTTATACTCTTATTTGATTCAACCAAATAGTTTTAAATTTTATTACGATCATTTTTGAAAATTAAAATTTTAATCAAAATCATGTTTTCTTAAACATATAAAAGCATTAATTTTAAGCAATAAATTTCATTTAAAAAAAGAGGAATATCAAAAGCGGTTTGAAAGCAGTAAACCCTAAATGTGGAACATTATTGGTTCTCTCCAAGCAGTAGGCGCAGTTTTCTTTCATCTCCGACATCATTATTCAGTACCCGGTGTTTGTTGATTTCTCTAGACGGTTATTTCTCCGTCATCACCAACTGAGTTGGTTGATTATTCCCCAGCCAAATTTATATTTGGTCTCCAATAGAGTTCGAACATTTCACTGCAGCAGTTCACATGGTTCCGGAAGACCTTTGGTTTCTTCACCAATCGCCATCAGATTCGCTCCCAGTCAGAGTTTCCTCCTGGTTTCTGAATAGTTATTTGTGTTTATCCCCTGCATTGGTTGTCTCCCATTTGATATGGTGTTGGCCTAAAATTCCCCGTAGAGTTGATAACACTCTTTCTCAACAGATCTCCTCCTGCCCCAACTAGGGTTGAGCCTTTGAGATGTTGATCTCTCTTTTCTCCAACAGTTGTTTCCCTCTTTTGTGGATTGGCCGAGAATTGTATCAATGATTCAAATCTATGACATTTTGTATCCTTTGCGATTGTTTTGTCAGCATAATCCTCATATATACATATACATATACATATACATATACATATACACTCATATAATTTCATTATCGCATCATTACACTTTGAGATTCTTATAATTCTATTCTCTGTCATGGTGGTACTCTATCCCCATGCAAGTTTGGTGTGCATGTCCTCTTTCAATTGTAGAGTGTCAGCCCCTTAAGCAGAAAGACTTTAACCTTTTTCCTTTCCCCACCGAGTTTGTTTCCTCGTGGATGGTTATTATTTCAGTTTCCTCCCTAGTTGATTATCTGGATGGAATCACTCCCCTTGAGTTATATCCTCATTAGGTTGAGTCTTGATTGACCGTTTCTCTCTAGATTTTACCTAGATAGATATTTTTGGTCCCCTAAGAGTCTATTACCTAATAACTAGTAGTATTCTTCTTAGTTGGCAATTTATTACTTCTTTCCAAGAACCCGACAAAAGTAACCTTATTCTCCCCATTGGAATCGTTTTCATATTTCCCTAGGAAGTATATCCTTGATATGTTCATCCTAACCGATGACAAATATTTTCTTCCCCTGCTTCGAGTTTATCCTTGATATGTTCATCCTAACCGATGACGAATATTCTCATCTTTGGTGTAAATCTTATTTTTAGCTTTTCCCTAGCAATGTTATTCTTACTCAGTAACCGGTAATGAATATGTCTCCTGGCGGCCCTTAGTGAGTCATCCTTGATATGTTTACCCTAACCGGTGACGGATGTCCTCTCTATCAGATTTTTATTATCCCTGTACCCAGTAACCAGTAGTGGATAATAGATTTCTGCTCCTCCTGTGTTGAAGTTTATTTCTTCCCAGTTGATTTGATTGCGTATTTCCTTAGTGAAATCGCTTTTCCTGCATGAATCGAGTATTTTAGTTTTATGTTGATCTACCTGTTTCCCCTGCATACGTCCTTTGTTTCCCCGACTGAGTCTTTCCATTTTCATGGAATTCCTCTAGTCCCCTAGTTGTTTTAAGTCGTAGCCTGGCCTACGCACAACCCTTTTCCCCTAGAGTCTCTATCTCCCCAGTGAGTTTTCCTTATGGAAATGCATTATACTCCTGTGGACTTTGTCGCATCTCGAAAAATGCGATTCCTTGCGATGGTCGCAGAAAAAATTATGTTCGAACAGAGCCACCACCGAACTTTATTCATTCCAATGAAGGAATAGGAAAATATCGATAAAACCTTAAGTAATTTAGAATAATGGTCGTCGCAACCATATTCGGGTTCGGGAGTCGATTACGCAAGGGGAAGGTATTAGCACCCCTCACGTCCGTTGTACTCAACGGGAATCTTTTAGTTCAATTTTGCGATTTGATTGTTAGTTGAATGTTGTTTGTTTTCTTCGAGTAATTAGAGTTGATAGTATATATGGATGAAGACCTCATAAGAGAATAAAGGGAGGTTTTTTATTAGTGTGCTCGCCAAGATCTCGCAATCTCGTGCCTACTTATCCTTATAGTTCAATAAGGAAATCAGAGCATTTGCAGTTCAGGGAACTACGGTTGGTTGGTGTGTTTTAGTGAACATATGTTTAGGTCGTGTTCTAAAGGCTAAACGTCGACTTGTCTACTCTCGACGGAGGCTTAAGCACTAGTTTGTTATGCGCGTTAGAAGGGATTTAAATAATGTTCTTTCTGAAAAGAGTTTTAATCACATAAGGGTGACAAGTTCGATTAATTGTGTTGAATGTTTTGTTTCACTGGTTTCGATCGCACGAGGGCGAGAAAAGATAAACTTGATAGGTTAAGATATTTTTGGTTGGATGATGATTACTCAGATAGTCGAGTAAGACAACTCGTATCCTAATAGTCGAGAGAGGAAATAGAAGACTCTAGACCACTTCCTTTTTCATCCTTAATTATAGAAAGGACTTAATAACAGTTAAGGTATTTTAAATGGATGACGAATACTCGGACGATCGAGTAATATAACTCGTATCCTAATAATCGTAAAAGGGAATAGAAGACTCTAGACCACTTTCTTTTTCATCTGAGTGATTATGAAAATAGGTTTAGGGAAGGTTGATGTATTTTAGAATAAACAACAAGTACTTGAATGGCTGAGTAAGACAACTCATATCCAAGCATTTGAGGAGAGGAATGGAAGACTCAAGACCATCTCCTTTTTCGTATAGTTTTAATTGATTTATTAATTTGCGGAAAAATGACAATTGTTCGACTGACCAAGTAAGAGAACTCGTATTCAAACAATTAAGGAGAAAAGTTGAAAACTCAAAGTCATCTCCCTTTTCATTTCTTATTATGAAAATAATTTAATTTAATCGGGTTTAGAAGTTTGTAGAGAAATGACGATTGTCTAACTGACTGAGTAAGAAAACTCGTATTCGAACAATCGAGGAGAGGAGTTAAAGGCTTAAAACCATCCCCCTTTTTCATTTAGTTTATTATAAGAATGGTTTAATTTAATAATGCTTAAGCGGATTATAAATGATGATTGTTTGACTAACTGAGTAAGAGAACTCGTATTCAAATAATCGAGGAGAGGAATTGAAAACTCAAAACCATCCCCCTTTTCACTTCGTTATTTTGAAATGGTATTTAATCGTGATTAGGTGCTTTTCAATTAGTTTTGGATAACGTACTCGACATTGGATCGAGACTTGAATTGGTATTCATGAATAAATTGTATTTTAATGAATCAATCATCTAATTGATTAATTAATAACTGAATAGGTCTCATTGTAAGAAAGCCCAAGAGTAAGCTATGTGAGGTTGATGGCGATGCTTAAAAGCAATCGACTTACAAGGTATTTGAAAATAAGGGCTCGATGTTTGAATCGAGAATTATTTTGTTTCCAATGGTTAAATAAATGTTTGAAAGGATTGACGGGTGGACACCATTCGGAAAATAGAACATGAGCATAAGATTTATATAACTAAATTAAATCAAGCAAGTGCAAGATAACAACCTAAACAAATCCCATATAAACAATAGATCAAGTAATTAAATAATAATAATAAATGAAAATAAGGGGATTAATAAAATTAAATAAATCAATTAAATGAGGCATTAATTGGATAAATAAATTTCTAATTAGGTAACTAACCTACATTTATCTAGTTAATTGCTAACCATAACCAACATAAGAAGGGAAAAAAATGGGCCCAACAGCCCCACAGCGCCCCTGCGCACAAAAACATGGGTGCAGAAAGCCAAAAATGCCAAGCCCAGCATCGGAGGCCCAAACGGTCACTTAAGGCAAGGTAGAAGAATCGACTCTCCTTCCTCTCTCTCTCTGGACACGCGGCTGCCTAATGGTCTATCAGCAACAAGTGGCAGACAACAAAAGAATTATTCCGCCCAAGGCCTTGGTAACTGATGTGACGACGACAGCTAGCTAGCAAAAATGATTAAAAGGGACAAAAGAAACTCTCTCCAACGGTTAGAAATAAATGTTGGGAGCATTCATTTCTCTGGGAGTCTGAACGTCCACCCACTTAAACTCTTCTTTATCCCTCTCTCCCTTTCATTTCTCTCACTCTGTTCTTAAGAAAATTCAACGTCAAAAATGCACAAACACCTTAGCACTCGCCTCCTAATCTAACTGTGACTCTCCAACTCTCTGTTCTTCACACACAGACTTTAAACCGATGCAACACAACAACACCACGTACTTAGATCCAAGGCAATCTCTAAACAGAAACACAAACAACAACTACGCAAATAAACTTCTAATTCAAAAGAAATAAGGGGGAAATTAAAGATTTGAGCTGCAACAATCACCTAGTTTATCAGGAAGCGCATAAATGATGATGGGGAGAAGAAAAAGATAGAACCAGACCTTGGGGAAAGATAGCGTTTCCGGCGAGCGTGAAAGTTGGATCCGAATCTGGGTAAGATGTCTTTATCTTCCTCTGTTCTTTGTGACTTGTATCTCTTCCTTCGATTTCCTATTTTTGTAGGGACGATCATTTCGAGTGAATGACGGCTTAGCTCAAGCTTGTTAAGTCTCAATGTGAAATGTCAACAAGTTCAGAAAAGAAATAGAGCTTTTTAGGTGATGTTTAGGAGTTATCTGAGTAGAGTAACAGTAAGGTTTTCTTTTTTTTCCCAGGCCTTCTTACGATGATGGGTGGTCTTTATATAGATCTTCGGGGTACGAGGTTTCTCACTTCTGAGCTGGCGGAAATTCCAAATAATCCATTAAAATTAGATCCCCTCTAGATCTTAGTGTGGTCCCAGGAATGAAGGTGGTGAGATTTGTTTTTGTTTTGTCCGTAGTGAAATCTTCAAAATCAAGAACTTGTGTTGACTTTCTCATTTACCGCCGAGAAAGATCTACGTGTCGTGGTAAGAGTACCGTTTTCACTATTTTATGCAACATTATTCTTTTAATCGGTGTACTAGCTCGTTCTTTCACTCAAAATAGAAATTGAAATGGATTGTCCCCTTAATTAGGTGGTCTTAATTGCAAAGTTTTAATTAAATTGGTCAAACGTGCGAATGCTATTTCAACTGAATTCATGTTGTAGTGAGTGATAGGCTCTGACCTTTTTTCTTGTTTTGCTCATAGAATCGAAGATTTTTAACCATGGTTGTAATTTGGTAAATCTTTTGTTGTAGCAGGTAATCTCAAGGCCAGTTTCACATCCGTGTATTGCTTCGACGTCTATGACGGTATGCGTCCTGCAGCAAGTTAGGTGTACCTTAGTTTGAAGTGTCGTAACGTTGGTCTTCTTGCATTTGGGCGCTTTCTGTGGTTCTGTTTTGGTGGTCTAAGTCTTGTGACAACATCTCTGCTAAGGTTTTGTCTTCTTTAACTGTCAGTTCCACCTTAATTTGCTCCTTTCTGGATGCTCTAGTCCAGTAATGAGCACCCGCCAATAGACTTAAGATGGTTAACCAAAACCAATTTATTTCCAGCATCTGGCACAATTATGGTGAGCACAAGGGAAACATTTGCAAGACTGATGCAAGTGCAGAAAGTTTAACAGTGTTGCTTGCCCCTGTCGCATTACGCGAAAAACCGGCGGGAAAAAGACACAGAGACGCCACCGTGCGTTATTTATCCCAAAGGAGGGAAAGGAAATGCTCGAAGTTAACCTGGAAAGGAATGGTCTCGCGACCAGAGATTGATAGGATCGTGAGTCGGTTATGCGAAGGGAAGGTATTAGCACCCATACGCATCCGTCGTACTCGACGGGATCCACGCTCAGAAAGAATAGAAGAAAGGTTGCTAGATAACTGCTCAAAATTGCACAAACTGAAACGAAACACAGATGAAAGACGAGGGAAAGGGACTTGGCAGGATATCGCATCCTGGGCCTACGTAGTTTGTCAGACACAAACATCAGAGTCGACGTAGTTCGGGGAAAGGGAAACGTGCTCGCTAGGATGTCGCATCCTATGCATACGTATCTTCTCTAACCAGAGAAAGAATCAGAGCACTCGTAGCTCGGCCAACGCACGCCAAACAAAATGCTAAACAGAGACGCTGAGACGTCAGAGCAAACACACAAACACAAACTGGAAACGGAATGCCAATCGCTAGGCTAACATCCAACTCCACAAAAGAAACGCAAACAGGAAACCGACTGTCAATCGCTGGGCTTACGTCAGACTCCAAACAAAGAAACACAAACAGGAAACCGACTGCCAATCGCTAGACTTATGTCAGACTCCAGACAAACAAACACACACAGGAAACCGACTGCCAATCGCTGGACTTACGTCAGACTCCAAACAAACAAACCCAAAAGCGTGAAAAGAAAAAAGGGCGCCCGGAGAGATCAGCTCATCTCCTGCCTACGTACCTCATCTGGTATGAGGATCAGGGCGGCGTAGTTCCCCTTCATAGGGAAAAAAACTTCTATCCTAACCAGAGACTAGGGAGATAACAAACTACTAGGGAGACTACGACTCGAGCCTAAAAGGTGTCATGCATACGATCCCTAAGTTGAGGTCTCTAGTCCTAGCTCGCACAGGAAGCAAGCTAACCTAAACATCAATCAAGTAAGCAAACATAAGCACAAGAGAGCAAGCACACACACTATATGCAAACAAGTGGCTCATGCAAGGCTGGGCTTTAGTCAAGGGGTCAAATCAACCTCGACAAACAAGCCAACTGGAAGGGGTGTTTTGAGCTCTTAACCCTAACATTGAGAGTTAGGGTGAAGTAGATGAAAGGGGAAATGAGGGTAAGACCTCATAGCTCTTATCCCTGGCCTAGGAGAGCTTCAATCAATGAAAGTGTGGGAGTCCAGAATGAGGAACTCTTCTCCACATGACTGACTCGATAGACAATGATCTTGGGTGTTTATTCAAAATGCGTCAGCACGTAGTGCGAGCAATATGAAAGAATCAATTGAATAGCAGGGGATGGATTGCACATCCCTTCTATCTGCCAATGCCTCTTCACTTAGGAGGTCTTTACATGTACAAGGCACAAAGACAAACAAGCACAAACATTACCTCTTAAGGAGGGCTTCAGACAGGTGCCTGCCAAAAGAACATGACAGGTCTTCCAGACTACATAGAGAAAAGGAAGTTACCTAGGTGGTATGCCAACCACAAGCAAAGCAAAGCAACTCAAGCAATGAGTTAAAGCTGCTAAAGTACCTGTGTAAACAACCAAACAATCAGTATAGTATTCAGACAAACAGTCAACAGACAAACAATCGTGATTTCCAATATACACAACAAACAAGTCAAATTCAACTCAAGTGAGTCCACCCAAGGACCTACAACACAATCAAATGTTAGCAAGCAAAGCAAATATCAATGCTCAAGTGATGAGGCAACATCAACCATGGAGATTGGATGCTTGGTCCTGAAATACACAGCTCAAATGTGAGTTCAAACCCCTAGGGCAAAGCCTAAGGTCAAAAGTGAGAAAAAAAGTCAAAACAACAATCAAAAACATATAGCATATTTAAACAATCATGAACATGTCCTAAAAAGGACCAAGTCAAAAGCATTAAGCAAATTCATTTCATGAGCATGAGAAGGCAAAGGCAATTTCAAAGCATGCAATTGATCATCAAGAATCAAAATTCCATATTAAAACAGAAATGACTCAAACAATTCTGGAAATTTTTATGAGCAATCAACATGTCCAACATAATCATCATGCCAAAAATTATAATCAACAGAAATCATTTGACCTAGAAATGAAAATGCACAAGCAAGACATCCAATTGTGTGACACATATTGTCACACCTAAAGTTCATGTGTCCAAAACAAGGAAGGAAATAGCAAAAGATGCCAAATAAAATCACACAAATCCATCAACATGTTAAGAATCATCATGCAAAATTTCAAGGCAATTGGATCATTATTGAGCATTTCACATCAATTTGAATGAGGCAATGTCACAAAAGCATACATGTCCAAAGGATCAAGCACATTTTAATTTCCAAAATGACAAAATAAAAAAATCACAACCAAAAAATGATAGACATCTCAAGGATCATGTAGAAAAAAAATTGGAATTATTTGGATCATTATACTATTTTTGGTGATTTTTTGAAGTTGGATAGAATAATGAAATAAAAATTGAAAACATGGAAAATATGAAAATGAATTATGAAATAGGAAATGTTGTAATGCCCAAAACGACGTCGTATCAAGGCCAGGGAATTAAAACGAAAATCCAAAATGCTGGAGCACGGATTCGAAGCGATGCAAGGCGCGCTACGCAAAAACGATGTCGTTTTGGCCTAGGGTTAGTAGACGGAGGCGCACACTATTCCTACACGGCCGACTACGGTGGAAACCACCGTCTTCTTCATGAAGACGGTGGTGAACAGTGAATTCAATTATTATTTTTTTCCAGAATTTCAAAATTCATACACCAATGGGAAGCTTGCAACATGAGGAATCCAAATCCACTATTATTTCATCCTAATTCTCAAAGAATCATGCAAATCGAAGAGAAAACAAAATGAACATTCAAACTTTAATTTGCCATAACTTCATCAATATTGCACCAAATTTCATGTTCTTTATACCAGTGGAATCAGCAAGCAATGAACTACAAGTCTATGGCAATAAAAACAAGAATTAAGAGATGCGAAAATTTGACCTCTTGAAGCTCCAACAATGGCAATAGTGGATTCAAGTGTCCAACAGCATCCAAATCTCTTCTATCAACCTTGTAATGACTTCTGAAGCACAAATCAACTCTTGGAATGGCTTGGATCTAGCTAGATCTTCAAAACTCCATGTTCATGTTCATGTATGGAATTGCTTGGTTCTTCACCAATTTCTTCAATCAATGGCTTGAATTCCACCAAATGGTGATCAAGAATCCAGAATATGCAATAAAAATCAAGTGTTCTTTGAAGAATTTTTCAATTTGGAAGAAGAGAAATTTTGGAGGGAAATTTTCAATCTAGATCTAGAATTGTGTATTATGAAAATTCTGTTAGGATTTACTATTTATATGCTGGCCTAATCCATTTCCTAATTACAATTAAGCATGGTTAATGAAATTTTAGGGAGAAAAGAGGTGCTATGCAAAAATTGGTTTTTTCACCCCATGCATGCAATCCCACTTGAACAGTAGCAAATGGCCATGCATTTTCACTTAAAATCATCTTATGAACATGTTGGAATGATTAAAAAGCTCATGTGATGCACCAATTTTGAATTCATGATTTTCCCTCCAAAAATCACATGAATGAACAAATGGTCATATGATGAAATTTTATGCAGTGCCTTGATGGATTTGGAAAGTTCATGGCATGAGAAGAATTATGCAAAAAGGAGCACTCAATTTGGAGTTATGAGTCAAAAGTTATGGCATTTTGAAGTTCCATGCACACTTGGCAATGATTTGACCATATCTTCTCAACCATTCATCAGATGCTCATGATCTTGGACTTTTTGGAAATGGGAGAGGAAGATCTTCAACTTTCAGGTTGGACAAAATTTCATTTGAAGCTTCTTTGATGTTGGAAAGTCAAGTTGAAGTTGGTCCAAAAACTTGCCATTTTTGGAAACTTGAAATTACAGGTCACCTTCCATTTTGGGAAACTTTTGATTTGGCTTCAAAATCTTCAAGGTAGATGTTTGACATGTTGAATAAACCTCTTTTAGACATGAATGAAGTGTCTCAAACCATTTCTCCATCTCCTATCCCTCAGTTGACTTGCTGTTGACTTTTATGGGCCCCAGATGACCTGAAACTGCACTGTGGACTTTGAGCCTCTAACACTTGGTCAAGTTACTTCAAAATGAACCTTGGGTTCACATAAGCTCATTGGAACATCCATAGGGCCTTTATCTCATGAAAAAACCTTGCTCTTTTGCACTGAGGAATTCTCCTGATGCCAGTCTTGACTGATGAGATGCAATGCACCATGCCATGATAATGTATTGTTAATGTGATGTCAATGCAATGGTAATGAAATGAATGTACAAATGGGGGGTGCAAATTTGAGGTGCTATAGCTGCCCCTATTCAATCAACTGAGAACCTGAACGGATGAGAGCAATGATTGTCATACTCTCAAGGTAATCATGGATTGAATACCAAAAGAACCTGGAATTTGCACTCTACGGGGGATGATCAAAGAAAAGAATGTTCACCAATAGCAGCTTCCAATGGGGATTTGATATGGACCAGATAAGATGTTTACCGACGACTATACTGGGGATTTTGATTCTTTTTTTTGAAGACAGAAACCACAACTAGACGCCAACGGACGAATAGGAAGGACTCAACCAGACATCAACGGATGAAGGGGAGAAAGAAACCATGACTAGACGCCAACGGACGAATAGGAAGGACTCAACCAGACATCAACGGATGAATGGGAGAAAGAAACCATGACTAGACGCCAACGGACGAATAGGAAGGACTCAACCAGACATCAACGGATGAATGGGAAAGAGAAACCACGACTAGACGCCAACGGACGAATAGGAAGGACTCAACCAGACATCAACGGATGAATGGGAAAGATCTGAACAAGATGTCCCTGTCGGGAACATGCATGTATTGGGGAAGACGCCAACACAACAACAATTGTCTAGAAAAGACTCTCTTGGGGAAGCAAGAAAAGGGTGAGGTGTTACCGGTTAGTAGGTAACAAGCTCGGGGAGACCAGTGTACGGGTGAGAGACATCAATCCACCAACAAACATCTGAGGAAAACCTGGAAAAGGCATATTTCGACTCAGGAAAATCTGACTCCACAGGGGACCAAGGTTGCAATAGGGAGCAGACAGGAAGGAACACCAAGGATACCGGGTTGTAGGCATATAACAGGTGACCGACCAAGGCGTGAATTGGTTTGTCTTCCAAAACACTCATCATCCTGAAGAGAGCGAAATCAAACTTGTTAAAGGATGGACATTCGATTCCACAAGGAATACGAATCTTACTCAGTGGGGGAAACAAACAAAGGGTTCAACCAAAGAGTGCATGAGATGTATTATCTATAGCCGTCAAAACATAGATAATATACTCGCATGGAAGATTATCCATAACCGGGTTGTAGGTTGTCAAAGAATAAATCGACCGAAATCGTGAATTGGTGTGTGTTCCAAAACACTCATCATCCTGAAGAGAGCGAAAGCAAACTTGTTAAAGGATGGACATTCGATTCCACAAGGAATATGAATCTTACTCAACTGGGAAGGACAAAACTTCAACCGAGGAGCGCATGAGATATATTATCTATAGCCGTCAAAACGTAGATAATATACTCGCATGGAAGATTATCCATAACCGGGTTGTAGGTTGTCAAAGGATAAATCGACCGAAATCGTGAATTGGTGTGTGTTCCAAAACACTCATCATCCTGAAGAGAGCGAAAGCAAACTTGTTAAAGGATGGATATTCGATCCCACAAGGAATACGAATCTTACTCAACTGGGAAGGACAAGACTTCAACCAAAGAGCGCATGAGATATATTATCTATAGCCGTCAAAACATAGATAATATACTCGCATGGAAGATTATCCATAACCGGGTTGTAGGTTGTCAAAGGATAAATCGACCGAAAAGAGAAACAATCGTTACCAACAACGACAGGGTAGACGAGAGATGACTCACTGGGGATAAATTGTGCGAACAAGGCAATTATCCAAACAACTGGGGTAGAATGAATATTCGATTCCGCAAAGGGATAACGAATCTTACTCGACTTGGGAAACACGAAGGGCTTCGACAGAAGAGTGCATGAGATATATTATCTATAGCCGTCAAAATGTAGATAATATACTCGCATGGAAGATTATCCATAACCGGGTTGTAGGTTGTCAAAGGATAAATCGACCGAAAAGAAAGGCATCGGGATACCAGACTAGGTATGTGAAGATGACCAATGAAAAGGGGAAACCGCAAACATTATCGGCGAACGGTGAATGGAAGAGGACCCACTGAGGATAAAATGGCTTACTCGGAGCAATTATCCAAAAGGAAGGGGAAGACCCGCTGGGGATAAGATTGCTTAATCAAAGCAAATATCCAAAAGGGAAAAGGACTATCAATACCGAAAACTGGATAATGATAATTGCAAAGAGGGGATTACATCTACCGGTTCGTAGGTAGAAAACCACGGAAAAGTAACCGTCATCGACTAGGATGAGCACAAGGGTTGACTCCACAAAGGGGAGAAAAGAGGGTTCACATCTACCGGTTAGTAGGTAGAAGACCACAACAATCTGCTGAGGAAAAAAATGGGAGAAAATAGGATTTACAACTACCGGGTAGTAGGTAGAAAACCGTAAAGATAGGACTTACAACTACCGGTTAGTAGGTAGAAGCCATGGGAGAAAATAGGATTTACAACTACCGGGTAGTAGGTAGAAAACCATAAAGATAGGACTTACAACTACCGGTTAGTAGGTAGAAGCCATACAAATTCCGCTGAGGATAAGATGAATGAGTGCCGGTTAGTGAGCAACTATTCATTTATACCACAGGGAAGCACAAGAGACAGCCAATAGGAAGCCGATTTAGGATCGATCCAAAAAGGCAAACTGAATCAAGACTCATCCTAATGAGGAAATAACTCCATAGGGAAAACCCATCCCGTTATGTGTGTAGGGAGGGAACGGAAACAACCGTCATCCACGAGGATATAACTCAGTGGGGAGTGCAGAAGGAAATGGTAGACACTTTTTACCTAAGGGGCTGACTCTATATGGAGAGATCAGACACACCAACATCTGTTTGGGGAGATCTACTAGGGAGATCTGTATCACCAATTAGCGGGAGGCAACAATCCGCAGATATACGGCAAAAGATGCAACATGAATATCTGAATGCTATGATTATGCGGATATGCATTATGCCTGATGAATGCGGACAAACAGACATTTCTAACACACATAGGTCCAGGAATCAACCACCCGTTACTACTCTTCCAGAGGGAAAGCCAAAAGATCACCTGAGAGCAAAAGAGATCCGCCGGAGACTGGGATATCAGGGGACAACACCATCCTGCAGGGGAGGAAGGCCACAAGAGGCTTCCGGAGGGATCGTCAGTCACAACCGGAGAAAAGAGTTCATAGCACTGGCAGACACTGCCACAACAGCAACTCATGCTGGGGGTCAAAGATACCAAGAAGCAACCAGATCTCTGGTGGGGATAGATAGGCATTGATAAAGTTCATCATGCCAACAACTCCGCTGGGGATCTATCCGAGGAAATGATGGAGTACTGAGATGTCTATCCACCAAATACCGAATCTTCAAAGAAAAGCACCCATGCTGGGGAAAAGAGAAGACTGCTCTGCTGGAGAGAAGAAAGCTGAAGTCTTCAACAAACACTCTGCTTGGGAACTGGCCCACAAAAGTGTTCAAACAGCAACCTACTGGGGATAACCCACAATAGGGCTCAAACAGCACTCTACTGGGGATGACCCACAA
The DNA here is from genome assembly GCF_024323335.1 of Lathyrus oleraceus. NCBI lineage: Eukaryota > Viridiplantae > Streptophyta > Magnoliopsida > Fabales > Fabaceae > Lathyrus > Lathyrus oleraceus. The sequence continues at coordinate 347,817,839 of NC_066585.1, read as the reverse complement.
TAGGGCTCAAACAACACTCTACTGGGGATGACCCAAAATAGGGGCTAATAGGGCTTGGAGGAAGAATGTTGCACTGCCGGGGAAATGAAGATGACAAACTTCAAACAACATTGCACTGAGCACCTTCGCTGAGGAGAAACCATGAAAGGTTCTACAGGAAAAAGATCCAGTTATGCTAGAGATATGAACAAAAGTCTTACCCTATTGGGAATCATACCACCCTTGGGAGAGCACCGCAGATCTCCTAAGTATCCTTCCATCATCGTGAATGTTCACTTTGTTTAAGAACAATTTGTGAAAGATTTGTTTATTTTGAAAACAATGATATTTTATCAATTAAGACATGCAAAACATTTGTTGAGTTGAAACAAATAAGAGTGCAAATAATTAGATAAAAGCTCAAATTGATTTGATGGAATGGTAGTCTGCGAATGGCAAGACTCCATAGATCTGTACAAGTTTGAAATCGGTGATATATATTGGAGAGGGCTACATTGAACATAATGACCTTTTCTCCACCAATTCCGAATTTCAATGTATTCGAAGCTTCAGTCGACGACGAATCAAGAATTTTCTGGCGGATGACAGATGTAGAACACAGTCTTGTCAGGATGCAGTTACTTGCCAAATCCCTAATTTTTGCCTAGATTGCCCCAGTGTGAGGTACTCAATCTAGCGGGATGCAAATTCTTTTTTTTCAATGTCTCTAAATTTTTCATGGATCGCCCTTTCAGGTTTTCAATCCACCGAGACGTTCCTTTTTGCCTAAGTCGCCCTTTCGGGTGTTCAACTTAGCGAGCTATTCTGCTTTTTAGGCGAAGTATTTCTTGACTGCATCTGAATTCACAGGACGAGTGAAATCCTCCCCTTCCATTGTTGTAAGTGTCAAAGCACCGCCTGAAAAGGCTCTCTTGACAACATATGGACCTTCATAGTTTGGAGTCCACTTGCCCCTGGAATCGGGCGCGAAAGAGAAGACTTTCTTAAGCACGGGGTCACCTTCTCGGAACACACGAGGCTTGACCTTCTTATCGAATGCTTTCTTCATTCTCTGCTGATATAACTGACCATGACACATGGCAGTTAATGTCTTCTTTTCGATCAGATTCACTTGGTCGTAACAACTCTGAATCCATTCAGCATTAGTCAACTTGGGATTTGAGGGTGCTATTTTTCTTTTGTTTCTTTCTTTCTTTTTTCTTTCTTTTGATTTTGATTTCTCAACCCCCTCTCTTTTTTTTTTGATTACATTTGTAATGCCCCAGTTTGACTGTTTTGCTGATTCTCGAGATGCAGCTGAGTGATCTTCTTTTCTTTCTCAAGAAGTCGGGAAATCTCGTCAGGAATCCTTTCAACATCATCTTCCTCTGCTTCGAATACATGGAATTAAAAATTGGGAGATGGCGTTGGATCATTATGTTCAATGGGTTTAAGAATCAACCTGCATAATGATTTTGAATATAAAAGCTTTTTGGAAATCAAACAAGGCAATCATTATGCAGATGAAAAGATTGCTTTTATTCTTGTTTTTGGGGTTTTTTGTGATCACCAATTTCATGCAAAAAGGGAAAAGGGAAAACAAATGGAAAAACAAATGTGTTAACATGCTTTTATTGGATGAAAATATCATTGTATTTATGATGCCAACAATGTCATCACTTCTCCTTTTGGCATGGGAGAAGGGTTTTTAAACAAAGTGATTATTACTCTGACTTATGAATGACTGTAGGAACACCCACAACGACCCAATGGTGGAAGATCCCGCCAGGGATGGCAAATGTCAGTATCCTCTGCATCATCAACTTCCCCACTCTGATTGACGTGGATAAAACCTCCACTCTTGAACAACCCTTTTCGTTGAAGGCCTCAGAAGAAAAGCCAACGCCAGCCTGAGACTTGTTGTCTTCAAGCTCGATTAACATTGGGACCTAAGTCCTCAAAGCTCAGAATACCTGATCTCATAAGGTCTTGAACCTTATTTTTCAACTAAAAGCAATTGTCCACATCATGGCCAGGAGCACCCGAATGATACACACAATGCTGATCAGGCTTATACCACCACCGAGGGTTGACGGGTATAGCCGGCGGGTCTCTGGGAGTAATCAAGTTCCGCTCTATCAAAGAGGGATACAGTTCTGCATATGACATAGGGATCAGATCAAAAGTGATCTTCTTCCTCTCATTACTCGTACTAGCTTGATTACCATTGTGAGGTTGGTAAGCCTACTGTTGAGGACGATGTTGTTGATGTTGATATTGCTGAGTTGGTCTTCTTTGTTGTTGTTGAGGTTGACTTGCTGGAATAGTCACAGCAGCAGCCTGATGATACTGTCCTCTGTTCACATTCCTCCGACGGTGCACAACATTTGTTTCACCCTCTCCCCTTCTGGGTGCCCCAGAGGATGGCTTTTTAGAACTCGAAGAACTTGAAAAGCCAGGATCTTGTATCTTTCCTGCTTTGATAAGACTCTCCGTTCTTTCTCCACAGATTACAACATCTGAAAAGCTACCAAACGGGCAACTTCCCATACGGTCCATGAACAAACCCTGCAGGGTTCCAATGAACATGTCAGTCAGCTCTCTCTCCAACATAGGAGGTTGCACTCTTGCAGCTAACTCACGCCACCTTTGGGCATACTCTTTGAAGCTCTCACCAGATTTTTGGAACAAGCTCTGCAGTTGGGTTCTGCTTGGGGCCATATCCATATTATGCTTTGTATCATAGCTATGGTTCTACCCTTATTTTGGTTTGTGATTGGGTTGTGTCTCATGGTCTTACTATGTGTGACAGCAACTTGACTTGTAATTTTCGGTGAGTATTTGGACGTTTGCATTTAATGTTGTGTGATCTTGTAATGTATCCACTGTAATAACATTTTGGAGTTGAATTAGGTTTATATTTTTGCGCATTAAAAATCTATTTTCCTTTGGTCTAGAAAAATTGCGAAGATCAAATTGTGGTATTTGGACAAACATGAACGGTAAACCTTGTAACCGAAAATCCACATCCATTAAATGACGGTTGCGACTTTTCTTGATGTCTCACATTGCATCATGGTCGTTGCATGCAATGCGGGTCCCTCAAGTCATCCTAATCGTGATGAACCTCCCAATCTAAACTTAGAACTTTCCTAGCCCCTGCAACCTAAGCCGCCAATGCTACCACTGTTGTATTAATGTGAAGACAAAAGCCCATCACATTTTTTATACCAGCATGATGACCAAAAGGTCTAACCAAAACAAATTCATTTTCGACACACCCAGAAACAATTGATGATGCTAGATTAATACCTAACCTAGTTGCAAGCCTAGCAGCACATGCTTAACTTGCTGGCGTATGTGTCGAAAGTGAAATAACTAGACATTAACTTGTTCGTAGCTTCCACAGATCCAATATGCTATGAAGAATGAACCATCGTAATATCTTCTTGAGTGATTTCTCTAGCAAGAATTGGATAGCATCTCTCTAGAAATACACCAGCTCTTGTGAGATGAGCCACAATTGCTCGAAGTCGATCTGGCCTTTCAGGGTGTGGATTAATTTCTTTTTCAACTTCTGCATGTAACCACATTCTTTCATCAAAACCAATTGTCATAGAATTGTTTGCAGCTGATTCTTGGGGGTCAAAATCTCTCATTGCTTTTATACTTAGGTGGATCTCATTCATACCTCCATTTTATGCAAAGGGTGACGCAAAATGCCCGAATATTAGGATTTTAGAACCTTTATGATCCCCACATACTTCGCAGCAGATATTATTGTCTAGGTTATTCATAGTACAGTTCTTATAGAACCACTTGACAACTTCAACAAACTTCTCCATCGGACACGGTTCCCAATCATTATCCTTCTCGTCGTCCTCCTCAAACAACATATTATTTTCATACATGTATTTAAAAAGTTAGTTCCTTCTTCATATGTACCCTAACCCTTTTAGCATTAGGTCGTGCCTTACTGGCGTTGGAATGCGAAAGCGAGCTCTCGCCTCTTCCATTAGACACATCAGTGGCCTGCTTGTGAAGGCCGTTATTAGCATTCATTTCTAATACTTTGGTAACCATGAAAATAATCCAAAAACATTGTTAACAGTAAGGCCGTTATTAGCATCCATTTTTTAGTGTCGGGGTTTACGAAGCTTTGATCAGGTAAATATCCCTAAGTTTTGAGTTCATGCATCATACTCTCTGGTTGTAAATGCTGGTGAAAGATTTTTTTACCCGGACAAAATTGGGGTATGACAGACTTTCAGTCTCTCCGGATTCTTTTCCTTTGTGGCAACATTTCTCCACAAAGATTTATTTTAAGATTCATATCATATGCATCATGAGGTCTCTTAGGGACCAAAATTTGTTTCTCTTTGTTGTTATTTAAGCCCATTCTATTGAGTCGATACGAAGATTTTAACCTTCACCCCAATTTTGACCCTAAGATCCCTCATGCTACCTCATCATATGCATTAGCATTGGGATCATACCTTGGCATCCTCCTTATCCCTCTTTCATTGGGTTTGTTTTGGGAGAGATCACCAAGCACCATGTGATTGTATCATACTTGTTATTTTATCATCTGTACTAACTAAAATACCAAAAATATGTCTTTGTATTTGTCTAACTCTTTTGTAGGGAGGACTCATGATCACCATTGATCTATCAAGTTCACATCTAGGGTTTAAGAACCTAATTGCTAAAATCTCAACCAAGAAATGATCCACAATGGTTCTAGGCATCATATATGAGTCCCAATGATGTCTACATATTATTTTGATGAAGAATTCTTCAAGAGTTTGGAGTTGGTTTGCCTTGGAAACCCTAGTTTATCTGGGTATCTTGAGTAACTTCTTCAACAAGCTTCTTTACCAATTTATCAAATATCTCAAGGGACACTTCAAATTCCATCATCTTATGCATATATTATCTCCCATGAGTCCCAAAAGTCAAGAGAATTGCATGTTAGCAAGTTTGTTGATGGTGGTTGGCCAGATGAATTCATCTAATCAAAATTGGGTCTCCCTAGACCCTATCTCCTACAATTTTCATCATATGAAAATGATTCTAAGAGAAACGTTACTCTAAATGACATTCCAAACAACTTTCATGTTTAGGTCTAGAGATAGTTATTCTTGGAAAGTCATTTTTTATGTTGAAACGTTATAGGTCATTTTGTCTAAATCCTAATTTGAAAGTCAACTTCCCAAGGCCATAACATGCTCAATTTTTATAATATGAAAGATTTCCAAGTTTCAAAATCAAATTAAAGGTTTCTACTTCAACTTGGATGTTTGGAGGAAGACCTAATTCAACTTTCCTGAGCATGTGATATGAGGATACATTATAGGTCATTTTGGACCAATACCATTGAACACGTGATTTTCCTCAACTTCAAAAATGCACAACTCATTCATCCCAAACCCAAATGATATCAAATTGGTGACCATTTTTAAGGTTATTTAAATATATACAACTTTGATGAAGACACTTTTCTCATTAGGAGCTCGCATAAAAAGTTAGCCAAGGTGGAATAATTGAACATATGGCTTGACACTTAGAAAATATTTTGACATGTTGAAATTTCCAAACTTCCACCTAAAAATCCACCATTTTACAAGTTCCAAATGGAAAAATGTTCAACATAAGAGTTGTTCCTATTCATCTAACCTTTCCAAAGAGTCTAAATTCATTCATTTTGGAAAAAGTTTGAGGGGTATGTGCATGGCTTGAACAGGGTTGTATCAGTTGGCAAGAATCATGTTTCAAACATCAATACATCTTTGCCTTGCATCACAATTCTCATTCAGACTTCATTTCACTTGCATTTGGACTAATTGAGTTGCTTCACGGGCCTGTATATGCCCATGCAAGCGTGCACTTCACATTGCCAATTTTGGAAACATTTTCAAATGTGCAAATATCACATACATTTTTCTATAAATAGAGGTCCATTGCATCAGTTTGAAGGACCTTGCGCGCCAGCTTTGTCTCCAACCATTGAACCCTCACAATTCAAAGGAAAACCTGATAAATTTCACTTGAAATTTGAGTTTGAATCTCACTTTTTGGAGATTCAAGAACTCCAGGATCCAAAGCCTTGTACCATTCCTAATCTACTTCTGCAAGATCCATAAGCAAGATCAAGCACAAATTGAAGCAAGAGAGATCCAGTTCTGCACAGCATTGAAGGTATTTTTCCATATTTTTCTTTTCTTAGGTTCTCCCTCAACTCTCATCAATTCTCTTGGATCCTTGGTTTTCTGAAGTCCTACAAATGTAGGCAAGAAGATTGAGTTGCTTTGAGGTCAAATCGAAGCAACTCAGTTCATACACCTCAAAATTCAACTTCATGTATCTCTTAATATACTTGGTGTTAGGTTAAATTAAGGTGATTTTCGTTAAGATCATGTCCTCCTTTTTCATTTGTGTGATGGTGATGAGAGAACTAGTCCGGCCAGGGTCATCGCAGAAGATGACCGACACTTTGCTCCGATGATGTGTTGGATGTGTTCTGAGCCATTAGATCAATTCAAATCGTTTTAATCTTGAATGTTGCTTTTGAATACCAGACTTGTGGCACGCTGACTCAAGCATATCATGGAACACGTGTTTTCCACCACTTGATTTGCCTCCTCAATTAATGAGGGAGACCAAGTGGTCCACGTTTTTCTGATTTAATTAATTTGCATTCTATTTCTTTTATTTTCATTAATTAATATTAAATTTAATATTGATCCAAAAAATATGAGAGTTTCACCAAGGTCCTTTGACCCTCTTTCATTTTCTGAATTAAAATTATTTTTGGGATCATTAGTAATATTTTTCTTGATTTAATTGATTTTATGAATATTTTTAATTGTTAAAATATAGTTTTAAGTGTCCAAAAATTCTGAAAGTTTTTCTCCAAGGTCCTTTGACCTTGTTTGACCTATGATAAATCTCATGGCCATTTATTTGGTGTTTCTATGAGGTTTTAGGAATTTGACAAGAAATATTTAATTTAATGCATTATTTTTATTATTTTTGAGTGATTAAATGCCAAATAAATTGTGTAGAGCCATTTTAATTAACTTTGTGAGTTTGACTTGTGTTGTTGGGCCTTGGTCAAGGTTGATTTGACTTTGTTAGGTTAAGATCATTAGATTTAGAGGATTGATGGAATGTACATTCCATCTCCCAAAATGAATGAATGATCTTAACTTGGTAAAAGTCCTCCTTTGTCCAATATGTGTTCGATCCATTTCCCCTTCCTCTTCATCTCATTCCCCTTCTTTATGCATTCATGTCATGGACCTATAATACCTCTATATCCTAAGGCTAGTTGATTGCAAAATCAACATAAGTATGGATGAGATTAGGTCGCCCACTTTGCATATTCTTTTTGTGTGTGGTATGTTTCATGAGCATAATCCATTATACTATGTCTCTAACATGTATTAACACCAAAACTCTATTGCCCGACCTCAAATAGTTGTGAATTCTACATAAGTCCAATTACGATTGCTTAACATAGCGCTAAATTTTAACACAAAAGGCATAGCATTCTAGTTAGTGAGATTGTAAGTCTCCCCTCTTTCATGGTATTGTGTGGAAACTTTGCCTTTTTTACTTCCTTTGGAAGATGTCTTGGTTCAAGGATCCATGCTTGTGATAAGTGGGTTGAGTGTTCTCCAAAGAATGACTTAAACAAAAACAAAGCAAAAACAATACTAACTTCTAATCAACTAACAACTAACATTTAATTTCAAGTCATTTACTTTGATGCACTTTAATTTTTTAAGCTTTATCCATTGCCATTATTCATACCATTCAAGTTATTTACTTTAATGTCATTTTCCCTTTGTCCATTTGGACCATATTTTGTGTTATTTTGTGTATGCATATACTTGTTTGTTTGTGTGGTCTTTTGACCTTAATATACATAATAAGAACAAAAACCCTACAATATTGATTTCATAAGGCAACACTCCCTATGCAAAGGACTTGGCCAATGCCAACCTTCATGAAATCAAGTGCTTGTGAAGTGAACATTCATATGCTACAATATTGAAGATCTATTTGAGTTCATCTACAACATGATTATAGTGAAACTGTTATTTTGAACCTGTGCCTAAGGCCATCTTTGAAGTCATCTCTTACATGGGAAATCTTGAAGAATATCATGGAGTTGCTAAGATTGGATGTGGCTATCATTATTTGATGCCTTGATCTTCAAGTTTATATTTGTGTATTGATATTGCTTGATTCTAAAGTCCAAGGGAAGTTTGGGTTTCTATATGACATTCTTGTCTATTTGATTGCAGCCCATTGGTCAGATCTTTTCAACTCTTAACTTTTAAATTTTGCTTAGGATTAGTCTCTTCATCTCCCCCCATTTCTTTAATTTCAAAATCTCTCCCTCCTTTTAAAATCTTATTTGCTTGTGTTTGTTTTTTCTAAACCTTAACCATATTGCAAATTAGAAACTTTGGCCTTATGCCATTGCATTTTCAAAACTCTTTTCTTAATTAAATTTGTAAATAAACTTAAATATACTTGACTTAAAATTTCAAAAGACAAAAAGAACTAACACTCATTCAAACCATTTCTAGGCCTCTTTTTCCTTTGTTAAACTTAAAATTTTGTTAAAAGCAACGCACTCACTTTGAAATTGATACCACAAACTACGAGGTTTTGATCTCTCATTTTCATGTTGGTACGTGGGCACAAGTCCGAAGGTCTTGTCAAACACAAAAATATAATGAATGAATTCTTTTCTCATCCCTCCACTCTATTTATTGCCAACATCTTTTGTACTAAAATACATATGCACACAAAAAAGGGCTCCCTAGGAGTACCTAGGACACTTTGGATGCTAACACCTTCCCTCTGCGTAACCAACCCCCTTACCTGTAATCTCTGGCATTTTATTAGTTTTGATTTGAAAACTTCTTATTTTTTGGGTTTTGTTCGTACTTTTCCCTTTTCCCTTGGAAACAATAAAAGTGCGGTGGCGACTCTAATTTATTTGACGTCTAGCTTATCCATAGCTTGATTGTCATGAATTTACCGCTACAAAAGTCATACAAGATACCTAGATGAATTAGGGCTTCCAAGGCAAACAAGCTTCAAACTCTTGATGAATTCTTGATCAAAATAAAATGTGAATACCATGGGGATCCATATATGACGTCTAGAGTCAATGTAAACCATCTCTTGATTTATCTCCTTGCATTGAGGGTCTTAAACCCTAGATATGAGCTTGATTGAGCATGGGTGAACACACATACTATCTACAAAAGCAACAAACTATACATTGAAATATTTTTGGTATTTTGGTTAGTAAATAATGAAAAAAAGTATGATATAATCAAAAAGTGCTTGGTGATCTCTCCCAATGCAAACCTAATAAATGAGGGGCAAGGAGGATGCCAAAGTGTGATCCCAAAACCAATGCATATGATGAGATAGCATGAGGGATCTTAGGGTCAAAATTGGAATTTGCCAATGCACCACCGGAGCCATAGCTCCGGTGATCACCACCGGTCTAGTTCAAGCTCAACTTCATGAAAAATGAAAAGTGAATACACTAATTTGAAGGAAAATGCTCAAGAGCACGAATCTCGCCTCAATTTTCTCCAATTCCAAGTATATAAAAAGATACAGGGATTTGAAATTTTGAGGATCATGAACTGAGTTGCTTCGATTTGATCTCAAAGCAACTCAATGTTCTTGCATACATTGGAGGACTTCAGCCAACCAAAAATCACAATGAATGGTGAAGAATTGAGAGAGAATCGAAGAGATGAAGTTTCTAAAAAATCACCTTCAAGTTATTCAAATTCACTTGATCTTGATCTGGATTGCTTGCTTTCTCTTCCTCTTGCTTGCAAAAACCAATTGAGATGAAAAGGGAAGTAAATTTTTGGAGTTTGAACTTCCAAATAGAAGATTAAGTTCAAGCTCGATTTCAAAAGAAATCCTTAGAAACTCTACGCGATCGAGGGTATGGATTGGTCTGGAAAAGCTTGGGCAAGGTGTTGATGAAGTTCTGATCACATTATTTCTCTAGTTATAGCCAATGCACGTGTGGTTTACACACTTCCATTCCAAAATTCCAAAATAGCAAGTTTCTTCATAAGATAGCATGGGTGTGCATAAATCCTAAAAAGTAATTTGTAAAGGTCCAAATTCATGAATAGGTCATGCTGAAAGTGTTTCATTAAGCCATGCATTGGTGAATTGAATCGGATCATGAAATTCTTCCAAATGGTACCTCACATTGCACTCATGTGCAAGTCCTTTAATTTTGATCCAAATGGGATGATGTTTAACTTTTTCGAAAGGTGGGATCAAGGGAAACAACTTTATTGTTGAACACTTTTTCATTTGAAGCTTGGATCATGATGAATTTTGAGGTGGAAGTTTGGGAAATCAAACATATTTGAAAATTTTCTAAGTCCCAAGTCAAATGTTCACTTCTTCCACCTTGAATAACTTTTTCTATGGACTTCAAATGAAACAAGTTCCTTCATAAAATTTGTGTCTCTTTAAAACCTCCTTCAATTTGGCATGAAGGAGTTATGCATTTTATAAGTTGAGGAAAATCACTTATTCAATGGTAATGGCCCAAAATGACCTATAATGTTTCCTCTTGGCACATGCATTTGAAAGTTGAATTTGAACTTCCTTCAATCATCAAAGTTGAAGTAGACATCTTAAATTTGATCATGGAATTAGAATGTCTTTCATATCATAAACATTGAGCAAGTTATGGTCTTGGGAGGTTGACCTCCAAATTAGGGTTTAGACAACATGACCTATAATCTTTCACCATAAAAAATGACTTTCCAAGCAAAACTAGCTCTTGAACTCAACATGGGAGTTGTTTGGAATGTCATTTTGAATAAATTTTATCTTGGAATCATTTTCATATGACAAAAATTGTAGGAGATAGGGTCTAGGGAACCTGAGTTTTGATCAGTTGACTTTCTCTGGTCAACAACCATGAACCAACTTGCTAGATTGATATTCTCTTGACTTTTGGGACTCATGGAGGATCATATATGTGTAAGATGATGTAATATGAAGTTTACCTTGAAATATTTGATCAAATATGTGAAAGAATTCTTTAACTTGAATTAACTTTTAATGATAGCAAATTGTGTGATCATCATCCAAATTAGTTGTGCATTGCATTACATGATACATTTGTGTTCTTACTTTGTCCTTCATCCTACTTTACTGTTGCATAAACATACATATAAATCTACATTGAAAATTCCCTTAAAATAACTATTAAAATGCATTTTATATCAGTATGTATCAATACATGAGCCTTTGCATCGATACATGTAACCTGTGATTAATCACAAAACAATTTCTGTTCAGTATGCATCGATGCATACGAGCCATGCATCAATACATGGAAGGCCAAAAACTCTATGTATCGATACACACGATTCCTGCATCGATACAGGACTACTTGAGACTGCCTGTGCATCAATACATGAGCATTAAGCATCGATACATATCAGTGTAAAAATCACATGCATCGATACACACGACTTATGCATCGATACATGAGTAATTGATTTCACCAAATATTCACACAACTTACAGTATGTATCGATACACACTCCCATGCATCAATACACAAAGTTGTTTTAAGTCATAACAGCAACTGTTTTTGCAGCATATAAGAACAGGTTTCAAAAGTAGATGGATGCAACGAATTCATTAAGGGAAAACAATTGAACACAGATCAAAAGCAGTGTTGGAGCAATTGTTTGTGAGCACATAGAAACCTGAAAGAGACTTCATCTTCTTCATCTTCTCAATCACTTTTCTTCAAGAACATTTACACATAACAATTCTTGTTCTTTGGATTAAAGAAGCATTGAGATAACGTTCAGTGGTACGATCAAGGATCTAGCTGTGGTTTGCAGTGGAACGATCGAGGATCTAGCTGAGTCGAAGATTGAAGGGGGTTTCTAGGAAAAACCTACTGGTTTGTCCTTCAAGAACTGGTGTGTTCTTGAGGGTTTGGGAGTCACATTTGCAGAACACATTCAGCCGCAGCGTTGCGTTTGGAGATCGGGGGATCTCGCAAGCAGGTCGTGGAACCGGTGAATTGTTTGCAACTTTGTGTAGGAAAATCTTGATCGAGCTCAGATCAAGTGAAGGTTATACAAGAAGAGGTTCTTAGAGTTTAGAATTCTGTCTTTGTATCAAAACCTTGTATCAACGGATTCGGCAATAATTGATAATCAAAGTTCTCAATTTCATTTGAAATTGAGAGGGAGACGTACCCACACGCGAGGACGACGTGGGGAACTTCCTTACCAAATCTCTGCGTATCGTATTCTTACCTTACTCCTCTTTACGTTTTTCAAACTGTTTTCGCAATATCAATTAGTGTGTGGTGATTGATTCTTTTTTAAGACAGCAGTGGCAAGAAAACTTTAATCAAACTCCATTGCCGTTCATTGACGATCACACACACACCAACTGTTTGATAAAACGGTTAGCTAGATTTAAATTCATTGGAAATAGAATTTAAGGATAAGCGCATTCAATTTGTTATAATTCTGGTGTGAATTGTTTCTGTCATTCTCATTAAAATCCAGCAATTACACTTGTGTGTCCGGCTTTCTAGTAGCGGTTCAGAATAGACGGAAGTCGATTCGGGACCGGTTTTTCCGCCATTTTTGAAAACTCTGATAAAACGTTAAATCCGTTAACTTTTTAAAGAGGTGATCTATTCACCCCCCCTCTCGATCACTAGCCACACCGTCTAACAAGTGGTATCAGAGCGCCGGTTCGCTGGTGCTCTGTGGCTGCCTGTAACAGTATGGATTCTGAACCAAAGGGGGCGTATAATAGAGCGCCTATTTTCAACGGTGAAAACTATGGCTACTGGAAAGACTGCATGCGAGTTCATATAAATTCTGTGGATAGGTTAGTATGGGCTGCCATTGAAAACGGTCCGTTTCAAATTACAATGACTAATGCGGCTGGCGCCATAGTACCTAAACCAGAAGATGATTGGAATGAGAAAGATGAGAAAAAGTGGTCGTGTGATTGGAGAGCTCGAAACATGTTAATTTCAGCACTTGGTGTTGATGAGTATTATCGAGTATCCCATTGCACGACAGCTAAAGAAATGTGGGACGCTTTAGAAGTTGCCCATGAGGGTACTACTGAAGTAAAACAGTCCCGCATTAACACACTCAATCAAGAGTTTGAGCTCTTTCGCATGAAACAAGGAGAATCCATCTCCGACATGCAAAAGAGATTCACCCATCTAACTAACCGATTGAATGCTCTTGGAAAACCTATTTCCAATGAAATTGCTACTAATAAAATTCTCAGGTGTCTTAGCAGGGAGTGGCAACCTAAAGTTACAGCAATCAAGGAAGCCAATGATCTTACAAGACTTACGATTACAACACTGTTTGGAAAGCTGGAAGAACATCAGCAAGCTTTGGAAAGTCTTGAAAAATATGAGAATAAAAGTAAGAAGGAAAAGGAGAAGAAAAGAGACAAAGAGGGAGAGAAGAAGCCAATAGCTCTTGTGGCCTCTAGCTCTAAGTCCTCACGAAAAGAGCAAAGCGACAATGATTCAAGTAGTGACAAAGACTCGGATGATGAAGAAATGGGACTGTTTGTAAGGAGATACAATAGATTCATTCGAAAGAATGGAGTCAAGCATTCCGACAAAAATCTTATGAGGTTTCGAAAACAATCTACAAATTCGAAACAAGAAGAAAACAAGAAGAGTAGAGGAAGAGGATCCTGTTTTAATTGTGGTAAATCCGGACACTATAAAACGGACTGCCCTATGAAATATAAGGATCAAAGAAAAGATTCGCCAAAAGGGTACAGCAAACAAAGAAGAGCATATATTGCATGGGAAAGTGATAGTGATTCATCAAGCACACAAAGCTCAAGTGATGATGATGAAGCTGCAAATCTGTGCCTTATGGCTCACGCAAAAAATCTGTCCTACCACAAGAAAAACAATGACAAAAAGGTAAACCAAGCGTATTACAATAATTTCTCCTCTATGTCTTTTTCGGAACTAAAAATAGCTTTTGAAAAACTGCATAACGAAGCTGTAGATGCTTTTAAAAGACTATCTTCCGACAAACATATTTTCTCTTTTTTGGAAGGTAAAGTAAACAAAGCTGAAATTGACTTAGAAGCATTGAAAACTAGTATTGCAGAAAATTCAAAAACTATTAACATTGACGGATGTAGTAAAGTTAGGTATTGTGACGCTTGTTATGTTTGGCAAAAAGAAGTAAACACTCTTAAGGTCAAATTAGAGAAAGCGCTACAACCTAAAATTACTTATGCCGTTGACCCCAAGTTGTTTAAGAAGTCATTGAATCCTCCATATGCAAAATACTCTTTTATTCTAAAGGATTCAATGAACAAGAAACAACAAACACATCATCATGGTTTATGTCATTATTGTTGTCGTGCTGGCCATACCATTGAGAAATGCAAATTTAGGAGATTTCTAGTCCCTAAAGGTATTTATCAATGGAAGCCAAAAGGCAACCATGTTAACACTTACCCTCTTGGACCCAATGAAAATTGGGGACCAACTTCTCTCTTTTGATGTTGTAGGATGAGTGCCTTGCCACCGTAGATAGAAGGTGGTTTCTTGACAGCGGCTGCTCAAGGCACATGACCGGTGACATATCGCTTTTTATAGACTTCAAGGCGAAGAAAAAGGGATATGTTACTTATGGAGACAACAACAAAGGAGCTATACTCGGCAAAGGTAGTGTAGGTAATCCCTCCACCACTACTATTTCAAATGTCCATTTAGTTGAGGGACTTAAACACAATTTGTTAAGCATAAGTCAACTATGCGACATGGGCTATAAAGTGTCGTTTACAAAAACTTGCTGCATAATTGAACATGTTGAACAAAACATTGTGTTTAAGGGTGCAAGAGTAAACAACATCTATATGCTTGACTTGTTTGATGTACCGTTAACAAATACTAAATGTCTAGTCACCTTGAATGATGATTCTTGGCTTTGGCATAGACGTTTAGCTCATGTTAACTTCGATTTGCTAAACAAGGTTGTATCTAAGGATCTAGTAGTCGGTCTACCAAAAATAAAATTTTCAAAAGACCACTTATGTGACGCGTGCCAAATGGGAAAGCAAACAAGGGTGTCTTTTAAATCTAAAAATGTAATTTCAACTTCACGACCCCTTGAGCTTCTCCATATGGACCTCTTTGGACCTTCTAGGACAAAGAGCCTAGGTGGAAATTACTATGGCTTTGTAATAGTTGATGACTACTCTAGATTCACTTGGACTATATTCCTTCATAGCAAAGATGAAACTTTTTCTGCTTTTAAAAATTTTGCAAATCTGTCCCAAAACAAAATGAATTCCAAAATAGTTACAATTCGTAGCGATCATGGTGGTGAGTTTCAAAATTATCACTTTGAGAAGTTTTGTGACAAGTATGGCATTGAGCATAACTTTTCAGCCCCTCGCACTCCACAACAAAATGGCGTTGTGGAGCGTAAAAATCGCGTTTTAGAGGAGTTGGCAAGAACAATGCTTAATGAGGGTGGATTACCAAAATACTTTTGGGCTGATGCTGTTAGCACAGCCTGTTATGTTCTAAACAGAATCTTAATTCGCCCTATTTTGAACAAAACTCCTTATGAACTTTTGAAAGGAAGAAAACCAAACTTGTCACATCTTCACGTATTCGGTTGTAAATGTTTTGTTTTGAATAACGGTAAGGAAAACATTGGGAAGTTTGATGCAAAAGCGGATGAAGGTATTTTTCTTGGTTACTCAATGTCAAGTAAAGCATATAGAGTGTATAATAAGCGTTTACTTACTGTTGAAGAGTCGGTTCATGTTTCTTTTGATGAGTCTTATCCGAAAAATGTCGGAAAAGTTATTTCTTTTGATGACGCAGGTGTATCTAGAGAAGACATACTCAAGGAAGCTGTTGAGGAAACTGATCAGTCCAAAACAGCTGCCCATGAGAAGGAGGAAGATACAAGTCATGAAGAAATTGAGGAAGAAAAGACAGCTGAAGTGAATGATCTTCCAACAGCTTGGAGATCCTCAAAAGACCATCCCATTGATAACATTTTGGGAGACATTTCAAAGGGAGTAATGACCCGGTCTAAGATAAGTAACTTTTGTTCTCACTTCGCGTTTGTTTCACAAGTAGAACCTAAAAATGCCAAAGAGGCCTTGATTGATGAATTTTGGCTAATGGCCATGCAAGAAGAGCTTAATCAATTTAAATAAAATGACGTTTGGGAACTTGTCCCTCGTCCGCGAGATCATCATATCATAGGCACTAAGTGGGTTTTTAGAAACAAGCTTGATGAAAACGGAGTGATTACTAGGAACAAGGCACGCTTAGTAGCACAAGGATATAATCAAGAGGAGGGCATAGACTATGAGGAAACTTATGCTCCAGTTGCTCGCCTCGAAGCTATACGTCTTTTGCTTGCATATGCGTGTTCTAAGGATTTTAAGCTTTACCAAATGGACGTAAAGAGTGCCTTTCTTAATGGTGTCATAAATGAAGAAGTATATGTTTCACAACCTCCCGGTTTTGAAAATGCTGAAAATCCAGATCATGTTTACAAGTTAAAAAGAGCTTTGTATGGTCTTAAACAAGCCCCTCGGGTTTGGTATGAAAGACTTAGCAAATTCCTAATTGATCATGGATATTCAAGAGGTAAAGTGGACAATACTCTCTTTATTAAACACAAAGGGAAGCACATTCTTTTGGTTCAAGTTTATGTCGACGATATCATTTTTGGTTCAACTAACATACACTTGGTCGAAGAATTTTCTAAGGTTATGCAGGGTAAATTTGAGATGAGTCTAATGGGGGAGCTGAACTACTTCCTAGGACTGCAAATAAAGCAACTTGATGAGGGTACAGCAGTATGTCAAACAAAATACTGCAGAGAACTACTCAAGCGCTTTGGAATGAATGACTCAAAATCGATTGACACCCCAATGCCTACCAACGGAAATCTAGACAAGGATGAGCATGGTAAGTGTGTAGATGTCAAAAGGTTCAGAGGTATGATCGGATCTCTCTTGTATCTTTCTGCATCTAGGCCTGACATCATGTTTAGTGTTTGTATGTGTGCACGCTATCAATCAAATCCTAAGGAATCGCACCTTAAAGCGGTAAAGCGCATATTTAGATACCTTCACGGAACACCTAAATATGGGCTTTGGTATTCCAAAGGAAGTGATTGTAGCTTAGTAGGGTACTCCGATTCTGATTTTGCTGGCTGCAAATCAGATAGGAAAAGCACAAGTGGCACATGTCACCTGTTTTCAAACTCCTTGGTCAGTTGGCATAGCAAAAAGCAAGTTTCTGTGGCTTTGTCAACTGCAGAGGCAGAATACGTTGCAGCCGGTAGTTGTTGCGCTCAGATTTTATGGCTGAAGCAGCAACTACAAGACTTCAACATTCAACTCAAACGTATTCCTATCAAATGTGACAACACTAGTGCCATAAACCTTACTAAAAACCCTGTTTTACACTCACGCACTAAACACATAGAGATTAGACATCATTTCCTACGTGATCATGTTGAAAAAGAAGACGTTGTCTTTGAGCACGTTGATTCCAAAAATCAGCTCGCTGATATTTTCACTAAACCATTGGCAACGGAACCTTTCTTCAACATTCGTCGCGAATTGGGAATCTTAGATCTTTCTCAATTAATGTCATAAGCATGTTATCTCTTAATTATATTATGCCTCACCATGGTTAATAAGAGCTGTTTTAGATGTCAATTATCCATCTCACGAGTTCTCCAACAGAGGTAATATCAATCCTTTCTACAATTTTCTTATTACTAAGTGATTGTGTATGTTACATCAAATGTTCTTACTCTAGTTGATACAAAATTTGATCACTTATACTCCTGTCCATATTGTGTGCACACTAAAATTTGACTTCTGAATCTCTGTTGAGCATAATCATAATGACAGTGCATAATGCATATTCATACTGCATTAAAATTCATTAAAAACTGGTTCAACATCAGTATGCATCGACACAAACGAAGCCTGCATCGATACATATATTCAAAAATTCAATTTTTTTAAAACCTGCTTCAGGATGTATCGATGCATCCATCGCATGTATCGATACACAGGGCAATGGTAAACACTTGGCATCGACGCATCCATCGTATGTATCGATACACATGACAATTTTGAATACTAGGCATCGACGCATGACTATCTGCATCGATACATACTGATGCTATCTGCATTAAATGCATTTTTTTCTCTCTCATGCATCGACACATCAGCCAATCATATCATTTCCTATCTCATTACTTCATCTCATCTGCCCTCAAAAACCCCAAAACCAGTGGCTAACCCTAATCCTTCTCATCTTCACTCTCTCTCACAAACTTGGTAAAACCCTAAATCTCACATCACCATGCCTCCACGCACTATTCCAGCCAGAGCCAAAGGAAAAGGAAAGGGAAAGGAAGCAGCCGGTACTTCTCAGCAACCACCAGATGTTCCTTCAAACGCCTTAGACATTCTTCATCCTGCCATCACTGCTGAATTTGAGGAATCCTTCAAGACCAGGTTGGTAATGAAACCTCATATCTTTGATAAAACAGATGTTGTTCATCTGCACCTAAATGAAGTAGTTGAACTGTTACATGCACAAAGACTTGGTTCCTTTCTATCTACAAAAGATGACTATCATGAGGATTTCATCCGGGCCTTTTATGCTGGTTTACAAACTGGTAGAGGCTATATGTTCCGGTGTTCTATCGGAGTCAGAACATATACCTTTGAAGCTTCTGATTGGGAAACGGTATTTCAAATGCCGCCTCCGTCGATGGTTTTCAAGTGCTGGCATGACCTGCACTTTGATCCTGAATTTGACCTGAAGGACTTTACAACTTCTATCCTAAAGATTGATAGACCGTTGAGTGAGGACGAACACGTCACGTCAGGTATGATCAAGCAGACTCCGCGTATTCTTCACTGGCTTATCACACATATCCTGCGTCCAACAAACAGCGGACACTCTCGGTTGGACAGGCCCAGCATACATCTTCTCTACATTCTGCAAAATAAGGTTCTCCTAAATTGGGCGAACTACTTTGTTAAACGTCTATTTTTTGTGCGAGACAGCTCCAAGAATGTGGCTCTAGGGTATGCCTCTCAAATAATGAAAATTCTTAAGTTTTGGAAAGTTGCAATACCTATTGTGCCTCTCCTATCTCCATCGGCAGCTCAAGAGTTTGATTCTGCCACTCTATCGCATATGGGATATAGGTGGGACAAAGACCGCAAATGCTTCTATTTCTTCGAAAGAAAATCCAAAACCAGAATTTACAACTTTGATGTGCCTTCGGAACGCATCCATGTTGCTGAAGAACAGCCTGATGAAGAAATGCAGGATGCACCTGAAACAGATGTGCCTCAAGCTGAGGCCAATACTGGGTGGGGTGAGTGGGTGCCCCGAAGGTGGTCTCCCACCAACTACGTACCTGAACCTACAGCCCCTCCATTCTCCGGTGGTACTTCAGCCTCAACACCAAATGCGGACATCACTCACATGCTTCAACAGATGGAAATTGTCAACAAGGAACGCCATGAAGAAGCACGGTACTGGCATGTTCAACAATCTGAATGGCACAACGAGCATCGGGACTGGCATGATGAGCATACACGGATGTATCACAATCAACACGCTTGGCACCAAGACTTGGTTAAATGGCATCAGGTTTTCTACAACGAAATGTCCGGCTTTATGGATGATTGCCGTGAAAATCCTGGGATTATGGACAGCTTTAGAAGCATTGAAGTTCAGAATCGATTTAGGCAATACTCCTTCATGGGCCAAAATCCAGACACAATGCCTCCTCCTCCGCCTCCGCCAAGCTACCGAGATCCTGACAGACATGATGAGGAGTCCTGTGGTGGCAACAATCCAAATTAACCCACCATCCTTGCATCTCACTGCATTTCATTTCATATTGCTCAAGTTTCATTTTGTTGCCCAACATACGGTTTAGCTTATGTAACTCTTAAACTCGTCCGTACCTTTAAAATGCTTTTCAATTTCTGTTTATCTCTATTTGTTATTGCCCTTACCTTTTGAATGATTCTTTAACTTGCAGCTTCTTTCTTTGTGATTGATAGCCTAATATCCATTTTTGCCATGCCCTGCTACACTTTCTGCCTGATAACTATGTTTCCTCCTCTTTTTGATGTTGACAAAGGGGGAGAAAATGCAGATATGCACAAACTCAGGGGGAGTATCACACATCTTGCCAAGAATTTGCCATCATCAAAAAGGGGGAGTTTTTGAAAGAATTCTTTAACTTGAATTAACTTTTAATGATAGCAAATTGTGTGATCATCATCCAAATTAGTTGTGCATTGCATTACATGATACATTCGTGTTCTTACTTTGTCCTTCATCCTACTTTACTGTTGCATAAACATACATATAAATCTACATTGAAAATTCCCTTAAAATAACTATTAAAATGCATTTTATATCAGTATGTATCAATACATGAGCCTTTTCATCGATACATGTAACCTGTGATTAATCACAAAACAATTTCTGTTCAGTATGCATCGATGCATACGAGCCATGCATCAATACATGGAAGGCCAAAAACTCTATGTATCGATACACACGATTCCTGCATCGATACAGGACTACTTGAGACTGCCTGTGCATCAATACATGAGCATTAAGCATCGATACATATCAGCGTAAAAATCACATGCATCGATACACATGACTTATGCATCGATACATGAGTAATTGATTTCACCAAATATTCACACAACTTACAGTATGTATCGATACACACTCCCATGCATCAATACACAAAGTTGTTTTAAGTCATAACAGCAACTGTTTTTGCAGCATATAAGAACAGGTTTCAAAAGCAGATGGATGCAACGAATTCATTGAGGGAAAACAATTGAACACAGATCAAAAGTAGTGTTGGAGCAATTGTTTGTGAGCACATAGAAACCTGAAAGAGACTTCATCTTCTTCATCTTCTCAATCACTTTTCTTCAAGAACATTTACACATAACAATTCTTGTTCTTTGGATTAAAGAAGCATTGAGATAACGTTCAGTGGTACGATCAAGGATCTAGCTGTGGTTTGCAGTGGAAAGATCGAGGATCTAGCTGAGTCGAAGATTGAAGGGGGTTTCTAGGAAAAACCTACTAGTTTGTCCTTCAAGAACTGGTGTGTTCTTGAGGGTTTGGGAGTCACATTTGCAGAACACATTCAGCCGCAGCGTTGCGTTTGGAGATCGGGGGATCTCGCAAGCAGGTCGTGGAACCGGTGAATTGTTTGCAACTTTGTGCAGGAAAATCTTGATCGAGCTCAGATCAAGTGAAGGTTATACAAGAAGAGGTTCTTAGAGTTTAGAATTCTGTCTTTGTATCAAAATCTTGTATCAACGGATTCGGCAATAATTGATAATCAAAGTTCTCAATTTCATTTGAAATTGAGAGGGAGACGTACCCACACGCGAGGACGACGTGGGGAACTTCCTTACCAAATCTCTGCGTATCGTATTCTTACCTTACTCCTCTTTACGTTTTTCAAACTGTTTTCGCAATATCAGTTAGTGTGTGGTGATTGATTCTTTTTTAAGACAGCAGTGGCAAGAAAACTTTAATCAAACTCCATTGCCGTTCATTGACGATCACACACACACCAACTGTTTGATAAAACGGTTAGCTAGATTTAAATTCATTGGAAATAGAATTTAAGGATAAGCGCATTCAATTTGTTATAATTCTGGTGTGAATTGTTTCTGTCATTCTCATTAAAATCCAGCAATTACACTTGTGTGTCCGGCTTTCTAGTAGCGGTTCAGAATAGACGGAAGTCGATTCGGGACCGATTTCTCCGCCATTTTTGAAAACTCTGATAAAACGTTAAATCCGTTAACTTTTTAAAGAGGTGATCTATTCACCCCCCCTCTCGATCACTAGCCACACCGTCTAACAAAATATTGAAGAAACTTGTTGAGAAATTCACACAAGATACCTAGATGAATTGGGGTTTCTAAGGCAAACAATCTCTAAACTCTTGATGAATTCTTGATCAAAATGACATGTGAAGATCATGGGGATCCATCTATGATGCCTATACTCAATGTGAACCATTTCTTGATTGAACTCCTTGCATTGAGGGTCTCAAACCCTAGATATGAGCTTGATGGAGCATAGGTTAGCACACACACTACCTATAAAAGAGTTAAACTATACATTGACATATTTTTGGTATTTTGGTTAGTAAATAATTAAAAACAAAGTATGATACAATCAAAAGTGCTTGGTGATCTCTCCCAATGCAAACCCAATGAATGAGGGGTAAGGAGGATGGCAAGGTGTGATCCCAAAGCTAATGCATATGATGAGATTGCATGAGGGATCTTAGGGTCAAAATTGGGGTCTTAAAATCTTCCCCTCCCTATTCATCTTCATCCATATTCTTTCCCATTCCCTTATTTGACCAGGAAATCTTCAATGTCTTAAGGCTAATTAGTTCATTGATGACCTTGTGTCAGATGAACCAATACAAGTATGACTGAGATATGCCCATCCCTCTTGATATTTTATTGCCCGACCTCAAATAGTTGTGACTTCTACATAAGTCCAATTATGATTGGTTAACATAAAGCTAAATTTGACCCTAAAGTCGTGGCATTCTAGTAAGTGAGATTGTAAGTATCCCATTCTTTATGGCATTGTGTGGAAACTTGACCTTTTTTCCTTTCATAAGATCTAGTGGCATACTTGTTGAATTATCCAAGTTGGATCCCTTCTCATGGAAGATGTCTTGGTTTAAGGATCCATACTTGTGAATGGATGGTTGAGTGTTCTCCAAAGAATGACTTAATCAATTAAAAGAAACACCGCTAACACTTGACTAACATTTGACTAACTCTTGTTAATATTGCTTTACTTTCAAGTCATTTACTTTATACAATTTTAATTTCAGTTATTTATCATTCATTGCTATTTACATTCCATCTAACTTGTTTATGTTTATGTCATTTTCACTTTGCTCATTTGAGCCATATCTTGTGACTGTATATATTGTTTGTGCATTTTGGTTTTGTTTATGGTCTTAGGATCTTAAAATACTTAATAACAACAAAAACCATAAAAAATGTTTGGTGGACTGTTGATCTTGGCTGAACTATTGGACTTAGGATTAGGCGACATTCCCTATGCAAAAGGACTTGGCCAATGCCAACATTTTGGAGACCAAGTTATTGTGAACTAAGACTTCATCTGTTGCAAGCCTTGATCTCTATTTAAATTCATCTGCTACTCTTTCTTTGTGATGAATGGTTATTTTGATCTTGTGTCTGATGCTTTGCTATGAGTTGATCAAGGAATAATTCATCTGATACATGAGAAGACAAAGAAGACTGCTAGGTATGGGACTTTCTTGCTTGGATGTGCCTATCTTTATTTGATGCCTTAATCTTCATAATGTTTGGATATTTCTAATTGCTCATTGATTATTGCTTGATTCAAAGTCCAAAGGGAAAGTGGGTTTTCTATATGACATTCTTGATTGTTGGATTGTATCCAATTGGTCAGATCTTTTCAACTCTTAACTTTTAATTTTTGTGCTTAGGATAGCCTCTTCATTTTCTCCCACTTCTTAAATTTCAAAATCTCTCCCCCTTTTCAAAAAAATTATTTGCTTGTGATTTCAAACTTAGACCTTATTTTAAATAGAAACTTTGGCCTTATGCAAACGGATTTGCAAACTCTTTCTTATTTGCAAATATGTTTAGACCATGGATTATGGACGACGGAACACTAAGAAGTACAGTTTCATATGTCCTGATTTGAAAGAGATAAGGAAGTTGTCATCCTTTGTATTAGATCCCTTGGACTTCAAGCAACGTCATGGGAAGCTCTTGTCTATATTTTATACTGATGTGGTTGAAGGACTTCTGAGTGTTTATGTTTAGTTCTATGATCCTCTTTACCGATGCTTCATTTTTCCTAATTATCAGTGTGTGCCTATGTTAGAGGAGTATGCCCGTCTCTTAGGAATACCCGTATCTGACAAGGTACCTTTTTAGTGGATTGGGGGGGATTCCTAGATCTCGATCATAGTTAAAGCTCTTCATCTGATGAAATCTGAGATTTATGCTCATTTAGTAAAGAAAAGAGGTATTCTTGGGTTGACTTCTGAGTTCCTCATTGGTAAAGCTACTGTATTTTCTCAAGCCGTTATTATGGATGCTTTTGAAGCCATATTTGTATTCCTTATCTATGGTCGAGCTTTGTTCCCTAACATTGATAGTTTTGTTGATGTTAACGCCATTAGAATTTTCTTGATAGGGAATCATGTTCCTACTCTGTTGGGTGACATGTATTTCTCTTTGCATTTGAGAACATTTTAAAGGTGGTGGGACTATTGTGTGTTGTGTTCTTCTTCTGTACAAGTGATTTATTTGGAACCTGCCTCAGACACCTTCTTTCCTGGAGAACAAACAATGTCTACGGTGGTCTCAGAGACTAATGTATCTCACTAATAATAATATTGTTTGGTATGATTCGGCATTGAGTAGTGTGGATATTATTAACAGTTGTGGTAAATTCTCTAATGTTCCTCTCATTGGTACACAAGGAGGAATCAACTACAACCCTACTTTGGCTCGTCGTCAGCTTGGGTTCCCCTTGAGAGACAAACCTAATAACACTCAGTTAGAAGGTCTTTTCTATCAAGAGGGTAAAGATCCCCAACATTTGAAGTATAGGATGATACATGCTTGGTATAAGGTGCATAGGAAAGGAAGATCTGAGCTTGGTCCGCGCAACTGTGTAGCTTTGGAAGCTTACACTATTTGGGTGAAAAAGAGAGCTTTGGAGCTAAAGATGTCGTACGCCTGTGAATGACCTATATCTTTAGTTGTGGTTGAGCCATCAACTCTCCCTAACCAAGATGTAGAGGAGTTAGAAGACGCACTCGCCAAGATGAAGCAAGAGAGAGATATGTGGGAAGAGCGGTTCCATGCTTTGAGCCAAAAGCATGAAAAGTTGCAGCTTGAGTTGAAACATAAAGATGCGCTTATTGAGATTCTTGAAGACCGAGCAATGAAGAGACCAAGAGAGCCAGATGGCCTATCCACCTCTAGCATGCCTCAACCTTCCGGTGCTTGGAAGAAGATTGTTGATCAGCTTGTCCTTAAGAAGGCTCAAATGAAGGCGTCCTTTGAGTCTGAGATTTGACGCATCAGAAGGAAGTACGCGCCCACAGCCAGACCATTTGATATTGTTGCTAAGGGATCCTTAGGATGACTAGTTTCCTTTTCTCTTGTATTTGTACTTTGCTTTCTGAAATTGTACTCAACGTAATCCTTCAAAATTTTATGAATAAAAAGAGATTTTATGGTTAATCAAATTGTTATTATTGTATATTTGCAAATAACACTTCATATGTTCCTTGAAATTGAAAACAATAAAAAAGATTGCATTTCATATATCTCTCTCTCTCACTCTCTCTCTCTCTCTCTATCTCTCTCTCACTCACTCAAAGCCTTCATTCGTAGCAGCTAGCACTGAGATTAAAGGAATCTGTTTGTGTGGATCGAGTAGAGGCGTTGTCATCGTTCAACGTTCATGATCGCTCCGTAGATCTGCATAAAAGGTTTCAATCGTCACAAGAGATCTGCACCAAAGGTTTCAATCGTCACAAGAGGTAATGATTCTATCACTGATCATGCCCATTCGTAAGAATCACTAAAGGAGAAAATTTTATTTTCCGCTGCATTTTGGGTCGCCCTTCTCCTTCAGTGGTATCAGAGCCACTTAAGAAACCATGCATCGGATAGCTATTTATTTTCTGTATTAATATGATTAAAAGACAGAATGAATCAAAGAATAAACAAGTAATTAAATTTGGCATCATGTGTGTACGATTTGGATGATTGATGTTGACTATGCTTCGAAACCGACATAAGTATGGTGAAGCAGCGATACATCGATCGTCCATAGGTTGCCCAATTAGGACCAATCAACTTATATATGATATAAGTAATCCTAATGCAAAATACAGTATATATGATATAGTGTTTCTATTTCGTTCATTCAAACACTTAATGATTGTTTTCCTTTGAGCGATCAATGGTCATTTGCTTCGGAATCTGACATTGGTATGGTGAAGCAATGACTTGTTGATCAATCATACTGAATCAACAATTGAGGTGTGTTTGATGGTCTGAAATTGGTGCATTAGGGTTAGTAACGGCAAAACGGTTGTGCCGTCAAGGAGTTGTGAATTGAGGGCTTGTTGGATCACATCTGTTGACTGTTTCAAAAGCGCTGATTTTGGCCGCGTGACGTTCTTGATGAGCCTGTGACGATCGTAACAAGCTGCACGTGACAGTCGTCACATGCTTTATGACGGTCGTCAGATTCACAGATCCAGAATTCTAGGCGTTTATATTATTTTGGCCGCGTGACGTTCGTCATGGGCCTGTGACGGTCGTAATAAGCTAGACGTGACGTTCGTAACATGCTTGTGACGATCGTCACATTCACAGAGTCAGAATTCTCGGGGTTTCTGTTTTGTGATTGCACAAGACTTGTGTTGATGCAAAACGACGTCGATTTCAAATGAATTGTTCATTAAAATTTTCGGACAGGGGCGTTGCCCCTACAATCCCGCAAGGGGCGCTGCCCCCTTGACCCCCGTCCGTTGATCGGGCAGCGGACCCCCGGTTAACTCTGCGTAGTGTGATCGGTCTCCGAAATTTAAGTTGGTTTTAATTAATTAAAGGAATTAAAATTAATAATAATAATGTGTTTATTATTATTGCCTTGTGGTGATCAGTTATGACCTTAGTTTTCCTTTATTTTGTTTTGGGTTTTTAAATAGGACTTGCGTGTCGTGCCTCTCCTTTTAATCTCTTAATGTAACTTCTTTTCTCATCTCAATCCCTCGTATGTAAAACGAGTTTCTTCTGTAATGTTGTTATGAAGAAAGAGAAGAATTCAATATCAAAGGAGGACAATGTTATCAAGAAAGAGAAGAATTCAATATCAAAGAAGGACAGCCTTGAAGATCTTGCTTGGAAAAGCTTAGATCGTTCTTAGGTTAGCTTAGGTTCTCTCATTGGCTTGGGAGAACAATTGCGCTAGGGGCCATAACTGTTTCATTATGTATGTTGATGCATGTGTATGTATGTTGATGCATATGAATATATGTTGATGCATGTGAGAGACGATTTATATGATAATTAAGTCGGTGAGATCAGAACAATTGCAATTCCCTCAAATTAAATATTACGTTTATGCTTTCCAAGTTTTCGCATACGCGAGGTGCATGTTATATATTAGTAAGGTGCGATGGGATAATTGTAATATCCAATTGCTAAAACAATGGATCAAACTTAACTAAAGAAATTATAATAAGATTATATATGTTTAGAAGCAAAAGTTGGAAATGATCCATATGATGGATTGGAATAAGGAGTTATTCACCCAACTGAAATTTTCGAGAGTTGTATTAGCTATAATTGGAAGGAGTTCCTACCTAAATAACCTAGTTTTGTGTAATCCTCCTACGCGGACTTAGAACAAAGTGAAATATGGATCTCGACCCACTAGAAAATCTTCCAACGGGATTTTCCGAATCAAATGATGAGGGTCATTTGTTTTGAGTAAAATAGTGGGAGCATATTTAATTAAAGGCCTAATTAAATATGTTATTGATACTTATATTTTCATTAATTCTTATGTATATTACCATGACAACAGACACCTCTAACAACATTTTGCGATCAATCCTTGACAAGGAAAAATTGTCTGGGACAAATTTTCTGGATTGGCACCGAAACCTGAGGATTGTCCTCAAACATGATAAAAAGTTGTATGTCTTGGAGAAACCTGTTCCTGAAGAGGAACCTCCTAATTCTGCACCTAAGGCAGAAAGAGATGCTTATAAGAAGCATGTCGATGATGCCAATGAAATTGCTTGTCTCATGCTAGCTACCATGAACTCAGAATTGCAAAGGCAACATTAGAACATGGTAGCGTACGATATGATCGAACACCTGAAGATGCTCTATCAAGAGCAAGCAAGGCATGAAAGGTTTGAAGTTTCAAAAGCCCTTTTTCAAGGCAAGTTAACTGAGGGAGCCCCTGTAAGTCCCCATGGGCTCAAGATGATTGCGTTTGTGGAAAACCTTGAAAGGTTGGGTTTTCCCCTCGGAAAGGAACTTGCGACTGATTTGATCTTGCAATGGTTTCCAGATAGATTCAGTCAATTTATCCTAAATTTCAATATGAATGATATGGAGAATCCTCTTCCTGAACTGCTAGCCATGTTAAAGACTGCTGAGCAGAAGCTGAAGTCAAAAGGGAAGTCCATTCTGATGATCGGAAATGGAAAGAGACAGAACAAAAGGCCCACCAAGCAGGGTGATAAAGGGAAAGGCAAGGAAGTTGCCAAACCCAGACCCATTGTTGCTGCTTTGAAGCCTAGTGGAGGCATAGCAAAGGCAGGCACCTGCTTCCATTGCGGTAAGACCGGACACTGGAAGAGAAACTGCCCAAAGTACCTGGAAGATACGAAGAATTGAGTAGAGACTTCAACTTCAGGTATTTTTGTTATTGAAATAAATTTATCTACTTCTGCATCATGGGTATTGGATACTGGATGCGGTTCTCACATTTGTATAAATGTGCAGGGGCTAAAAAGAAGTAGAGATTTGGCAAAAGGTGAAGTTGACCTACGAGATGGCAATGGAGCAAAGGTTGCTGCTTTAGCCATAGGAACTTATGTATTGACTTTACCTAGTGGTTTAATAATTCAGTTAGAGAATTGTTATTATGTACCTGCAATTAGCAGGAATATTATTTCCATTTCTTGTTTGGACAAGTTTGGTTTTTCATTTATAATAAAGAATAATTGTTGCTCAATTTATTTGAATGATATATTCTATGCTACTGCACAAATGAGCAATGGACTATATGTCTTTGATCTCGAAATGCCTATTTATAACATTAATACTAAAAGGATGAAACCTAATGAGTTAAATCCAACTTACCTTTGGCATTGTCGATTAGGCCACATAAATGAGAAACGCATTTCCAAACTCCATAAAGATGGACTCTTGGACTCTTTTGATTATGAATCATATGAGACATGCAAATCTTGTTTAATTGGAAAGATGACAAACTCTCCATTCACAAGAAAATGTGAAAGAGCTAATGATCTTTTGGCCCTCATACATATTGATGTATGTGGACCACTGAACATACCAGCCAGAGGAGGTTTTCAGTACTTCGTCACATTCACCGATGATTTCAGTAGATACGGTTATGTGTATTTAATGAAACATAAATCAGAGTCCTTTGAAAAGTTCAAGGAATTCAAGAATAAAGTACAAAACTAACTGGGTAAGAATATTAAAACTCTTCGATCAGATCGAGGTGGTGAGTATTTAAGCCTAGAGTTTGATGACCATCTAAAAGAGTGTGGGATCCTATCCCAACTTACTCCTCCTGGAACACCCCAATGGAATGGTGTATCTGAGAGAAGAAATCGAACCATGTTAGACATGGTCCGATCCATGATGAGTCACGCCGATCTTCCAAACTCCTTTTGGGGATATGCACTATTGATAGCAGCTTACACACTTAACCGTGTTCCATCCAAAAAGGTTGAGAAGACACCATATGAGATATGGAGTGGTAAGAAACCACATATGTCTTACATGAAGATTTGGGGTTGCAAAGAAACGACAAATTTCAACTAAGCTTACGCCCAAATCTGACAAATGCTTATTTGTGGGGTATCCTAAAGAAACAAGAGGGTATTACTTCTACAATCCTTCTGAGGGCAAAGTGTTTGTTGCTCGAACTGGAGTTTTCATAGTAAAGGATTTTATTTCCAAAGGAATCAGTGGGAGGAAAGTAGAGCTTGAGGAAATTCAAGAATCACAAAGCATTGATACACCTATGGAGGAATTAGAGCAGGAAACATAAGTAGTTGTGGAAGAGCAACCTGCTTAAGTAGAACAAGACCATTGTAGGTCAGGCAGGATATGTCACCTACCTGAGAGATATGGATATCTCATAACTGATCAAGGTGATGTATTACTCATGGATCAATATGAGCCTGTGACCTACCAAGAGGCCATAACTAGTCCCGAGTCTGAGAAGTTGCTAGAAGCCATGAAATCTGAAATGGATTCCATGTATACAAACCAAGTTTGGACCTTGGTAGAACCTCCTGTAGGAGTTAACCCTATAGGATGCAAGTGGGTCTTCAAAAAGAAGACTGACATGGATGGTAAGGTACATACTTATAAGGCAAGACTGGTTGAAAAAGGATATAAACAAATTCATGGGGTTGACTATGATGAAACCTTTTCACCAGTTGCAATGCTTAAATTTGTTTGGATTTTACTTGTTATCGCTGCATAGCATGATTATGAAATATGGCAGATGGATGTCAAAACTGCTTTCCTTAATGGGAATCTTCTTTAGGATGTGTACATGACACAGCCTGAAGGATTTGACATACCAGAAGAAGTCCAAAAGATATGTAAGTTACAAAGATCAATCTATGGATTAAAGCAAGCTTCCAAAAGCTGGAATCTTCGTTTTGATGAAACAACAAAACAATATGGATTCATCAAGAATGAAGATGCGCCTTGTGTCTATAAGAAGGTTAGTGGGAGCATGATCGTTTTCCTGGTATTATATGTAGATGACATATTACTCATTGGAAACAATGTCCCTACCCTGCAACAAGTAAAGTCTTGGTTGGGGAAATTCTTTTCTATGAAGGACCTAGGTGAAGCAGCCTATATATTAGGAATCAGAATCTATAGCGATAGATCACAAAAACTGCTTGGCCTAAGTCAGAGTACATACATAGACAAAGTGTTGAGACGCTTTAATATGCATGATTCCAAGAAAGGGTTCATACCTATGCAACATGGCCCGTGTCTATCAAAAACACAATCCCCTTCAACTAAGGAAGAAAGGGATCGCATGAATAAGATTCCATGTGCATCTGCAATAGGATCTATCATGTATGCCATGTTATGTACTCGACTAGATGTCTCGTATGCTTTAAGTGCAACGAGCAGGTACCAATCTGATCCAGGTGATGCTCATTGGGTAGCTGTCAAGAATATCCTTAAGTATTTGAGAAGGACTAAGGACTCATGCTTGATATATGGAGGTCAGGAAGAGCTGGCTGTAATTGGATACACCGATGCTAGCTTCCAAACAGATAAGGATGACTTTAGATCGCAATCTGGTTATGTGTTCTGCTTAAACGGTGGCGCTGTGAGCTGGAAAAGTTCAAAGCAAGATACAGTTACTGATTCTACAATCGAGGCCGAGTATATTGCTGCCTCAAGTGTAGCAAAGGAAGCTGTTTGGATCAAAAAGTTCATTAGTGAACTTGGCATAGTTCCTAGCATTGTTAATCCCATTGGTCTCTATTGTGATAACAATGGTGCTACCGCACAAGCTAAGAAGCCTAGATCTCACCAACGATCCAAACACATACTTAGGAGTTATCACCTCATTTGAGAGATAATAGATAGAGGAGATATGAAAATATGCAGAGTACCTACACTTGACAATATTGCTGACTCACTGACAAAGCCTTTTGCGCAGCAGAAGCATCATGGCGATACTAGATCTATGGGAATTAGGGGTATGCTTGACTGGATCTAGTGCTAGTAGGAGATTGTTGGTGTAAGCCCTAGAGGCCAATACTTTTGGTACTTGTATAGAATTATTTTTTAATAATAAAAGGCTTTTTCTTTATTACGTTTGTTTAATAAAGTCCTTAAAATAGTTAGTCCGTTTAATGTATCAAGTGTGACTTGATCATGTGATCACATTAAACATAAGGACATTATTCTTAAAGTATCCGTAGTCGAGCTATATTGTGAAGTGGGATAACATTAAAGCATTAAGACTATTATGTATATTGATTGATGATCACATCTCATGGATCATGGATAAGGAGTTATCAAGTCTTAAACATAGGTATGAATGTTAAGAGTAATATTTATACTGGATTGACCCGCTATGAGAATACTATATATAAAGTAATGCAAAGTGTCATAAGTTATTCTCATGGTGATAATGGTGTATACCACCCTTTGACCTGAAACAACTATGTGTAGCGGTGTATTCATCACTTTATGATTTATTGACTAAATCAAAAGTAAAGCATACAAAGATAGAGTCACCACCGCACTTTTATTTATCCAAAGGAATGACTAAAAAGCGAACAAAAGCCTAAGAAGTTTTACACATAGAAAACTAATGAAAAAGGTACAGAGATCTGGGTAAGGGGGTAATTATGCAAAGGGAAGGTGTTAGGCACCCAATGCATCCTAGGTACTCCTAGGGAACCCTTTTCACAAATTGTTGCAAAAGATATTGTTTATGAAATATTTATTGTGCAAACATTGATTGGGAGGATGAGAAAAGAATATACAAGTTTTATTATTTTTGTGTTTGGATGGAAAGATCCATTGCCTACATACCTTTACAGGATCAAAACCTCGTAGTTCGGCTAAAAGATTTCCAAAACATAAGTGGATTGATTTTAAACAAAAGCCCTAAGGTCTTTTGTTATCCACGGGAGAAAACTCAACACATACAACCACAAGTCCACCATGTGAGAAAAGCTTCAACTTGCTAGTGAGGGACCATGCCCTATAATAAGCAAGGAAGTCTTACAATTCAATCACTAAGGACAAAAGGTGAGATTCACATCAACCACTAAGATAATTGAGATCTATGGCTAATGTATGAAAATTTATCAAGAAAGTGGACTCGAGCCACAAAACAATTGAATGAATGTAATTAGTCAATTAGGATTATTCACAAAAGATGGTCAAAGTATGATTAAAATTCAATTCAAAAGAAGTATTATGAAAATGATGTTTGAAAAATCAAAGGCTTAAGGCCTAGGTTTCTAATTTGAAAAGAAATGAAAATGTTTGCACAATGTTTTCTAGTTTGAGTTAACATGCAAAATGGAGGTTTAAAGAACAAAAAGGGTGAAGGTTAAGGGCTGCAAAACTTCTTAGATGTTCACCTCTTGAGATCATATGTAGATGATCCAAGTGATTCCTTTGGAAAAGGCAACAAGTGATAACAAATAAACAACATAAATGGATACCGGATGCCAATCAATGGACTTACACCAATCTCACAAAACAGAGAAAACATGGATACCAGATGCCAATCAATGGACTTACACTAGTCTCCAAGGAATGATCATAGGAAACAACTGCCAATAAATGGACTTACAATTGACTCCTCAAAAGAAACAAATAACAAATGCAATAAGCAAGAGGAAACAAGTTGCCAATAAATGGTCTTACACTCGACTCCAAGGAAATGGGATGCCAATCAATGGTCTTAGTCCCAACTCCTACCAGATCATAGGAAACAACTACCAATAAATGGACTTACAATTGACTCCTCAATGGACAAAACTAACAAGGAAACAGGTAACCAATCTATGGACTTACACCTGACTCCACAACAAATGATCATAGGAAACAGATAACCAATCAATAGCCTTACATCTGACTCCTCACATACACAAACTTGCTATGAAAAGCAAAAAGCAAGCACATGGAATGATGCAAGTAGATATGCAAAAGCAAACATGTAAGATGCACAATTAAGCAATCAAGTAATCAGTTAGCACACACTATACACAATCAAGAGGCTCAATCGAGGTTGGGCTTTAAACAAGCCAACTGGAATGGGGTGTTTTGAGCTCTTAACCCTAACATTGAGAGTTAGGGTGAAGCAGATGAAATGGAGATGAGGGTTATGCCTCATAGCTCTTATCCCTGGCCTGGGAGAGCTTTAAACAATAGAAAGTGTGGGAGTTTAGAATGAAGGAACTCTTCTCCACAAATGATTGACTCTATAAGATCTTGGGTTCTTATTCACAATGCATCAACACATGGTGTGAGCAAAGTGAATGAAAGAACTGAATAGCAGGGGATGGATTACACATCCCTTTTATCTGCCAATTGCCTCTTAAGAGGACTTAACCTGCTTGGTACAAACATAAACAATCAAAGACATGGCCTCTTAAGGAGGGCTTCAGACAGGTGCCTGCCAAAGTAACATGGCAGGTCTTCCAGACTACATGAAGATTAGGGATTATACCTATGTTGTACGCCAACCACAAGCAAAGCAAAGCAAAGTTCAAATGAACTTAAAGCAACTTAAGTACCTGTGGAAACAGCTAAACCAATCAGTACAATACTCAGTCAAACAGACAATAGCCAATAACCTAACAATCCCAATGTACAACATATAAGCCATAAGGCAAACTCAAATGAGTTAACATCAACCTACAAAATAGCAAATGTTAGCAATCAAAAGAAAATATCAACATTCAAATGATGAAGCAACATTAACCATGGAATTTGGATGCTTGAACCTGAAATTCAAAGCTCACATGTAAGTACAAACCACTAGGTCAAAGCCTAGGGTCAAAGGTGAAGAAAAAATTCAAAACAGGAGCTGAAATTCAACACAATGCAACTTCAAACACATATTAACATGTCCTATAAAGGATCACATCAAAATCATCAAGCAAAAGCATTTCATGAGCAAGAGAAGTCAAAGGCAATTTTAAAGCTCATATTTGGACATCATGAATGAAAAATCCAAAACAAAACAGAAATGATTCAAATAATTCTGCAAAAATTCATAAGCATTCAACATATCCGACATGATCAACATACAAAAAATCAGAAGCATCCAATATCATTTGGTATTGAAATTAAATTGTACAAGTTGAACAACCAAATGTGTGACACAAATTGTCACACCATGCAACCATATACATAAAACAGAAATGGTAAATGGGAAAAATACCAAACCAAGCCTACAACATCCAGCAATGTGTCTAGAATCATCATCTAAAATTTCATGTCCATAGGATTAAAATCAGGCATTTCACAATAGAAAGAGTGGAGCAAGGTCACAAAAGCACATATGATCAAAGATTATAGCACAAGCAAAAATCCAGCCATGCACAACTTCCAAATTCATCATCATAAAAGACTAGACATCCTAAGGATCAAGTAGCAAAAAACCAGGCATTTTTTGGATCATTTTTCAATTTGTTATGATTTTTCTAAGTTGGAGAAAAAAATAAAAATAAAAATGGACATGTACATGGAAAATAGGAGGGAAATACATAAAATGAATGAACATTTGAAAATGTCATGCGCCAGAATCGAACCAAGTTGAATTTCAAATGGAGCGCGCGCCAAGCCGAAACGACATCGTTTTGCCTGTAACCCTAGCGCTGCCCAGATCCGTCACTAACTATGAAGGATCCGTCGCTACCTATGAATCTTCATCTTCTTCATGAGGAAGAAGATGAACAGTAACATGAACTTCATACGCATTTTCCAGAAATTTCCAGAAACCAACAAAAATTATGCCATTCGAAAGCTATTGCCAAGGAGATTACAAATCAATTAACATCTAAGCTTAAATCCACATGATCAAGGAGAATCGAAGAGAAACATTTTTGAGTGCAAAACTTTAATCACACATATCTTGCTCAATAATGCACCAATTCACACGATTTTTAGCTCAGAATCATAAGGAAAACAAGATCTACCAGAATATGTACATGAATTGCAAAATTAAAAGGTTCGAAAATTGACCTCTTGAAGAGCAGAATCTTGGAAATGCACGATCCACAACTTGTATTGATCTAAATCCAGTCCAGAATGCTTGTGATGATGTTTGATGAAGAAAAGGGAGCTTGAACACGTGTATATCTAGCTTAATTCTGAATTTCCATCTTCAACTTCATGAGCTTCAACTGCTTGATTCTTGCACGAATTCAACAAACCAACACTTGATTCACCCTATAATCAACTCACTGATCATGAATCTTTAACAAAAATAAGGTGTTATGTTGAAGGATTTTGAATTTTGATTTGAAGAAAATTTTGGAGGGAGATGAAAACTAGATCTAGAAATGGTGAATTGTGATTAACCTCCTCCAAATTCTGTTATGATTTAGTATATATATGCTTTCCTAATCAACTTGCTAATCCATAATTAACTTGGTTAATGAAAATAAGGTGTTTTGCAAAAAATCAAAATTGCACGGTGCATGGACTAATCCCACGTGAACAGTACCACTCCCTTCATCAAAGTCACTTAAAATCATCTTTTAAACACATTGGCAATGGTAGAAAGTCCATACAATGCACTATTTTTGAATTTTGCAATTTCCCTCCAAAAAAGGCATGGATATGCAAGTGATTATGTGATGAGATTTTATGTAATGTGATGCATGATTTGGAAATTAGAGGTCAAGATAAGAACATTGCAAAAAGAACCACTCAATTTGGAGCTTTGGTTCAAAAGTTATGCTCATTTGAAGTTCTATGCACACTTGGCAATGATTTGATCATATCTCCTCAACCATTCATCAGATGCTCATGATCTTGGACGTTTTGGAAATGGGAGAGAGAGATATTCAACTTTCATGTTGGACAAAATTTCATTTGAAGCTTCTTTGATGTTGGAAAGTTGAGTTGAAGTTGAATCAAAAACTTGCCATTTTTGGAAAGTTGAAATTATAGGTCACTTTCCATTTTTGGAAACTTTTGACTTGACTTCAAATTCTTCAACCTTGATCTTTGAAATGATGAATAAGCATGATTTGGACATGAATGGGATGAAGAAACTCAATTTCCACATTCAAAACCCATAGTTGACTTTTCAGTTGACTGCATTGGCCCTTAGATGACCTGAAAGTGTTCTGATGAATTTGGGGCCTCAACCACTTGGGAACTTGCTCCAAAATGAGCCCATAGCTCACATGAGCTCCATGAAATGATCACATGATCCATATCTCAATGGAAACTTCATCTCTTGCACACAAGATTCACTTGAATTGCCTTGACTGTTGACTGCTTAAGCTGCAAGTAACAAAGGTCAATGACATATTTTTGTATATTTTGGTTAATGATATACAAATGCAAGCCATGCTGGGTGATCAAGAACTACTCTCAAGAAAGATTCCACCCACAGGGAAGAAAACAACGTGTCCAATGATCCTTGAGGCAATGCAATGTTATGATATGATGCCATGAGGGATCTTAGGGACAAAATTGGGGTCTTACAGATGCCCCTATTTAAGGTCATTCTAGCCGGAGAAGTGAAGGTTAAAATCTTCATCTTGACGCGGTAGAATGGACTTAAATAACAGTAATGAGACAAATTTTGGTCCCTAAGAGACCTCATGATGTAGATGTATGCATGTAAAGAAAATAAATGCCGTGGGGAATATGGGTCCTTAAAGAAGAAAAGACGCTCCAACGGAGTAATACACTCACCAGGAACAGAGACTCTAACAGGACTCTCATGGGGATAAGAAAAACTGCGTGAGCAGGACACGACTCTGAATTAAGGGAAAACTGACACTGCGTGAGCAGGACACGCGACTGGACTGGAGACCTTACTGGGGAGTAAAGGACTCAAGCTGGGTAAAAGAGGAAGAATTTTCCAAAGGGAACACATCCATTGGAAAGACTCAAGCTGACCCAAACTATCCACAAAGGATACTTTGGATGAAAATTCGGACTCGGACTGGGGAAAGATTCACACAGAACTTCCCTGCCGGGGAAACATGCATATATTGGGGAAAACGCCAATACAGCAAAAGGGTAAATCACAACAGAAACTCCACTGGGGAATGTCTAACAAAGAGACTCTCCTGGGGAAAATCTGCAAGATGAGGTGTTACCGGTTACTGGGTAACAAGCTCAAAGAGACATGTGATCTGAACACCAGTTACTGGGTGAAAGAACAACAAGCTCAGGAAGAATGAATATCTAAGACCGGTATAAGGGTGAGAGATATCAATCAACCAAAACATCTGAGGAAGACCTGAAAAAGGTACATCAACTCAGGAAAATCTGACTCCACAAGGGACCAAGGTCATAATAGGGAGCAGAAAGGAAGGAACACCAGGGATACCGGTTACTGGGTATATAAAAGGTGACCGACCAAAGCGTGAATTGGTATATATGCCAAAACACTCATCATCCGAAAGGAGGGCTTGAAAAAGCAAATCGACTTACAGGATGGACATTCGACTCCACAACGGGAAAACGAATCTTACTCAAATGGGGAAGGAAAAAAGACTTCAACCAAAGAGTGCATGAGATATAATATCCATTACCGTCAGAACGTGGATAGTATACTCGCATGAGATACATTATCTATTACGGTCATAACGTAGATAATATACTCGCATGGAAGGAAACACCAGGGATACCGGTTACTGGGTATATAATAGGTGACCGACCGAAAAGAGAAACAATCGTTACCAACAACAACAGGGTAAACGAACGATAACTCACAGGGGATAAATTGCAAGCATACGACAATTATCCAGGAGACATATCACCGGTTACTGGGAGATACGCTCAAAAGGGGAACAAAGAATATTCGATTCCGCAAAAGGAACACAAATCTCACTCGACTGGGGAAACACAACAAGCTTCGACTGAAGCGTGCATGAGATATATTATCCATTACCGTCAGAACGTAGATAGTATACTCGCATGGAAGATTATCCATAACCGGTTACTGGGTTAATAAAGGATAAATCTACCGAAAAGAAAGGCATCGGGATACCAAAACTAGGTATATAATGATGACCGATCAAAGGGAGCAACAATCATTACCAATCAAACGGGTAAATGAAAGAGAACTCACTGGGGATGCATTGATAAAAAATCAATGATCCGGGGAACATATCACTGGAAAACGGTGAAAGGACCCGCTGAGGATAAAATTGCTAGCATACGATAATTATCCACAAAAACAATATTGGGAAATACGATTGCTTACTCAGAGCAAATACCCAAAATCAAGGAGGGAATATCAACATCGAATACTGGATGAGCATAACCACAAAGACTAACCATCTTGGACTTGCAGGTTATTATAGGAAATTCATTGAGGGATTTTCTAAGTTGGCGTTACCGTTGACGATGTTGACTAGAAAGGGGCAAGCGTTTGTTTGGGACTCAAAATGTGAAGAAGGTTTCCAAGAGTTAAAGAGAAGGTTAACTACTGCTCCTATTCTGATATTACCAAGTCCGTCGGAACCATTTGAGGTTTACTGTGATGCTTCATTGTTGGGTTTGGGTGGTGTTTTGATGCAGAATAAGCAGGTTGTAGCTTATGCTTCGAGACAACTGAAGGTTCATGAGAGGAACTATCCGACACACGATTTAGAGTTGGCAGCTGTGGTATTTGTTCTGAAGTTATGGAGGCATTACTTGTACGGGTCAAGATTTGAGGTTTTCAGTGACCATAAAAGTTTAAAGTATTTGTTTGATCAGAAAGAGTTGAATATGAGACAGAGGAGATGGTTAGAGTTTCTGAAGGATTATGACTTTGGTTTGAATTACCATCCGGGTAAAGCAAACGTAGTGGCTGATGCATTGAGTCGGAAATCATTGCATATGTCTATGTTAATGGTTAAGGAATTGGATTTAATTGAACAGTTTAGAGACTTGAGTTTGGTGTGTGAGAGTACTCACAATAGTGTTAAATTGGGAATGTTGAAGTTAATGAGTGGTATTCTGGATGAGATTAGAGAGGGTCAGAAATCCGATATGCTTTTGGTTGATAAGTTGACTCTAGTGAATCAAGGTCAAGGTGGTGAATTCAGAGTTGATGAGAATGATGTTTTGAAATTTGGTAATCGGGTGTGTATTCAGGATGTTACCGAACTTAAGAAGAGTATTCTTGAGGAAGGACATCGTAGTGGCCTGAGTATTCATCCTGGGGCTACGAAGATGTATCATGATTTGAAAAAGTTATTTTGGTGGCCGGGAATGAAAAGAGAAATTGCGAGTTTTGTTTATTCTTGTTTGACTTGTCATAAGTCAAAGATTGAGCATCAGAAGCCGTCTGGGCTAATGCAACCGTTGGCTATTCCAGAGTGGAAGTGGGATAGTATCAGTATGGATTTTGTTTCTGGTTTACCGAGGACAAATAAGAATTTTGAAGCTATTTGGGTGATTGTTGACAGATTGACAAAATCGGCTCATTTCATTCCGATCAGAATGGATTATCCGTTAGAGAGATTAGCTGAGTTGTATATTGAGAAAATTGTAAGTTTGCATGGTATTCCGTCGAGTATTGTTTCGGACAGAGATCCTAGATTTACATCGAAGTTCTGGGAAGGTTTGCAGAGGGCTTTGGGAACTAAGCTGAGATTGAGTTCTGCATATCATCCGCAGACTGATGGTCAGACAGAGAGGACGATTCAGTCACTGGAGGATCTTTTGAGGGCTTGTGTTTTGGAAAAGGGAGGTGCTTGGGATTGTTATTTACCTTTGATTGAGTTTACCTACAACAATAGTTTTCATTCGAGCATTGGTATGGCACCGTTTGAAGCTTTGTATGGTAGGAGATGTCGGACACCTTTATGTTGGTATGAGTCCGGTGAGAGTGTTGTGGTTGGACCGGAGATTGTTCAACAAACTACAGAAAAGATTACGATGATTCAGGAGAAGATGAGGATTGCTCAGAGTCGTCAGAAGAGTTATCATGACAAGAGGAGGAAGTCACTTGAGTTTTAAGAGGGAGATCATGTGTTTCTTCGTGTTACTCCGATAACTGGGGTTGGTCGAGCTTTGAAGTCGAAGAAGTTGACACCTCGATTTATTGGTCCTTATCAGATTTTGGAGAGGATAGGGGAGGTAGCCTATCGTATCGCTTTACCGCCGTCACTTGCGAATTTGCATGAAGTTTTTCATGTGTCTTAGTTGAGGAGGTACATTCCTGATCCGTCGCATGTGGTCCAAGTAGATGATGTATAGGTGAGACATAACCTGACTGTTGAAACATCACCTATGAGGATAGAGGATCGAGAGTGGAAGCAGTTGCGGGGTAAAGAGATTGCTTTGGTAAAGGTAGCTTGGGGAGGACCAGCAGGTGGCAATGTGACTTGGGAACTTGAGAGTCAGATGAAGGAGTCTTATCCTGAGTTATTCGCTTGAGGTATGTTTTCGAGGACGAAAACTCTTTTAGTGGGGGAGAGTTGTAACACCCTGATAAAATATGATAATTATTTAAATTAAATTTAATAATATATTTATTAATTTAATTAAATAATTGGAATATTATTGGAATTATTATTATTATTGGAATAATATAAATTGGAATAATAAGTTGGAATATATATAAGGTCCCATTTGGTAAAAAGGGTTTGATACGTGAAAACAGAGAACACGTACGGATTGGGAGAAAAGAGAAGAAACTGAGAAAGGGAGAAGAAGAGGCTAGGGCTCAAGAGGAGGATTCACGATTGTTGAAGGTCAAAGAAGATTTGCCGGATTAACTCAGGTAAGGGGGATTTATCGTCGTTTAATGGGTATTATGGGTTAACATGTAATGGGTAGTGATAAGCCATTGATTTGACCCTAATTGGGATGTTGAATGCTGAAAAATTGAGATGAATAAGTTATGTTAAAGCTGTAATTGAATCTGTAATTGGATGAATCTTGATTTTCCGAAAGTGTAGCTTTTTACGGAATTGGAATCGGAAGTTCGGAAGTCCTCCAACGGCGGAAAATGCGGAGAATTCTGCATTCTGCTTCATGTTAGCGCAGGAACAGCTTTCTGTCTTGCGTTAACCGGTTAACCCAGGGTGTTAACCGGTTAACACTGTTATGAATTGTGAAATATTGCTGTCTGTCTTGCGTTAACCGGTTAACCCAGGGTGTTAACCGGTTAACACTGTTGTGAATTGCCAGGAAGCGTGTTCTGTGTTGCGTTAACCGGTTAACCCAGGGCATTAACCGGTTAACACTGTGTGAAAAGTGAAAAGTTTATATTTAAATGTGGTGTACATGTTTGATGTTTGGCCTATATTGGCGTGTGATATAATAGGGATCATTTCCCGTTGTTTTGAGTGGTAGGGGTATTAGTAGAGCGTGCTAATACTGTGATTGATTATGTGGCATGATATGATTATGTGATAAATATGTGGATGATGTATGATTGTATGCATAATGCTGTGGATGTATCTATTATGTATGCAATTGTGAATGAACTGTTTATGGCTTAGAGTGTGAGCATATGTCCATTGTGGATGATTGTTGATGTTGCATGACTAAGTGATTTAGCTTGCATATTATGGCCTTTATGGTGGTAGCTAATTCCCATGGTGAGGAATTAGTGAGTGAGTTATTGTGGATTGTTGTTGATGTTTGCATGCTAGGTGATTAGCGTGCATATCATAGCCCTTGGGGTGGTAGCTAATTCCCATGGTGAGGAATTAGTGAGTGAGTCACTAGGTCTCAAATGAGTGGGACTAGTGAGCTTGGTAGCCGTATCTGGATTTGATCGGTGAGGTTGAGCTATATGTTCACGGATAGTCGGTACCGCATGCATGGAGTCTCATTGCATAATGTATGTATTGTGTATAATATGAATGGATGTGTTCCAATATTATACGTGTGTTTTGATGTTTATGTTGAGCATGATTATGAGTATGAGTTGATGTTGCCGTTACTGAATGTGTGATATGATTAGGGTGATGAGATGTGTTCATTTACTTAGCATTACATGATATTTTATAATGCTTATTATATCGATTGAGGAACTCACCCTTACAACTATGTTTTAGGTAACGAGCAATGATTGAGTAGAAGCTAGTGCTTGGAGTCTAGTGTAGTTCCTTAGTGGGTCATGCTCTGGTAGATGTAACATCGGGACGGGATGTTTTACTTTGTTTTCATGGTGGTTGTTGAACAGTTTTACATGTAATGTGATTACATGGTTTGCATGATTGATTTGATCTCTATCCGCTGCGTATTGTGCAATGTTTTATTTTGATAAACAAATGAGTATGACCAGTTATTTGGAAAATGGTGTGAAGTGTCAAGTGTGACACCCTTAATTGCATATTTACTCTGAATTATGTTTTGTTGTTTTAATTAAATATTGGGGTATTTTAGAAGGGTGTTACACAGGGCCTGCAGGCTTGACCACTAAAGAAGGAGAGACCTTCTGCTTGCTACCATCATAACGGATGACAACAGGCTCAGGTATTTTGAACACAAGAGAAATCACATTCACCTCTGGTTCGTCTTCATCAACATTTATGTTTTGAAGAATCTCAATGGTACCATCATCTAGCAGCTCTTGCAGCTCTCTACACACTTGGCGACAACCCAGACGATTGATAGAGCAGATACGGCATTTGTCATGGTCGTGCTCCATATGACTGTAATCACACAGCAAACGATGCAACTCAACCAATGACTGTCGAATATGGCTTACATATTTGACTTTGTATTTACCAGGGCAACCCTGGACCATGTTAACCGACTTCCCAAGCTCGGGCAATGGGTTCCTCGTAACATTGGGGCCTGAGTCCTCAAAGCTCAGAATGCCGCACCTCATAAGATCTTGAACCTTAGTCTTCAGCGGATAGTAGTTGTCTACATTATGGCCCGGAGCACCGGAATGATAAACACAATGTTGGTCGGGCTTGTACCACCTTTGCGGGTTAGCAGGTACAGCCGGAGGCTCTCTGGGAGTAATCAGTTTCCACTCTATTAAAGAGGGATATAGCTCAGCGTATGACATCAGAATCGGATCGAAAGTGATCTTCTTCCTCTGATAACTCGAATTATATTGATTACTGTTGTTGCGAGGCTGGTAAGCTTGTTGCTGAGGACGATGTTGCTGCTGATACTGAGGTTGTTGTTGATTATGCTGATATTGCTGATTATCACGGAAGACAGGTGCTATGTGAGCCACCTGATGCTGATTGCTGGCATGGCGCACAGGCTTCCTCTTGGCAGAGGGTCTTCTGGATTTAGCATGGGATTGCACATCATGTGCCTCCCCATCTTTCTTCTTAGCGAACGCCCCATACCGCTTGCTAGAAGAGCCTTCATCCTTGGATAAACGTCCTTCACGGACTCCTTCCTCCAATCGCATCACCATGCACACCATCTCGGTGAAATCAGAGGGAGCACTAGCGATCATCCGCTCATAGTAAAATGAACTCAAAGTCTTCAAAAATATTTTGGTCATCTCCTTCTCTTCCAGCGGAGGAGTAATCTGAGCTTCCAGCTCCCGCCACCTCTAGGCGTACTCCTTAAATGTCTCTTTGTCCTTCTAATACATGGCTCTGAGTTGATCACGGTCAGGAGCCATATCCACATTATATTTGTATTGCTTGATGAAGGCTTCACCAAGATTGTTGAAGGAACGAATGTTTGCACTATCTAGGCTCATATACCAACGAAGAGCTGCACCAGACAAACTATCCTGAAAATAATGAATCAACAGATGATCATTATCTGTCTGAGTAGACATTTTCCTGGCATACATAACCAGGTGACTGAGCGTGCAGGTGTTCCCCTTATACTTCTCAAAGTCAGGGACTTTGAATTTGACGGGTATCTTAACACCGGGAACCAAACATAATTCAGTAGCAGACTTGCCGAACAAATCTTTCCCTCGAAGGGTCTTCAATTCCTTGCGGAGTTTGAGGAATTGGTCATTCATCGCGTCCATCTTTTCATTAACATCTGGGCCCTCATACGGCTCAGAATGATAGATGGTGTCGTCTACCCTAGGAATGGTATGCACGACAGGAGGAGGCATTGCAAGGACCGGGCTAGATGCCGGCATGGAAGCCAATGTAGGAGCTGGAATATCATGCATAAAACCAGGAGGCATACCCCACGGAAACCCGGCTGGCATGGCTGGCATGAAATGGGCACTGGCAGTTGGCACTGTCGAGGAGACAATCTCTAATATAACAGTCCTCTGGGGAGGAGTTGCAGGTGGTGGAGACGGTTGATTCTGAGCAGCTAGAAACTGCTCCATCAGAGCGCTCAGTC
Source organism: Lathyrus oleraceus (assembly GCF_024323335.1). Classification (NCBI taxonomy): domain Eukaryota; kingdom Viridiplantae; phylum Streptophyta; class Magnoliopsida; order Fabales; family Fabaceae; genus Lathyrus; species Lathyrus oleraceus. Next base: position 347,772,851 of record NC_066585.1, on the reverse strand, counting down.
TGGAGACCTCTTCCTTCTGCTCACGATTCTCTTGTTCGAGTTGATCCATCACTCTTGCAGAGTTAGCCCTGGTGTAGTACCGATGAGTCAGCTTGTCTTTAAAATAAATGAAGAGCACAGAGTTAGGCCACAGACAAGAAGACCAGAACAACACCTGCTTATGCAAAATGATGCATGCAATGCTCGTGCAGATGATTTATTTTTATTTTCGTAGGAACTTTTAGGGTATTATTTGCAATTTTTGAATATTCAGCATTTAATCGCATATGGAAAATATCTCATCAAATATATTTGAACAAAGACGTACAGCATTGTCAATTATTACAAGAGAAAAGGAAAATAAACATCCTATGGATTCCTAGAAGCTCGGGATGCCGGAAGATAAGCTGCACGAAGCCTCTTGATCTCTCTCTCATATGTTGCTTCCATATCCGCCTTGTCTTTGGCAAGTCTGTCATACCTCCTTTTCCAGAACTTAGAAGACTGAGGAAGTAGAGAAGTCCAAGTATCATCAGGATCGTCAATGACCTGATGCTCGAGAAACTCGATCATGGCATCTTTCTCCTTCAGCTGTTGAAGCAACTCTTCTCTTTCACGGATCCAGGCACGTGAAAGGTCTTTGTCTCTCAACTCCTCTACGCCTTGGTTAGGGAGGGTTGAAGGCCAAGCCACAACCAAAGGTGTAGGTCTTGGATAATCATATGGCATGAGATACTCATATGCTCTCTTCCTCACCGAAGTAGTGTATGGCTCCAAAGCTATGCAGTTCTTCGGACCCAATTCACTTCTACCCTTCTTGTGAATCTTGCGCCAAGCGCGGACCATCCTGGCTTTCAGGCCTTGGGGATCTTTACCCTCCTGAAAGAACACACCTTCTAACAGAATGTTATTAGGTTTATCCTTTAGGGGGAACCCAAGCTGACAACGTGCTAACGCAGGGTTGTAGCTAATCCTACCACATGTACCAAGAAGAGGCACATTGGAGAATTCACCACAAGAATCAATGATCTGGACACAATCATATGCACGATCATACCAAGAGATATCATCATTAGTGAGAGACATGAGTCTCGTAGACCACCGTAGACATCCCTTGTTCTCCTTGAAAGCAACCGTCTGAGGTAAGTGAGAAATAAACCACTTATACAACAGAGGCAAACAACACACAATAGCACCACTACCCTTCGCATTCCACAGATGCAAAGAAAAATAGGTATCACCCAACAGAGTCGGAACGGGATTAAGAACCGAGAAGATCCTAATAGCGTTCACATCCACAAATTTGTCGATGTTGGGGAACAATACCAATCCATAGATGAGAAGCACAAATATGGCCTCAAAGGCATCCTCACTCATGGCCTTCCCATAAACGGTAGCTTGGGCGATGAGAAACTCGGAAGGAAGACCTTGAATTCCACCTTTGGTAGTCATATGAGCTTTAACCAAGGATTCATCTATGTGCAACAAGTCTGCGATCTCTCGAGAAGTAGGAATACTCTCCAAGCCACTGAACGGCACCTGATCCAGAATCGGAATACCCAGAAGATGCGCATACTCCTCCAGGGTAGGCAATAACTGAAAGTCTGGAAAAGAGAAGCAGAGATACAAAGGATCATAGAACTGCGCCAAAGTATTCATCAACCCTTCATCAACCTGAGTAGTCAACAGAGGCAGAAGCTTCCCATAACGAGCTTTGAAACCCAAGGGATCTAGTACATAAGATGTCAGATTCCTTAACTCTTTCAGATCGGACTGTCTAAAGTTGTACTTCTTTGTATGCCTTTTTTGTCTTTCCATATCTGAAAATTTTGCAAATAAACCCCTTAAGTTCCTTGAAAATTTTCTTTTTATCTGATGATATGGATGCAGATGAATGCATGAATGCATGAATGCAACAATCACACCCAAGGATCAAGCAAAGCACACCAAACAAAGGTCATGGGATGGTTCGTATTATCCTTAATATCAATCATCCATTTTGGTGGATTATGGTTTTCACCTTATCGACACCCAAGTTCCATTGATATTAACGATATACGAACGGTTCAAACATCCTTAATATCAATCATCCATTTTGGTGGATTATGGTTTTCACCTTATCAACACCCAAGTTCCATTGATATTAACGATGGGTGAACGGATCAACCATGAATCACGGGTTTGTTGTGAGTCACGAGCATGGAGTCTCGGTTAAGAACCACCCAACAGGGAGTGTACTATGGTTTAAACCTGCCGAACATGTTCTACCAGAGGTTCCCATAGTCATCATCCCATCTTTCAAATTTTATCGGAGGAACGAATACTCGTATTCCAAAACTATTCTCAAGAGAGACTCTTATGAGTGTAGTATCGCGTAACAATCGCATCAGATCTTACATCTGAACGACCTCCGCACTACGTCCTAAAAATAGGCAAAGATGGGCTTGGTAAACTAAGGTCCTTGGCTTCTACGGCACACATTGAAAGAATAATGCCTAACCACAAATAACTTGTGTGACATTATTAATCCAACATGACCTCCACCAAGTGAATGGGCTCGCAAGTCAACTTGCTAAGGAATAACTCCACACAAGTCGACGAGACTATGCCATTCTCCTATCATAGGGTACACTCGAGTTCGGGTATAGAACTCATCTCACAGAGATCACCAAACAAGCAAGCAATTGATATATCAAGCAAATCAATCATTACAAGCAATACAGTAATCCCAAATTTGTACAAAAATATGTCATAAACAATATATCACAACAATGGTGAAAAGTTAGCAAACCCACTAGGAAAGGATTTGGTCCCCAGCAGAGTCACCACTTTTCTGTAGCGGTGTATTCATCACTTTATGATTTATTGACTAAATCAAAAGCAAAGCATACAAAGATAGAGTCGCCACCGCACTTTTATTTATCCAAAGGAATGGCTAAAAAGCGAACAAAAGCCTAAGAAGTTTTACACATAGAAAACTAATGAAAAAGGTACAGAGATCTGGGTAAGGGGGTAATTATGCAAAGGGAAGGTGTTAGGCACCCAATGCATCTTAGGTACTCCTAGGGAACCCTTTTCACAAATTGTTGCAAAAGATATTGTTTATGAAATATTTATTGTGCAAACATTGATTGGGAGGATGAGAAAAGAATATACAAGTTTTATTATTTTTGTGTTTGGATGGAAAGATCCATTGCCTACGTACCTTTACAGGATCAAAACCTCGTAGTTCGGCTAAAAGATTTCCAAAACATAAGTGGATTGATTTTAAACAAAAGCCCTAAGGTCTTTCATTATCCACAGGAGAAAACTCAACACATACAACCACAAGTCCACCATGTGAGAAAAGCTTCAACTTGCAAGTGAGGGACCATGCCCTATAATAAGCAAGGAATTCTTACAATTCAATCACTAAGGACAAAAGGTGAGATTCACATCAACCACTAAGATAATTGAGATCTATGCCTAATGTATGAAAATTTATCAAGAAAGTGGACTTGAGCCACAAAACAATTGAATGAATGTAATTAGTCAATTAGGATTATTCACAAAAGATGGTCAAAGTATGATTAGAATTCAATTCAAAAGAATTATTATGAAAATGAAGTTTGAAAAATCAAAGGCTTAAGGCCTAGGTTTCTAATTTGAAAAGAAATGAAAATGTTTGCACAATGTTTTCTGGTTTGAGTTAACATGCAAAATGGAGGTTTAAAGAACAAAAAGGGTGAAGGTTAAGGGCTTCAAAACTTCTTAGATGTTCACCTCTTGAGATCATATGTAGATGATCCAAGTGATTCCTTTGGAAAAGGCAACAAGTGATAACAAATAAACAACATAAATGGATACCGGATGCCAATCAATGGACTTACACCAATCTCACAAAACAGAGAAAACATGGATACCAAATGCCAATCAATGGACTTACACTAGTCTCCAAGGAATGATCATAGGAAACAACTGCCAATAACTGGACTTACAATTGACTCCTCACAAGAAACAAATAACAAATGCAATAAGCAAGAGGAAACAAGTTACCAATAAATGGTCTTACACTCGACTCCAAGGAAATCGGATGCCAATCAATGGTCTTAGTCCCAACTCCTACCAGATCCTAGGAAACAACTGCCAATAAATGGACTTACAATTGACTCCTCAATGGACAAAACAAACAAGGAAACAGGTAACCAATCTATGGACTTACACCTGACTCCACAACAAATGATCATAGGAAACAGATAACTAATCAATGGCCTTACATCTGACTCCTCACATACACAAACATGCTATGAAAAGCAAAAAGCAAGCACATGGAATGATGCAAGTAGATATGCAAAAGCAAACATGTAAGATGCACAATTAAGCAATCAAGCAATCAATTAGCACACACTATACACAATCAAGAGGCTCAATCAAGGTTGGGCTTTAAACAAGCCAACTAGAATGGGGTGTTTTGAGCTCTTAACCCTAACATTGAGAGTTAGGGTGAAGCAGATGAAATGGAGATGAGGGTTATGCCTCATAGCTCTTATCCCTGGCCTGGGAGAGCTTTAAACAATAGAAAGTGTGGGAGTTCAAAATGTAGGAACTCTTCTCCACAAATGATTGACTCTATAAGATCTTGGGTTCTTATTCACAATGCATCAACACATGGTGTGAGCAAAGTGAATGACACAACTGAATAGCAGGGGATGGATTACACATCCCTTTTATCTGCCAATTGCCTCTTAAGAAGACTTAACCTGCTTGGTACAAATATAAACAATCAAAGACATGGCCTCTTAAGGAGGGCTTCAGACAGGTGCCTGCCAAAGTAACATGGCAGGTCTTCCAGACTACATGAAGATTAGGGATTATACCTAAGTGGTATGCCAACCACAAGCAAAGCAAAGCAAAGTTCAAATGAACTTAAAGTAACTTAAGTACCTGTGGAAACAGCTAAACCAATCAGTACAATACTCAGTCAAACAGACAATACTCAATAACCAAACAATCCCAATGTACAACATATAAGCCATAAGGCAAACTCAAATGACTTAACATCAACCTACAAAACAGCAAATGTTAGCAATCAAAAGAAAATATCAACATTCAAATGATGAAGCAACATTAACCATGGAATTTGGATGCTTGAACCTGAAATTCAAAGCTCACATGTAAGTACAAACCACTAGGTCAAAGCCTAGGGTCAAAGGTGAAGAAAAAATTCAAAACAGGAGCTGAAATTCAACACAATGCAACTTCAAACACATATTAACATGTCCTAAAAAGGATCACATCAAAATCATCAAGCAAGAGCATTTCATGAGCAAGAGAAGTCAAAGGCAATTTTAAAGCTCATATTTGGACATCATGAATGAAAAATCCAAAACAAAACAGAAATGATTCAAATAATTCTGGAAAAATGCATGAGCATTCAACGCATCCAACATGATCAACATACAAAAAATCAGAAGCATCCAAGATCATTTGGTATGGAAATTAAATTGTACAAGTTGAACAACCAAATGTGTGACACAAATTGTCACACCATGCAAACATATGCATAAAACAGAAATGGTAAATGGGAAAAATACCAAACCAAGCCTACAACATCCAGCAATGTGTCTAGAATCATCATGTAAAATTTCATGTCCATAGGATTAAAATCAAGCATTTCACGATAGAAAGAGTGGAACAAGGTCACAAAAGCACATATGATCAAAGATTATAGCATAAGCAAAAATCCAGCCATGCACAACTTCCAAATTCATCATCATAAAAAGCTAGACATCCTAAGGATCAAGTAGCAAAAAACTAGGCATTTTTTGGATCATTTTTCAATTTGTTATGATTTTTCTAAGTTGGAGAAAAAAATAAAAATCAAAATGGACATGTACATGTACATGGAAAATAGGAGGGAAATGCATAAAATGAATGAACATTTGAAAATGTCATGCGCCAGAATCGAACCAAGTTGAATTTCAAATGGAGCGCGCGCCAAGCCGAAACGACATCGTTTTGCCTGTAACCCTAGCGCTGCCCAGATCCGTCGCTAACTATGAACGATCCGTCGCTACCTATGAATCTTCATCTTCATCATGAGGAAGAAGATGAACAGTAACATGAACTTCATACGCATTTTCCAGAAATTTCCAGAAATCAACAAAAATTATGCCATTCGAAAGCTATTGCCAAGGAGATTATAGATCAATTAACATCTAAGCTTAAATCCACATGATCAAGGAGAATCGAAGAGAAACATTTTTGAGTGCAAAACTTTAATCACACATATCTTGCTCAATAATGCACCAATTCACACGATTTTTAGCTCAGAATCATCAGGAAAACAAGATCTACCAGAATATGTACATGAATTGCAAAATTAAAAGGTTCGAAAATTGACCTCTTGAAGAGCAGAATCTTGGAAATGCACGATCCACAGCTTGTATTGATCCAAATCCAGTCCAGAATGCTTGTGATGATGTTTGATGAAGAAAAGGAAGCTTGAACACGTGTAGATCTAGCTTAATTCTGAATTTCCATCTTCAGCTTCATGAGCTTCAACTGCTTGATTCTTGCACGAATTCAACAAACCAACACTTGATTCAGAAATGGTGAATTGTGATTAACCTCCTCCAAATTCTGTTATGATTTGGTATATATATGCTTTCCTAATCAACTTGCTAATCCATAATTAACTTGGTTAATGAAAATAAGGTGTTTTGCAAAAAATCAAAATTGCATGGTGCATGGACTAATCCCACGTGAACATTACCACTCCCTTCATCAAAGTCACTTAAAATCATCTTTTAAACACATTGGCAATGGTAGAAAGTCCATACAATGCACCATTTTTGAATTTTGCAATTTCCCTCCAAAAAAGGCATGGATATGCAAGTGATTATGTGATGAGATTTTATGTAATGTGATGCATGATTTGGAAATTAGAGGTCAAGAGAAGAATATTGCAAAAAGAACCACTCAATTTGGAGCTTTGGTTCAAAAGTTATGCTCATTTGAAGTTCTATGCATACTTGGCAATGATTTGATCATATCTCCTCAACCATTCATCAGATGCTCAGGATCTTGGACATTTTGGAAATAAGAGAGAGAGATCTTCAACTTTCGTGTTGGACAAAATTTCATTAGAAGCTTCTTTGATGTTGGAAAGTTGAATTGAATTTGAATCAAAAACTTGCCATTTTTGGAAAGTTGAAATTATAGGTCACTTTCCATTTTTGGAAACTTTTGACTTGACTTCAAATTCTTCAACCTTGATCTTTGAAATGATGAATAAGCATGATTTGGACATGAATGGGATGAAGAAACTCAATTTCCACATTCAAAATCCACAGTTGACTTTTCAGTTGACTGCATTGGCCCTTAGATGACCTGAAAGTGTTCTGATGAATTTGGGGCCTCAACCACTTGGGAACTTGCTCCAAAATGAGCCCATAGCTCACATGAGCTCCATGAAATGATCACATGATCCATATCTCAATGGAAACTTCATCTCTTGCACACAAGATTCACTTGAATTGCCTTGACTGTTGACTGCTTAAGCTGCAAGTAACAAAGGTCAATGACATATTTTTGTACATTTTGGTTAGGGATTAAAAGAAAAGCAATGATATACAAATGCAAGCCATGCTGGGTGATCAAGAACCACTCTTAAGAAAGATCCCACCCACAAGGAAGGAAACAAGGTGTCCAATGATTCTTGAGGCAATGCAATGTCATGATATGATGCCATGAGGGATCTTAGGGATAAAATTGGGGTCTTACACTATGGACCCTAGATGTAGAGTCGAGTGCTTTATTGTTGATCAAACATTGTCCGTAACTGGATAACCATAAAGACAGTTAGTGGGTACCCCACGAAGCATGCTGAGGGACATGAGTGACCTAGATGGAACTTGCCCATCCTGCGTAACAGGATAAATGTCTATGGACCAATATTGAACTGGACAAGGATGACACAGTCTATGCCTTGTGTTCAATATAGACATAAGAGCAAAAGGGTAATTATACACATAAGTATTATCATAGAAGGATTCGTCAGATCACATGACATTTTTTTGTCTTGGGTAGCAGTGATGTGTTGCTAGATACCGCTCACTATTTATTATGTTAAATGCATGATTTAATATAATTTCCAATACCGTGAAAACCTACAGGGTCACACCCAAAGGATGGATTGATGAGAGATAGAGTAACTAAGGAACACCGTAAGGTACAATGCACTTAAGTGAATTGTAGAACATCATAAGGTACGGTGTACTTAAATAGAATACGAAATATGGTAAGGTACCTCGTGCTTAAGTGATTTTGGCATATTATAAGATATGGGCCAAATACACTTAAGTGGACTTTTTAGCTTGAAGCCCACACAAGTGGTTCTATAAATAGAACCCTATGCAGAAGCATTAAATGCAATTGCATTTTTATTCTCTCTCTCTCTCTCTCTCTCTCTCTCTCAATCACTCAAAGCCTTCATTCGTAGCAGCTAGCACTGAGTTTGAAGGAATCCGTTCGTGTGGACCGAGTAGAGGCGTTGTCATCGTTCAACGTTCGTGATCACTCCGTAGATCTGCATCAAAGGTTTCAATCGTCACAAGAGGTAACGATTCTATCACTGATCATGCCCATTCGTAAGAATCACTAAAGGAGAAAATTTTAATTTCCGCTGCGTTTTGGATCGCCCTTCTGCTTCAAATATATACACAAAATCAAAGATAAGCTTAACCTACTAGGGACTACTCCCTAGTAGAGTCGCCATTTTTCTGTAGTGGTAAATTTTTTGAGATTAAGCTATCGATTAACTTAACTCGCAAAGCAAGAGTCGTCACCGCACTTTTATTGTTTCCAAAGGAAAAGGGAAAAAGTATGAACAAAAACCAAAGAAGTTTTTAAAACAAAACTAACAAAAGAGATAAGGGTCTGGGGGTCAGTTACGCAAAGGGAAGGTGTTAGCACCTTAAACATCCATGGTACTCCATGGGAACCTCTTTGAAAATTTGTACATTTTGGTTTGAAAAGGGTGTTGTTTGCAAAAGATTGGAGATATGGGGAAAGAAGTATAGTTTTCTTATTTATTGTATTTGCCAAGACATTTGAATTCTCATGCCTACGTACCAACAAAGTGCAATGGCGGATCAAAACCTCGTAGTTCGTGGTAAAAATATCAAATATGTTTGTTTTAATTCATTCATTTTTATGGAAAGACATTTTTTCATTTTAAGGAGAATACTCAACTAGTCACCCACAAGTATGAGAACTTTGCATCATCATGAGAATGGCTCCACATTAGATAAGTATCAACAAGTCTGCCACTAGCTATCTTAGATGGAAACTAATTATCATCAATAAAATTGAGATATGATAATTATATCTTAAATATGGAAATGCCTTGAGAAACGTTTTAAAAGGAAAAGGGCACGAAGGGCACAAAAATAATTTGAATGAGTTATGCATTTTTTAAGTCTTTTGAAATTCGTATCAATATACTTAAGATGAATTAGAACTTATTAAGGAAAAAGTTTGGAAAATCACTTGACAAAAGTCAAGGTTTATTGAGAAAGTGGTTCAAGTTAACAAAACAAGAAGGTTTTGGAAAGCAGAGAAGATTTGAAAATTAAAGAAGGGGGGAGAAGAAGAGACTATTCTAAAGCATAAAATAAAAGCTAGGGAGGAAAGATCTAACCAAGAAATAGAAAGATTTATGACATAAGTCAAGAAAGGATTCCCTCATTTCGATTAAGCCTCAAATAATAATTTATGTATCAGATGAAACAAAAATAACCATGCCAAGTCTTCAAAAGAAACCAAAAGTCAAAGGTACCAGATGAGTTCTAGGGTCTCAAATTGCAAGTCTCAAAGCAAAGGTCAAGATCCTAATTCTAAAGCCCATAACTCCACAATAATGCCAAGGATAGTAACCACAAGTCCATGGATCAGGATAACCAAGTTTCTTTTGTAGGTTTTTTCTTTAATAATGTCTTGTTTACAATGATATGAAAATAAAGTCCAAATGGACAAAGGACAAATGACAAAATTATAAATAATATGATATGGGATGCAAACATAAAGTATAAAGTAAATGGCATAAAGATAAAAAGCATAAAGTAAATGTCATAAAATAAAGGCATAGAGGTAAATGATTTTGAAGTAAAAGTTAATACAATTAAAATGTTAGTAGAAGATGTTAATAGAGATGGAAAGATGTTTTGATCATTTTTTGGAGAACGCTCAACTATCCACTCACAAGCATGAAAATATGAACCTATGCATCATTTATAAGAAGGGCTCCAACTTGGATAAAATCAACAAGTATGCCACTTGCTCTCACAAATGAAAAAGGAGAAATATTTTCACACAATACCATGAGGAGTAGGAGACTTACAATCTCACTTATAAAAATGTCTTTGCTTTTGGGACAAATTTAGAGTTATGTTAAGCAATCGTAATTGGACTTATGTAGAAGTCACAACTATCTGAGGTAGGTCAATAATAATGTTTGTGTTAATCCATGCTAGAGAAATGATATGTAAATCATTCTCCTAAAGTCATGTCACACAAAAAGAAAAAAGGGGATGACCAAACACAGAGACTAAGAGGATGGTCCATTACTTCAATCCACACTTCATGACACTTAGGACAAACTTATGAATCAATCCAAAGCACCTTAACTGATCCATGATAACTTAGAAGGTAGATTTGAAATGATGAAAGTTCACCAAGTACCAATCCATACATCATGCACAAGATGGATACAAACCATCCAATTGATCAAAGGGAAAATAAGGAGATGAAGAAGAAAGAAACAAGAGAAGTCACACCCGAATTAGACCAAAAGTTTGATCAAGTCATCATCAAAACCAATCATCCATTTTGGTGGATTAGGGTTTTCACCCCATCAACACCCAAGATCCATTGAGTTTAATGAGACTTAAAGTCCAAACCATCATGATCCAAGGCCAACACAAGCTCACAAGGGTCACACAAAAATAAAATAAAATTAAATTAAATAAAAATGCAACAAAAGTATTTTTGAATGAATTTTCAGATTGAAATAAAATGGAAAATCCATAAAGTACTTCAAACCACCAAATAAATGGCCAAGAAAATTATGGAAGGTTAGAAATAAAATAAGAAGCATATAAATTTTTTTCCATAATTAAAAATTGCAGAAAAATATTTTTAAACCAATTAAAACAAAGGAGAAAAGAGAAAATTCATAAAAAATAGAATATCAATGAAATAAAATGTGAAATAATAAAAATCATATGAAGAAAAATAGAAGATAATTTTAGAAATTATTTTGGGGTTTTTTGGATAAAAAATGAAATTAATATGAATTTTAAAAGAAAAGGCAATCGAAAATAATAAAAAGAAAAATAATTAAAATCTCAAAAAACACGGAGCGTTGGATCACGCCTCATTAATTGACGTGGCAGATCCAACACTCTATATGTCAGAGAATATGATGGAACTCGCTTCCAGCAAAACATAGGACCCAATTCAAATCCAACTAATCAGAATATTTCGTTCCTCCAACGTGTCTGACCAAACTCATACAGCCTAAGAAAACTTTGGTCGTCTTCTTTGGTGAGCTCTCACCAGAGTTTCATCATTTGGTAAATTCAGAACACGAGACGGCAACCATCGTGATTCTCTTCTCATCCCGAATCCAACCTCATGCTCCAAATTCATTTATATAAACTGAGCAAAGGGAATTTCATAGAAGTTTCAGAAACAAGCAAGCCACGAAAAAATAAAATAAAATGATGAACACGATCAATCAACACCAAATAAGTTAAGGGAAAGCATGAGAGAGTGAAGGACTACATTGTGGTAACCTGTTTGAGTTTATATGATGCTCAGAACAACCTTGTCCAAATAGTGATCAAAAGTTGATGAAGCTTGATTTGGTTAGAGCACTTTAGAAGGTCTCAGAGCTTGGGAACTATTGCAAAAGTTTCATAGGATGACGAAGGTTCTAATGGAATCAAGAATTTAGATTGAAACAAGCTGAAACTCAAAACACGATAGTTGGATTTTCGGGAAATATTTCAAGTTGCAGCAGGGATTTCTTGGCTCTCCAAAGCTTGGAAATGGATGCAATTGCTTCCTCTGTTTATAGGGAATGTGGTTGGACCCAAATACATGTGAAATGATGCAAAATTCATGCAAAAGGAATTTGATCCGAGTGTGAGAAAAGTGTGACTTAAAACTCCTCAAAACTCAGCCAAATGATGCGTTTTAAGGGTCAATTAACTTCTAGAGACTTGTTTAAACATGTTTAGGTCCAAAACACATGCTAATTTGGCCTTGAATTGAGATTAGTGAAGTTCAAAACTTGGGCAATGGCAATTTCTTCAGTTACAAGTCACCATGTTCAACCTAATGGGGCACCCTACTCATGAGGCATTTTGATCCCACTCTTTTTGCAATGTGTTAACATCTTGGCAAAGATTATAATGTACCAAGAAAGGTTACATTTGGATGCTTGAGCACAAAGTTATGTCATGCTGAAGTTGGCATGAAAAACTGATCATATAACTTAGAAAAATTTGAATGCTTCATGGTTGAAAATGACCTGTAATGTTTCAACGAATTCCATAGCCTTCCAAGCATATTCTAACCTTGATCCTTGAAGTAAACGTTTAGAGGGCTGTAAGACCCCAATTTTGGCCCTAAGATCCCTCATGGCATCATAACATTGCATTTGCAAAGCCTCAAGGATCATAAGCATCTTGGTTCCCCTTGCCTTTGGGGTTGGACCTCTTGTGAGTGGTTTGAGATCACCAAGCATGCTTGAGTTGTGTATTATTGCTTTTCTCATTTTGTTTACTAACCAAAAGCACAAAAATATGTCAATAACATCTTTTGTTTGTAGCTTAAGCAATCATAAGGTCAAAAGCTTCTAGGTGATCCTTTGTGCAATGATATGGCCAAGAGAATATGAAAGCAAGCATGGCAATGGTTCCCAAATCTCTCATCCATCAAATATGCCTCCCTAGTATCTCATGTCATCATTTTGATCAAAGCATATCAAAAGGTTTGAGGTTTGTGTCCCAAGGAAACCCTAATTCATCTGTGTATCAACAATGCCTTGCTCATGAAGCAACCTCAGCCCATGATCAAATACAATCAAGGGAAGTTATTTAATTCATCATTTAATGAATATTTGAACTTATTTGAGTGTCCTCAATCATCAATTCATCAAGATATGAGTTATGGACTTGAAAAGTTGATCAATCAATCCATCTGACTATGTTGAAATGCATTGAGACCTAACTTTTTATGTCTTGATCAAATGGAGATGACCCCAAGATAAAAAATGTTCTTAAGAACCATATGAACAACTTTCATGTTCATCGAAATTTTATTTGAAGCTTGGAAGGTCATCTCCCATTCCAAGACATTATAGGTCATTTTGACTGAAACCCTAATTTTGGGTCAACTTCCACAGAACATAACTCATTCATTTTTTTATGATTTTGAGGTGGAACAAAATGAATTGGAACTTTTATTGTGTCTACTTCAAATGTTATGTTGAGAAAAATTTCAAAATCTCAAAAGAAATATATGTGATAATGCAAAACATTATAGGTCACTTTGGGCCAAATGCATTGAAATGGAAAAATGTCCAACTTCAAGTGCCCATAACTTCTTCACCAAAAGCCCAAATGATGCAAAATTTAAGTCCAAATTGATTGTCTTGAAAAGATCTACAACTTTCATGTTGAAGGTTTTATCATTTGGAGCTTGCATCATTGAGACAGAAGGGTTGAACATTGGCCAAATTTGGAAACTTCACTTATGCATGTTTTGCACCTTATACTTTAAACTCAAAATTCACTAATTTCCAAGGCCCAATTGAAATTTTGATCAACATATCATTTGTTCCTTATGCAACAAGCTTTCTAACCATTACTCATGAGGTAGAATTTGGAGTTTGGAAGCACCATTTTCGAAGGCATGAAGATTTAATACATTTTGTGAAATTCAATTCAAATTGCCATGCATGACCTGTTTATACTCAATGTACACGTTCATTTGCAATCCACATGAGCTCAGCAGGTCATTCCAATACTCATTGGGCCTTCCACATGATCATACAAGCCCATGCAAGGAAAATTCATTTGCCATGCACACGAGTAAACTCACTTGTTCAGCCAATTCCAGCTATAAATACATGTGCTATGCTTCATAATTAACTAACCTAAGGGCGCCTGAAATGCTGCAAGAGTGAATTCCCAACCATACCAAAGGAACTAAATCCATTTTCTTCAAAAAATTCAGATCTGAAATTCAATTGAATTTGGTTGAATTTTCAGATCTAAAGTTCATAAACCTTCACCATTTGATCCATAGAAGTTATGTTTTGCAAAAGGAACCAAGGAAAGGGACTCAAAGCTTCATAATCCAAAGGTGTGGATCAACTGGTTTTTGCTTCGAATCTCTTTTTTCTTTGATCTATTGGCCTTGATATTGTGTTGACTGAAGTCCTCTCTATAGAGGCATCATTGCTGTATGTTTAATTTTTGAAATCAAGCAAGTTCATGATGAACACCATCAAGCTTCCATCTTTGATTTCTCTCTTGATAGGAATCTAGAGTGGAAGTGAGTGGTATAGGAGTGATGTACATCACTTCCTCTTTCGAACGGTGCCTAGATCGTCCATTTTCATGAGCATTTGAATCTCTGTGATTTTTGGCCATCGCCGGAGCTCACCGGAGAAGACGGCGGCGCTGGCCACCGTCTCATTGCCAGATCAATCCTGAGTCGTTGGATGCATTTCCCAGTTTATATCACAACCATCTAATCTTATGACTTTTATTAAATGTCCATGTGATGCGTTTGACTGAGGACTTTGGTAGGCGCGCGCTGATAGTCCTTGGATGTGCCAGCTCAATTAATGAGAATGGATCCAACGCCTCTCCTTTTTTCTGAGTTTTCTAATTTCCATTTATTTCTTTTATTTCATTTAACTTCAAAAATTCATAACTCTTTCATTTAATATCCAAAAAATATGGGACCAATTGCATTATTTCTCTTTTTAATTATAATTTCTAAAAATGTTTTTTTATATTTTTCATTTTATCATTTGATATTTTTTATGAATTTTCTCTTTTCTGGTTATTTTTAATTCATTTTAAATAGTTTTTGATATGCAAAAAAATACAAAAATATTTTCTCAACCTATTTGAATGATGATGGATCTATGAAAAATATTCTCATCAATTTTTTAATTGATTTGAGATTTATTTGAGATTTTAGTTCAATTAGGTTATTTTTATTTATTTTTTAATTGATTAAAATTAGTTTCTGACTTTTAAAAATGCTGAAATTTTTTGTCAACTTTGTTTGACCTTGTTGAACTTGGGATAAATCACTTGGACTTTTCAAAGTTGATTTGAAGTGATTTTGAAGTTTGAGCTTTCTTTAATATTTTAATTCAAGTTTATTTTTAAATATTAAAAATGCCAAAAATATTTTGTTCATTTCTTGACTTCCAATCTTCATCCCACTTTTGTTTTTGATAGTTTGACCATGATCCTCAATGTCATTGGTCAACAGTTGTTGATTGGTACATTACATTTCATTTAATTCACTTTATTCTGTTCATTTCCATTATCCGTCTTCTTCTTCTTCTCTTCTTTTGGATCAATGAGTTAAAGGTTGATAAGCTAGCATTGATTAGGGAGGTTTAATATTCCTTGATTCAAATCTAATTCATCTTGATCAAATGATCAAGTGAATGGCTTTGCATTAAGGATGGATTGCTTCCTAAATCATGCAAAGGACTTAAACCAATACAAGATCCTTTCTCTTCTATTTGGCATGGAAAGTTGTTGGAACTTGGTTCACTAATCAAGACTTCTAACTTGTGTTGTTGCCTACATTATTATTGACCAGCCTCAGATAGTTGTGACTTCTACATAAGTCCAATTACGATTGCTTAACATAGCGCTAAATTTGCCTTATGGCACCCTAACTACTAACATTGACCATTAACCATTAACATTTACCTTTTACACTTTACATTTATGCAATTTACTATCCTTGTACATATTATTCATTTGCTTTTCCCTTTGCTCATTGGAGCACATGTTTATGTTAATGCCATTTTCCTTTTGCTCACTTGAGCACATAATTGTGTATATATCATTGTGTTTGTGTTTTGATTGTTGTTGACCAAATGCAAAGGAATTTACAAATGGACTTAGACTTTAGGACTTTCCCTATGCAAATTTGGAGTCAAAGAGCAACTAGGCATTGGGCCTTTGGAGTGCTATAAAAGTCAAAGAGCAACTAGGCATTGAGCCTTTAGAATGCTATAAATATTGAAGAGAACTTTGAAAGGACCAATCTCTAAAACTTTTTCTTGTTCATTCTTGATTGTTGGATGGAAAATTTTAATGTGTGTATTCTTGTGCTAGGGATCCCAACATTGAGCCTAAGTGAGGAACCATTGCCATGAGCTTCTACGAGAGGGAGATCTAAGAGTCATTGAAGAACTTTCCAAGAGCTAAATTGATTGTTGATTTCTTGAGCTTATTATTATTTTGTTTGCTTATTCCAAAGGATGGGAGCTACTTGGATCATCAATATGATCTCAAGAGAGGAACTCCATTTGTGGTCTTGTCTCTTTTCCCTTATCTCTTGTATGATTAGGACTTTAGCCTTTCTTCTTTTTCCCTCCACTCTAACCCAAGCTAAAACTTTTGTGCAAACATTTAACACTTGTTTTCAAACATTAGAAACCTAAGCTTTATGCTTTCGTTTTTCAAACTTTCTTTTCATAACACTTATTTTGAATTGAACTTTTAAGCCAACTTTGACCATATTTTGTAAATATTTTTCATTGGTAAATATAACCCATTCAAATGTTTTTTTGTGGTTTCAATGGCCACCTTTCTTAATCAAACTTTTCATAACCTTTAGCTATTAGGTTTGATTTATCCTTGAGGTAGATGTAATACTCACCTATATCCTTAGTGATGGACAATGAGTCTTCCATGCTTATTATAGGCTTAACCCTTCACTAGCATGTTGAAGCTATCCTTACATGGTGGATTTGTGGTTTTAGGTTGAGTTTTCTCCCTTGGATAACAAAAGACCTTAAGGCTTTTGGACCAATCAATTCACCCACTCATTTTGAGATATTTACCATGAACTACGAGGTTTTGATCCTAATCTTTTTAAGATGGTACGTAGGCAATAGGTTTATCCATCCAAACACAAAATTTAAATAAACTTGTACATTCTCTTCTCATCTCTTCAATCATGTTTGCACAAATAAATTTTCACAAAAATACCAACCGTGCAACAAGTGTGAAAAGGGCTCCCTAGGAGTACCTAGGATGTTTTGGGTGCTTAAAACCTTCCAATTGCATAACCAACCCCCTTACCCAGATCTCTGACATTTTTACTAGTTTTTGATTCGATAAAACTTTTAGGTTTTTGTTCGCTTTCTAACCATTCCTTTGGATAAATAGAAGTGCGGTGGCGACTCGACTTGTATGGTTTACCTTGGATTTTGTCAATATCTCTAATGGTAATGAATACCCCGCTACAAGGGCATTATAAGGGAGATTTTGAAAAAAGAATCAGCCTCATATGTTGGGAATTGAAGAAGTTATGATCTTTGAAAGTTGGGAAAAAGTCACTTGAAAATATGTCAAATTTCACTAAGTCCACAAATGACCTATAATGTGTCCAAACATTTGATGATCCTCCAAGCATAATTGTCTTTTGTCAAATAAAGAGAAGTTTTAGATTATGTTGATAATATTTATAAGCAAAAATAAGCATTCAAAAATACTGAGAATTGAAGGAGTTGTGATCCTTGGAACTTTGACTTAAAATGTAGACTTTTTGGTTAAACCAGTTGGCACAAACTTGTGTACTTGGACTTTTCTTGCATTTCAAAGCACATGGGTGATCATATGAACTCAAAATAAGGTATCCTTGATTTCCTATTGATTAAATTTGTCAAATATTAAAGTTGCTTGTCGAAAAAGGCATGGAAATAAATACACGAACTTTTGACTTTCCTTGAGAAGTAAGCCACAAAACATTGAGATGCTCTTGGTTGAAAAGACCTATATTGAAATATAAACTTAATAAAACACATTTTTTTCTACTTTTATTAGTGGTTAGATAAGAAATTAATCATGTAAGCACAAAGATAAAACATCTACAAAGAGGTGCTTGGTGATCTCTACAAAAAGCAAACCCAAAGATGGATAAGGGGAAGGACCAAGATGTGACCTCGTTTGTGTGAAAATGATCCAAATGATATGTGGGATATTAGGGTTAAAAATTAGGGTATGACAACAGGGACCAACTTTAAGCCATGTCTTAGAAGGACAAGGAGAGTTTTAAGGAGTATGCTGAGAGATGGCTTTAGGTAGCCGCCCAGATCTGTCCTATGCTTGAAGAAAAAGAGATGACAAAGATTTTCCTAATGACTTTGATTTCATTTTACTATGAACGTATGATTGCAAGCGCACCAAATGAATTCACTGAAATGGTGAACATGGGAATGTGGCTTGAAGAGGCAGTCCGTGAGGGACGTTTAACTAAAGAAGTGGGTTCTTCCAGTAATGTTAAGAAGTTTAGAAGTGAGTTCATTAAGAAAAACGAACAAGAAGTTAGTGTCGTTTTGCATGGCAGACAAAGAAGAAGGTACCAACCACAATATTTCATAGCCATTTCTTTAATCATCAATCTACCAGTGGTAACTCCAACCTATCAACCACAGTTTCATCAACAACCTACTCAATAATCTACTCAACAGCATCAACAACAGACTCGTGCACAGTTAAACAACAAGAATCGGATCCAAAGAACACCCCATTTTGATCATATTCCAATGTCATATGCATAGTTGTTCCCGACTTTGTTAGCCAAAAATCATATTCAGACTCGATCTCCACCCTCTGTTCTAAAAGAAATCCCCTATTGGTACAAAGCTGATCAATTTTGTGTGTACCATTAAGGAGCGCCTGGTCACAACATAGAGAATTGTTATGGCTTAAAATCTGATGTTCAAAGGTTGATTAAAGGTGGCATTTTATCCTTCAAAGATGTTAATCCGAATGTATAGGCTAATCCCTTACCTCACCATGGGGGAGCTTCAGTAAACATGGTGCATAGTTTTCGAGGAAAATTTGCAGTCTTAGAGGTTAGGTTTATCAGAGAATCCTTAGTCAGAATGCATGCTAGTTTGACAAGGATTACCTTCGTTGATCATTAACACAATTGCATGAAATGTAGAATTTTCTTTGTAAATCCGCATACATGTCCTCTTGTACGCCAAGATATTCAGAAGTTGTCGGATCAAAGGACTATCACGATCACCTATGATATGAACCATGATGATGATGAAGTTAATGATATAGTACCTCAGTTCAATGTTCCCAAGCCTGTGGAGATCATTTACGATAGCCGAAAGACTTATGCTTTTCCTTTAGTTATCAGTTTTCCTGGTCCAGTTTCTTATAAATCTGACAAGGCTATACCATACAAGTATAACGCCACCGTGATTGAAGATGGAGTGAAGGTTTCTTTTCCTTTCGTTGTTAATATAGTTGATGCAAGCAGAGCCACAAGAAGTGGGCGTGTGTTTTCCTCTACAACTCCCATAAGAACTGAAGATGTCATTGTAGGGAAAACTCGGGTTAAGATTCCAGTTGATTCGGTTGGTCAGTCTAGTGGTACAAACCAGAAGGTGAATAGTGATAAAGTGCTGATATTGATAAAGAAAAGCGAGTATAACATGGTGGAGCAACTGTTGCACACACCATCAAAGATATTCCTGTTGTCCTTGTTAGTGAGCTCTAAGGCTCATCGAAAAGCTTTGAAAAAGGTTTTAAAAATAGCGTATGTAGATCATGACGTGACTCTGGGTCAATTTGACGATATTATAGCTAACATAACTACCTGTAATAATCTAAGTTTTTGTAATGAATAGATCCCTTAAGAGGGTGTAGCACCTCAAATTTGCACCTCCCATTTGTACATACATTTTCATGTTTAGGTCATTAGCATTGCATTGTCCACTGCATAGCATTGCATTGTCTATTGCCTAGTGCAAGTCATCAGTCAAGACTGGTCAGGAGAACCAGTTGTGCAAGCAAGCCAGTGCATTTCCTATGGAAGCAAAGCCCTAGGGTTGGTTCAATGAGTTCATGTCACCTAGGGATCATTTTGAAGTGGTTTGGCCAAAGGTTGGATGTTCAAAGCTCATCAGTCAAGATGTAATTCATCTGAAACCCTAGAAAGTCAACCAAAGTCAACTGTCAGTGCAATCATGGATTTGGAGGTGGGAGATGGTTGGAGAATCCTCATTCATGTCCATACAAGTCTCATTTGAAATTTCAAACATCAACATTGAAGAATTTGAGGTCAGATGAAAAGTTTCCAAAAATAGTAAGTGACCTGTAATTTGAAACTGCCAAAAATGGAATGGTTTTCTCCTCAAGATTACATGACCAAGAAAGATTCAAATGAAATTTTGTCTAACATAAAAGTTGAAGATCTTATTCTCCCCTTTCCAAAAAGTCCAAGATCATGAATTTCTCATGTATGGTTGAAAAGATATGGATCAATCATGGCCAAGTGAATTTGAACTTCAAGCATGCATAACTTTCACACCAAATGTCCAAATGGAGTGGTTCTTTTTGCAACATTTTTCTCTTGATCTCTACTATCCAAATCATGCATTACATTTCATCAATTATCATCACATGATCATTTCATATTTCACTTGATTTTTGGAGGGAATTTTCAAAATTTAAAATTGGCCAATTGTGTGAGCATTCTATCATTGCCAACAACTCCAAAATGCATTTTTAAGTGAAATTGAACCATAATCACGTGCACTGTTCATCATGCACATCATGCATAAGGTGAACTTGCTAATTTGCACTTACACCTTCATTTTCATTAATTACAATTGCATATGCTTAAACATGATTAAGGATTGGATTAACAGGGGGTATATAACCCTAAGCATAACTGAATTCTGCTAACAACATTCATTATTTTCAGATCTAGATCTAGAACACAAAATTTCTCTCTCAAATTTTCTTCCAATTACTTCATTTGCCAATCCATTTTCTTGTTTGATTCTTGTTATTGAGTTGATATTGAGCAGGATCCTTCATAGAATCAGCAGAAATCGTGCAGCATTAGAGTGTTTGGAGCTTGGAAGCAACAATGGCAAATCCACAATTCTGTGGAATCGTGCATAACTGAGCTTTGATCTTCCTTCTATTCACCTTCATAAGCATTGTAGAGGAGTTTTCAAGCATCACCAGGCCTCGAATCCAGCTGAATCCAGTTTTGCTTCTACAAGAGGTTAAAAATTCATTCTCATAATTTTGCTTTTAATGGACATGATATGATAGATCTTTGATTGCTTAGTAGATTGAGCTTTGAATCGTGTGAATCCGTGCCAAATTGAGTGAGAAATGTTAATTTGAAGTTTGGTTGATGATTATTGTTTCATTCGATCCGTGCATATATGATGTGTTTTGGATGAAATTGTTGTTGATTCTTGTTGCCTAATGAAAGATCTTTGCAATGCTATGCTTGATTTGTGTTTTTGTGCACATTTGAAATTTTCTGGAAATTTGATATGAAGATCATGAAGATCTTCATCATGTTCATACTGACTGCATATTTCCTGCGGAATTTACCACAGCCTTCATAGCATTACCTGCGAATTTACCTATGTGTTCTTCAACATTACCTGCGGATTCCGCTTTGCATGCATGCACGTTGCATTTAGGGTTTAAGTGAAACGACCGTGTTTCATGTTGGCGCGCCTGGCTTTTGAATGTGTACTCTGTTCGAACCTTGGCTCCAGCATTCTTCCATTTGGCTTCATTTATTATTATTTTTTTCATATATTCATATGTTATGCTTTCATCATTTTTTTTATTTTTTCATCCAATTCTAAAATCTATATTAAATTGAAAACACATCCAAAAATTATGACGTTTTCTGTGTTAGGTCCCATTTTCTGTCTAGATTTTTTTGGTTATTTTTACTCAAATTGTGCATGGCTGGTTTCTAATTGGTGCTAGAGAATGTTAACATGTATCATATTGTGTACCTTGCTTGCCATATCTTTTGTGAAATGATGAGTTTTAATCCAATGCTTTTGAAATTTTGCATGCTTAAACTAGACATCTTGATGGACATTTGGTGTTGAGTTTTCATTTTTATCATTTGTGGTTGCTGAGATATGCTCATGTTAATTTGGGTATGACAATGTGTGTCACACCTTTGCTTTCTCAACTTGATGAATTTCTTTGCCATGCCAATTAAATTCCAAATGATGTGATTTTTTGTATGATGCTTCTTCCGGATGTTTTGATTGATCATGATTTTTTGTGGATTTTTTGGATACGTTTCTGATTTGTTTGATATTTTTCTTGCTAGATGATCATTTGTGCACTTTTGAATAGTCTTGAAACTTCAATGCTTTGTGAAATGATGGTTGTTTATCCTATGGATGTGAAATTTTGCACATTGTTTCTAGACATATTGAAGTTTATTGTGGCTTTGGTTTGAGGTCTTTACCATTTGTCAATTCTGTTTTAGGCTTGTGCTAAGTTGATGTATCAAATTGTGTCCTATTTGAGCTTGTTTGTGCTTACCTTTCCTTATGGAATTTGATTACCATGTTTAAACTTTTCCAAATGCCTTGATTTTTGGTGTGATGATCATGTTGTGTGTTCTGTTTAGACATGATTTTTCTTGAGATTTATTGAGCCATTTTTGAATTAATGTGGATTTGTTCATTCTGTTGCCTCAATGTGGTTTCAATTTGCATGCCTTGCCATGATTGATTTGTGAAATGAATTTGGTGGATGCTATTGACATGAGACCTTTTGGATTATGTTCTTATTGGTTTCAGGTTGATTCATGTCAATTTTCATGTTCTGTTTTGAATTATTTCTCCCTCTTTGACCCTAGGCCTTGTCCTAGTGGTTTGTGCTTATGTTTGAGCTTTGTTTTCAGGATAAGAAGCACATGGCCATAAGAGGATTGATTCATTTGCTTGAGTTGGATTATTTGGTTGATGTTGACTAATCTTGACTTGTTTTGTAGGTTGATGTTAGCTCATTTGAGCTTGAGCTTGTGCCTTGCACATTGGTGCATTGTTTGTTTGACTATTGTTGACTGTTGACCATTGGTTGTCTGTTTGGCTTTTTGAGTTGTGTACTGATTGAGTTGGATTGTTTTCAGGTACCTTAGTTGCTTAAGTTCATTGTGAACTTGCTTTTGCTTTGCTTGATTGCTTAAGCATTGAGGTATAACTCTCTGACTTCATGTAGTCTGGAAGACTTGTCCTATTACTTGGGCAGGAACCTGTCTGAAGCCCTCCTTAAGAGGCAATGCTTGTGTTTGTTTACTTTTGTGCCAAGCAGAAAAAGACCTCTATGAGGCAATTGGCAGATAAAAGAGATGTGCAATCCATCTCCTGCTATTCAGTGTGTCATCCCTTTGCTCACACACCTTGTGTTGATGCATTGTGGATATTAACCCAAGATCCTTGTTGAGGCAGTCTTGTGGAGAAGAGTTCCTACTTTCTGAACTCCCACACCTTTCATTTGTCTGATGCTCTCCCAGGACGGGGATAAGAGCTGTGAAGTCTTATCTTCACTTCCCATTTCATCTGCTTCACCCTAACTCTCAATGTTAGGGTTAAGAGCTAACTTCACCCGATTCCAGTTGGCTTGTGTTTCACAGCCTAACCTTGTGTGAGCCCACTTTGTTTGTATATAGTGTGTGCTATTTGTGTGAATGATTGCTTTGCCTGTGCCGATTAGGATAGCTTGCTCCCTGTGCAAGTTAGATAGCAACCTTAACATAGGGATCGTATGCATGATAACTTCTAGGCTCGAGTCGTAGTCTCCCTAGTAGTTTGTGTCTCCCTTTGTATCTGGTTAGGCTAGTCCTTTTTCCCTGCGTAGGGGAACTACGTCGCCCTGATCCTCTCCGGGCGCCCTTTTGCTTTTGTCCCCTTTGTGTGTGTTTGGCAGTCGGTTTCCTGTGCTTGTTTGTTGTGTGTTGTTGGAGTCTGACATAAGTCCAGCGATTGGCAGTTGGTTTCCTGTGTGCGCTTGTTGGTTCGGAGTCTGATGTAAGTCCAGCGATTGGCATTCGGTTTCCATGTTTGCCTTTTTTGTGTGGAGTCTGACATAAGTCCAGCGATTGGCAGTCGGTTTCCTGTTTGTATTTGTGTTTTGTTTGGCGTGCGTTAGCCGAGCTACGAGTGCTCTGATTCTTCTTTAGTTCGAGAAGATACGTATGCATAGGAAGCAACATCCTAGCGAGCACGTTTCCCCCTGTCCCGAACTACGTCGACTCTGATGTCTGTGCCTGATAGACTACGTAGGCCCAGGATGCGATATCCTGCCGAGTTAGTTTCTTTTGTTTTCTGTGTCTCTTTTCAGCCAGTGTTTGATGTTTGAGCAGTGTTTAGCAACCTTTATCCTTTCTTTTGTGCGTGGATCCCGTCGAGTACGACGGATGCGTAGGGGTGCTAATACCTTCCCTTCGCATAACCGACTCCCGATCCCATCTCTCTTTGGTCGCAAGACCATGTCTTTTCCAGGTTTACTTCGAGCGTTTCCTTTCCCTATTTTGGGATAAATAACGCACGGTGGCGGCTTTGTTGTTTCGTTTTCCCGCCGGTTTTTCGCGTAATGCGACAGAGGGTAGAAATTACAGTATAGTGCTACATATTTCAATGAACTGTGTGAGTCACGCTCTTTCCAGTGTGCTGGTAGATACTGGGTCGTCAATGAATATGATGCCTAAATCAACACTTTCCAGATTATCTTTTCAAGGCGCTCCAATGAGGGGTAGTGAGATTATTATGAAGGCTTTCGATGGTTCCTGCAAAACTGTTATTGGAGAGGTAGACTTGCCTATGACTATTGGTCCTCACATTTTTCAGATCACATTCCAGGTTATGGACAATGAAGCAGCATACACTTGTTTATTTGGTCACTCGTGGATCCATGAGGCAGGGGCAGTCACCTCTACTCTTCATCATAAGCTCAAATTTGTAAAGAATGGGAAATTAAGGATGGTATGTGGAGAACGGGCTTTGATTGTGAGCCACCTTTCATCATTCTCTTATGTTGAAGCTGAAGATGCTATTGGAACCCAGTTCTAAGTCTTGTTTATTGTTGATCAAGATATTAAGAGAAGTGTACCATTCATTGGTTTCTTTGTCGTCTACAAAGGTTGTCAAAAAGGACACGGTCATGCGCCTTATTCAAGAAGTTTTCTGTAATGGAGGTTTCATTCATCCCACTCCACCTAAAGTCAGTGTTATTATAGAAGACGATCCTGAAAAGGATTCCCCATACCTCATTGTGCATGAAGTGTTTTTTCAAAACTGGATTGTTGTTAATGTCCCGTCCATTATTCACATTTCTAAGTAATGTTTTGTTGTCTTTTCCTTTTGCTCTGCCCAAGGCGAAAGAGTATTTCGTAGGGTTTTCTTTTAAAAAAATATGTTTCCTTTTGCTCTGCCCAAGGCAAAAGAGTTGGTGTCGACCTTTTGTTTCAAGATTTGGCAATCATTAATAAAAATGTCACCTTTTTATTTCCATGTTATTTGTTTTTACTTTTTTTTCTTTTTTCGAAAAATGGTAATTCTAAAACAAAAAATATAATAATCACTTTCAACATTTTCACACACTTCCACCTTTATTTGTTTCTAAATTCAAGCATAATCACATGTACAGATTAATTCATGAAACATCCATTAAAAACCATGACCCTATTCCCTCTCCCAACTTTGAATTCCTAGTATTTGAAGCTGAAGAGGAAAGTGTTAAAGAGATTCCTAATGAGATCTCTCGGTTACTCGAGGAGGAGGAAGAAACCATTCAGCCATATAAAGAACCAATGGAGGTAATCAACCTGGGTTCAGAAGAAGATAGAAAATAGGTGAAGATTGGAGCTTTGCTTATTCCAACTGTCAAAGAGAGAATGATAGAGCTTCTCAGAGAGTACGTGGATGTGTTTGCTTGGTCCTACCAAGACATGCCAAGGTTGGATACATATATTGTAGAGCACCATTTTCCTTTGAAGCTAGAATGTATTCCGATGAAGCATAAATTGAGAAGAACTTGCCCATATATGGCCGTAAAGATCAAAGAGGAAGTCCAAAAACAGATTGATGCATGCTTCCTTATCATGTCTGAATACCTTCAATGGTTGGCCAACATAGTGCCAGTTCCCAAGAAAGATGGCAAAGTTAGAATGTGTGTCGACTACATAGATCTAAATAAGGCCAATCCAAAGGATGATTTCCCATTACCACTTATTGACATGTTGGTTGAGAGAACTGCTAAATTCAAGATCTTCTCTTTCGTGGATGGATTCTCTGGGTACAATCAGATTAGAATGGCACTCGAAGATAGGGAGAAAATAACATTTATCATACCATGGGGGATATTCTGCTACAGAGTAATTCCTTTCCGTTTAAGGAATGCTGGTTTAACATATCAAAGATCCATGGCAACTCTCTTCCATGACATGATGCATAAAGAAATTGAAGTATATGTTGATGACATGATTGTTAAGTCTAGAACTGAAGAAGAACATGTGGAATATTTATTGAAGTTATTTCAGCACTTGAGAAAATATAAACTCCGCCTGAATCCCAACAAGTGCACTTATGGTGTTCGATCAAGAAAGCTCTTAGGTTTCATTGTTAGCCAAAGAGGAATTGAAGTTGATCCTGACAAAGTAAAAGCCATTCAAGACACGCCCGCGCCTAAAACTGAAAAGCAAGTGAGAGGATTTCTCAGATGTTTGAACTGCATCTCCATATTCATTTCTCATATGACTGCCACTTGTGGCTCTATATTCAAGCTTCTTCGAAAAGATCAGGGTTGTGTTTGGATGAAAGACTGCCAAAAAGCTTTTGATAGTATCAAATATTACTTGTTTGAGCATCCTATTCTGATTCATCTAGTAGAAGGAAGGCCTCTAATTATGTATTTGACTATATTGTAAGATTCCATGGGTTGTGTGCTTAGCCAATAAGATAAAAAAAGTAGAAAAGAGAATGTCATTTACTATCTGAGTAAGAAAATCACAGATTATGAGTCTTAGTATTCTATGCTTGAGAAGACCTATTGTGCCTTAGCTTGGGTTGCTCGTCGTCTTCGTCAATATATGTTGATCATACCACTTAGTTGATATACAAAATGGATCCAATCATGTACATCTTTAAAAAGCCTACTTTGACCGGAAGAATTACTCGTTGGCAGATGCTTTTGTCAAAATACGACATTGAGTATCATAGCCAAAAATCCATCAAATGGAGTATCTTGGCTGACCATTTGGCTCACCAGCCCATTGATGTTACCAATATATCAAGTTTGACTTCCTGGATGAAGATATGATGTATTTAAAGGCAAAAGACTATGATAAATCATTTCCAGATGAAGGGCAAGAGTCGGGATTCCGTTGGGGATTGATACTTTATAGAGCTATTAATGCTTACGGTAATGGAATTGGTGCCATCATTGTTACTCCTCATGGTTCCCACATTCCTTTTATCGCAAGGTTGACATCAATTATACAAACAACATTGTAGAGTATGAGGCTTGCAGTATGGGTCTCAAAGAAGCTATCGACTTGAGAATCAAGATTCTGGATATGTATAGAGACTCGCCTTTGGTAATGAATGATGACGTGATGTATAAAAGAAATTTTAACATGGTCTTGCTCAGATGCATGGATAGACACAAATCAACCCTATTAATGAAAGAGATTCATGAAGGGTTCTTTGGTACTCATGCCAATGGAAACACAATGGTGAAGAAAATATTAAGGGCATGATATTATTGGATCACAATGGAGTCCGATTGTTGCAAATATGTGAAGACATATCACAAATGCCAGATCTATGCAGACAAGATTCATGTACCTCCAACTCTTCTCAACTTTCTTTCTTCTCCTTGGCCTTTTCATGTGGGAATTGATATGATTGGAATGATTGAGCCCAAAGATTCGTACGAACATCGTTTCATACTGGTGGCCATTGACTATTTTACCAAATGGGTTGGAGCAGCGTCATATGCCAATGTCACCAAGCAAGTGGTTGTCCAGTGTATCGGTAAATTCATGACCATCAAGCTATGGATAAGCTTAACGTCAATAAAACCAGAGTTGCCACCGCACTTTTATTGTTTCCAAAGGAAAAGGGAAAAGTACGAACAAAACCAAAAGATAAGAAGTTTTCAAATCAAAACTAATAAAATTCCAGAGATTACAAGTAAGGGGGTTGGTTACACAGAGGGAAGGCGTTAGCACCCAAAGTGTCCTAAGTACTCCTAGGAAGCCCTTTTATGTGTGCATATATTTTTGGTATAAATGATGTTTGATAAAAAATAGAGTGTGGGGATAAGAAAAGAATTCATTGATTTATCTTTTTTGTTTGACAAGACCTTTAGTCTTGTGCCTACGTACCAACGTAAAAATGAGGGATCAAAAGCTTGTAGTTCGTGGTAAAAGTTTCAAATAAGTTGGGAATTGCTTTTAACAAACGTTTAATAAGAAAAGACACAAAGGGCCAAAAGTCTGAATGAAGTTGTTAGTTCTTTTTGTCTTTTAAAATTTTAAGTCAATATGATTAACTTTGTTTACAAATTTGATTTAAGAAAGAATGTGAAAATTCAATGGCATAAGGCCAAAGTTTCTAATTATTGAAACAAAGTCTAAGTTTGAAATCACAAGCAAAGAAGTTTTTGAAAAAGGGGAGAGATTTTGAAAATTAAAGAAGTGGGAGGAGATGAAGAGGCTATCCTAAGAAAAAAATTTAAAAGTTAAGAGTTGAAAAGATCTTACCAATGGGATGCAATCCAACAGACAAGAATGGCATATAAAAGCCCATTTTCCTTTGGACTTTAATCAAGCAATGATCAATAAGAAATGAGCAATATCCAGACATCATGAAGATCAAGGCATCAAATAAATATGGCCACGTCCAGGCAAGCACTTCAATAGCTATCAGTCTTCATTGTCTTCCCATGTATCGGATGAAATATTCCTTGATCAACTTAGAACAAAACATCAGACACAAGATCAAAATAACAATTAATCAAAGAGACAGAGTAGCAGTTGGACCCAAGAAATTCTCAAGTCTTGTATCAGACGAAGGCACAGTTCATAGTAGCTCAGTCTCAAGATGTTGGTATTGGCCAAGTTCTTTTAGCACAGGGAATATTTCCTAAACCTAAGTCCAAAAGTTCAGATCAAGTTCAACAGTCCACTAGATGTTTTTTAGGGTTTTTGTTATTATTAAGTATTTTAAGGTCCTAAGACCATAAAAAAAATCAAAACACTCAAACAATATATACAATCACAAGATATGGCTCAAATGAGCAAAGTGAAAAGGACATAAACATAAACAAGTTATATGAAATATAAATGGAAATGAATGATAAAGGATTGAAATTTAAATTGTATAATAGTAAATGACTTTAAAGTAAAGCAATATTAACATAAGTTAGTTAAATGTTAGTCAAAATTTAGTGATGATTTTTTATTGATTAAGTCATTCTTTGGAGAACACTCAACCATTAATTCACAAGTATGAACCCTTATACCAAGACATCTTCCATGAGAAGGGCTCTAATTTGGATAATTCAACAAGTATGCCACTAGCTCTCATGAAAGGAAAAAAGGTCAAGTCTCCACATAATGCCATGAATAATGAAAGGAAAAAAGGGGATCCATATATGATTCTTGTAACCATTGTGAACCTTAACATGATTAATCTCCTTCCACTGAGGATCTCAAACCCTAATTGTGAGCTTGATAGAGCATGGGTGGATGCATACACTACCTATAAAAGAAGTAAAGCTATGCATAGACATATTTTTGGTATTTTGGTTAGTAAACAAAGAAAAAAAGTATGATACAATCAAATGTGCTTGGTGATCTCTCCCAATGCAAACCCAATGAATGAGGGGTAAGGAGGATGTCAAGGTGTGATCCCAAAGCCAATGCAAATGATGAGATGGCATGAGGGATCTGAAGGTCAAAATTGAGGTCTTACAGCTGCCCCTATTTAAGGACATTCTAACTGAGGTTGTGAAGGTTAAAATCTTCATATCGACTTGTAATAGTAAAATCATGACCATCAAGTTATGAATAAGCTTAACGTCAATAAAACTAGAGTTGCCACCGCACTTTTATTGTTTTCAAAGGAAAAGGGAAAAGTATGAACAAAACCCAAAGATAAGAAGTTTTCAAATCAAAACTAATAAAATGCCAGAGATTACAGGTAAGGGGGTTGGTTACACAGAGGGAAGGTGTTAGCACCCAAAGTGTCCTAGGTACTCCTATGGATCCCTTTTTATGTATGTATGTGTTTTTGGTATAAAAGATGTTTGAGAAAAATAGAGTGTAGGGATGAGAAAAGAATTCATTGATTATATTTTTGTTTTGACAAGACCTTCGGACTTGTGCCTACGTACCAACATAAAAATGAGGATCAAAAGCTTGTAGTTCATGGTGATAATTTCAAAATGAGTGGGTTGCTTTTAACTAAAATTTAAGTTAAAAAAGGGGCACAAAAAGCCCAAAAGTTTGAATGAGTGTTAGTTCTTGTTGTTTTTTTGAAATTTTAAGTTAATAACGATTATGTTTTTTTACAAGTTTGATTTAAGAAAAGAGATTGAAAATTCATTGGCATAAGGCCAAAGTTTCTATTTAGAAATAAGGTTTAAGTTTGAAATCACAAGCAAAGAGAGTTTTTGAAAAGGGGGGGGGGAGATTTTGAAATTTAAGAAGTGGGAGGAGATGAAAAGGATAACCTAAGCATAAAATTAAAAGTTAAGAGTTGAAAAGATCTGACCAATGGGATGCAATCCAACAGACAAGAATATCTCATAGAAAACCCACTTTCCCTTTGGACTTTGAATCAAGAAATATTCAACAAGCAATTAGAAATATCAGACATCATGAAGATCAAGGCATCAAATAAAGATGGCCACATCGAAGCAAGCAAAATCCATAACTAGCAGTCTTCTTTGTCTTCTTATGTATCGGATGAAATACTCCTTGGTTAACTCAGAATAAAGCATTAGACATAAGATCAAAATAACAGTTGCATCAAGACCATGTAACAGATGAATTCTAGTGGATACCAAGACTTGCATCAGATGAAGGCACAATTCATAATAACTTGGTCTCAAAATGTTGGCATTGGCCAAGTCCTTTTGCATATGAAATGTTGCCTAGTCTTAAGTCAAAAAGCTCAGATCGAACTCAACAGTCCACACCAACATTTTTTAGGGGTTTTTGTTGTTTATTAAGTATTTTAAGGTCCTAAGACCACAAGCACAAACAAAATTCACAAACAAATATATACAATCACAATATAATGGCTCAAATGAGCAAAGTGAAAATGGCATAAACATAAACAACTTAAATGATATGAAAATGGAAATGAATGATAAATGACTTGAAATTAAATTGCATGAAGTAAATGACTTGAAAGCAAAGCGAAGTTAATAATGGTTAGTGTTAATCAAAGCTAATTAGATGTTAGTTGGTTTTGCTTTTTAATTGACTAAGTCATTCTTTGGAGAATGCTCAACCCTCTATTCACAAGCATGGATCCTTCAACCAAGACATCTTCCATGGGAAGGAAAAAAGGCCAATTTTCCACACAATACCATGAAAGAGAGGAGACTTACAATCCCACTTACTAGAATGTTATGCCTTTAGGGTCAAAATATAGCTCTATGTTAAGCAATTGTAATTGGACTTATGTAGAAGTCACAACTATCTGAGGTCGGGCAATAAAAATTTAGGTGCTAATACATGTTAGAGATTTAGTATAATGAACCAAACTCCTAAAACATACCACAAACTAAAAGAAAAAATCAAGGTGGATGGACCTATCTCATGCATACTTGTATTGGTTCATCTGACACAAAGTCATTTATGAACCAATTAGCCTTAGGATATTGAGATTTCATTGGTCAATGAAAGGGATGGGAGATAATGGGAATAAAGATGAAGAGAGAAGGGAGATGAGAGAAACACAAATTGGTCATGGGAAGAATATTATCAAATTAAAATCATTCATTCATTTTGGGAGATGAAATGTACATTTTATCAATCTCCTAAGTCCAATGATTTTAACCCAACAAAAGTCAAATCCACCTTGACCAAGACCCAAACAAATAGTTAAACATCTCAAGACCATAAAAATGTATCAACATAATTTTTACGCAATTAATCAATTAAAAATCAAATTAAAAATACATTAAAATTCAATTTAATTTGGTCAAAACCTAAAATCTCTTCAAAATACCAAATAAATGACCAAGTGATTTATCCTAGGTCAAACAAGGTCAAAGGACCTTAGAACAAAAAATTTCATGATTTTTGAAAAGTCATAAGTATTTTGAAGCAATTAAAAATATGCATAAAAATAATTAATTCATGAAAAATATCAAAATTAATCCAAAAAATAATTTTAATTCAGAAAATGAAAGAGGAAAATATTTAAAGATTTTTGGTGAAAGTCCCATATTTTTTGATTTAAAAATGAAATTATTATGAATTAAACAAAATAAAGCAATTAAACGAATAATCAAAAAAAAAAAACAAGAGCCATAAGATCTCCCTCATTAATTGAGGTGGTGGATCTGATGGACAAAACGTGCACTCCATCATGTTCCCAAGTCAATGTGTGTACTCGCATGGTAATCAGAAGTGAAGGCCAGGATTAGAAGATAGGGAGAAGATCTGATGGATAGGAGCACGACACCACACCACCAGAGCTAGGGCTCCGGTTGTCTTCTCCGGTGGACCTCACCGGATTGGTCCACTACCAACCACCACTAAACAAAAAAAAACAAGGACATGGATTCAAAGAAAAAATGCTTAGGAGCTCGAATTGGGCCTCAATTTTCTCCAATTCCAAGTCTATAAAAAGATAAAGGGACTTGAATTTTGAGGATCATGAACTGGGTTGCTTCAATTTGACCTCAAAGCAACTCAATCTTGTTGGCTACATTGGTAGGACTTAAGCCAACCAAAATTCACAAAGAATAATGAAGAATTAAGAGAGAATCGAAGAGATGAAGTTTCTGAAAAATCATCTTCGATTTGCTTCAAATTCACTTCATCTTGATCTGGATTTGCTTGCTTTATCTTCCTCTTGCTTGCAGAAACCAATTGAGATGAAAAGGGCAATGAATTCTTGGAGTTTGAACTTCCAAACAGAAGATAAAGTTCAAGCTCGATTTCAAATGAAATCTTCAAGAATTCTATGGAATGGAGGGTTTGGATTGCTCTGGCAAAGCTTGGGCAAGGTGTTGATGAAGTTTTGATCACATTGCACTTGTATTTACAGCCAATGCATATGTTTTTCACACACTTCCAATCAAATATCCAAAATTAGCAAGTTCCTTCATGAGCTAGCATGGGCGTGAGCAAAGCCCAAATGATCATTTGAAAAGGTCTAAAATCGTGCATAGGTCATGCTACAAGTGTTGCATTGAGCCATGCAATGTTGAAATGAGTTTGATCATGAAATCATTCCAAATGGTACCATACATTGCACCCATGCGGAAGTCCTTCAATATTAAACCAAATGAGATGATCATGGAATTTTTGGAAAGGTGAGATCAAGGGGAACAACTTTCATGTTGAACACTTTTTCATTTGAAGCTTGGATCATAATGAATTTTGAGGTGGAAGTTTGGAAGATCAAACATATATGAAAATTTTCTAAGTACCAAGTCAAATGTTCACTTCTTCCACCTTGAATAACTTTTTCTATGGACTTCAAATGGAAAAAGTTCCTTCATAAAAGTTGTAGCTCTTTCAAAACTATTCAATTTAGTCACCCGTTTGACCTCATTTGGATTTGGCATGAAGGAGTTATGCATTTTATAAGTTGAGGAAGATCACTTGTTCAGTGGTAATGGCCCAAAGTGACCTATAATGTTTCCTCTTGGAACATGCATTTAAAAGTTTAATTTGAACTTCCTCAAAACATCAAAGTTTACTTAGACATCTCGAATTTGATCATAGAATTTTAATGGCTTCCATATCATAAAAAATGAGCAAGTTATGGTCTTGGGAAGTTGACCTCCTAACTAGGGTTCAGACAAAATGACCTATAATCTTTCACCATAAAACATTACTTCCTAAGCAAAACTAGATCTTGACTTAAACATCAAAGTTGTTATAAATGTCATAAGGAGAAACGCTTCTCTTGGAATAATTTCCATATGACATAAATTGTAGGAGATGGGGTCTAGGGAACCCCAATTTTGACTAGTTGACTTTCTCTGTTCAACCACCATGATCCATCTTGATAGCTTGACATTCTCTTGACTTTTGGGACTCATGGAGGATCATATATTCATAATATAATGTAATATGAATTATCCCTTGAAATATTTGATCAAATAATGAAGAAATTTGCTGAGGAAGTGACATAAGATACCTAGATGAATTAGGGTTTCTAAGGCAAATAAACTTCAAACTCTTGAAGAATTCTTGAATAAAATGATATGTGAAAACCATAGGGATCCATATATGATGTCTATAACCAATGTGAACCATTTATTGATTGATCTCCTTGCATTGAGGGTCTCAAACCCTAGATATGAACTTGATGGAGCATAGGTGGGTATGCACACAACCTACAAAAGCAACAAACTATACATTGACATATTTTTGGTATTTTGGTTTGTGAATAATGAAAAACAAAGTATGATACAGTCAAATTATGCTTGGTGATCTCTCCCAATGCAAACCTAATGAATGAGGGGTAAGGAGGATGCCAAGGCGTGATCCCAAAGCTAATGCATATGATGAGATAGCAGGTGGAATCTTAGGGTCAAAATTGGGGTCTTACAGCTGCCCCTATTTAAGGACATTCTAACTGAGGATATGAAGGTTAAAATATTCGTATCAACTTAGTAGAATGTACTTAAATAACAACACTAGAAACTAATTTTGGTCCCTAAGAGACCTCATGATGCATTTGATATGAAATGCTAAAACAATCTTCGTGGGGAATCAATTGCCACAAAGGAAAAGAATCTGGGGAGACTGAAAGTCCACAGGAGTATGACGTATTCCATAAGGAAAAGCTCACTAGGGGAGACAGAGACTCTAGGGATAAACTGTTGTGCGTAGGCCAGGCTACGACTTGAAAACTACAGGAGACACGAAGGGGATTCCATGAAAATAAATCAATGGAAGGACTCAGTCTGGGGATAAGGGAAAATCTGCAGGGGAAACGGGTAAACCAGAATAAACCGAGATACTCGAACCGAGCAGGGAATTGGCGACTTTCACTAAGGAAATACACACTCAAACTCAACTGGGGAATAATGAACTTCAACACAGGAGTACTAGAAGTATATTATCTATTACCGGTTACTGGGTAGGAAGGTAACATAATATGACAAAGAGGCATCCGTTATCGGTTGGGGTAAACATATCGAGGATGAATCACTGGGAAAAAGGCGGTATATTCGTTACCGGTTACTGGGTAATAATAGACTGCCAAGAAAAGTAGGATTTACAATTACCTGTTACTGGGCAGAAGACCAAAGAGAGAATATATGTCACTAGTTATAGTGAACATATCAAGGATAAACTCAAAGGAAGAATATTTGTAATCGGTTAGGATGAACATATCAAGGATAGACTGCCGAGAAAAAAAAGTACGAATTATATCTATCAGTTACTGGATAGAATACTAAAGAGAGAATATCCGCCACCGATTAGGATGAACATATCAAGGATAGACTCAGCAGGGGAAAGCAGGATTTACAACTACCTGTTACTGGGCAGAAAACCACAAAGAGGAGAAAACTCGTCATCGGTTAGGATGAACATATCAATGATTAACTCTCTGGGGAATGAAATAGGGAATACAACTACCTTTTTACTGGGTAGAAAACCACAAAGGGGAGAATATCCGTCATCGGTTAGTATGAACATATCAAGGATAAACTTCCTGGGGAAACGTGAAAATGAATCCGCTGGGAAAAATAAAGGAGGTAAATTACTTTTACTAGGTATTGGACAAAAGTAAAGTATCCGCAAATCGAAAAGAACATTACCAGCTACTGGGTAATATACTTTTAGGGGACCAAAAATATTTGTCTAGGTAAGAGCTAGAAATAAACGGTCAAAAAAAGACTCAACCTGATGAGGATATAACTCAAGGGGAGTGGTTCCATACAGATGATTAACCGGTGAGGAAACTGAAAGAATAATCATCCACAAGGGAATAATTCAGTGGGGAATGAGAAAGTTTAAATTCTTTCTGCTTAAGGGGCTGACACTCTACTGTTGAAAAAGGACAGACGCACAAAATCTGCATAGGGAAATAATATCACCGTAGTAGAGGATCAGAAGTAAGGAATCAATTGCAATAAAATGCACAAGGAAATATATGATGCATGAATGTGTATGTATATGATTGATGATTATGCTGAAAAAGCAATCACAAGGGATACAAATGTCACCAATTTGAATCATCGCTACAACACTCGGTTATCTCGATAAGATGGAAACACCAAATGGAGAAACATGTTGGGGGTGGATGTAAATCAACTGGTTCTGAACGTATCAAACCTGGCTGGGGATTGAGAGAAGATTTGCCGATGACCTGAATTGTCAACTTTACGGGGAATTTTAGTTCAACATCATACCAAATGGAAGACAACCTCGCAAGGGACTAAATCAAATACTGCTCATGAATCAACATTGTCGGGAAACGGAAATGAACTCCGTTGGGGACTACAGCTTAGCTGGGGAAGTGATTACAAACTTAGTTGGGGAAGTGATTTGCTGTTGGGGAGGAAAAGGTTACCAAACCAACCGTTTGGGAGAAACCAACAATGCTTCGTACTTTAGGACTTACCCATTCTCAGTTTTCTGTTCTTATTCCTTACTGCCATCAATTTTGCCTTTAAAGTAATTGCGATTATTTTTTAAGAAA
Source organism: Lathyrus oleraceus (assembly GCF_024323335.1). NCBI lineage: Eukaryota > Viridiplantae > Streptophyta > Magnoliopsida > Fabales > Fabaceae > Lathyrus > Lathyrus oleraceus. The sequence goes on along the minus strand of NC_066585.1, from coordinate 347,735,839 downwards.
AAATGTTTTTTATTTTTATTAATTCAAATTTCAAAATTATTATCATAAAATTCAATTTTATTTAGCTGAAAAAATATATAAGAGTAGAAACAATTGGATAAAAAGCTAAACTTTATTTAATAGAATGGTAGTCCGTAAATGACAAGACTCCATAGATCTTTTACAAAAAGTTGAAAAATTGTCATTTACATGGAAAAGGGGGCTACATTGAATACAATGATCACTAATCTTTCTACAAACTTCAATATCCGCTGCGCTCTTGGCTTCGGTTGAGAATGATGAATCAGAACTGACTGACTTGCTCAAAACTGCTCCCATGAATAGGGAATCAACCAAATGCAGTTACTTACCATAATCCCTGATTTTTGCATAGATTGCCCTAGGGTTGGGTACTCAATCTATCGGGATGAAGTTTCTGTTTCATGTCTCTATTTTTTTCCTGGATCTCCCTTTTGGGTTTTCAATCCACCGAGATGCTCATTTTTGCCTAAGTCGCCCTTTCGGGTTTTCAACTTAGCGAGTTATTCTTTTCTTTTTGGGCGAAGTATTTCATGACTGCATCGGAAATCACATGACGAGTGAACTTTTCACCATCATAGTTATAAGAATCAAAGCATCACCTGAAAAGGCTCTCTTCACAACATATGCCTTCATAATTAGGAGTCTATTTACCCCTAGCATCAGGTTTGAAAGATAGATTTTTCTTGAGCACAAGGTCACCTTCTTTGAACACACGAGGCCTGACTTTCTTATCAAATGTCTTCTTCATTCTCTGCTGATATAATTGACCATGACACATGGCATTCAATATTTTCTCTTCAATTAAGTTCAACTGGTCATATCTGGTCTGGCACCATTCAGCTTCTGTCAACTTGGCTTCCATCAGCACACATAGTGACGGGATCTCAACCTCCACGGGGAGCACAACTTCCATACCATAAACAAGAGAGAAAGTGGTTGCCCCTGTTGAAGTGCGGATGGATGTACGGTACCCATGTAAAGCAAATGGGAGCATCTTATGCCAATCTCTATATGTTATCACCATCTTCTGAATGATCCTTTTGATGTTCATGTTTGCAGCTTCAACAGCCCCATTCATCTTTGGTCTTTTGGGAGAAGAATTATGATGTGCAAGTTTGATCCATTGTCATTAATGATCTTACTTGGAACACCATAACTGCATATAATCTGATTCTTGATAAACCTTACAACAAGTTGATTGATTACGTTTGCATACGATGCCACTTCAACCCTCTTGGTTAAGTAATCAATAGCCACCAGAATGAAACAATGTCTGTTTGAAGCTTTGGGCTCAATCATGCCGTTCATATCAATTCCCCACATGGAGAAGGGCCATGGAGAGGAAATGACATTTAATAGTGTCGGGGGAACATTAATCTTATCTGCATAAGTTTGACACTTAAGACATTTCTTCGCAAACTTGTAACAGTCAGATTCAATTGTCATCCAATAGTAACATGCTCTTAACATTTTTTATCCACAGCATGTCCATTGGAATGAGTACCAAAGGAACCTTCATAGACTTTAGTCATCAATATGTTTTCTTCGTGTCTATCCACACATATGAGCAAGACCATATCAAAATCTCTTTTGTAAAGCACATCACCGTTCAGGTAGAAGTTGCCAGCTAATCTTCTCAAAGTCTTCTTATCCTTCAAAGATTCCCCAGTCGGGTAAATCTGACTTTGGAGGAAACACTTGATACCAAAATACCAAGGTTTTTCATCCTTGACTTCTTTAATAGTGAACACATGAGTTGGCCTATCAAGATGTATCACAGTTAAATTGGGAACTTTATTCCAAAATTTCACCACAATCATTGAAGCCAGCGTCTCAAGAGCATCTGCCATCCGGTTTTCATCTCGAGGGATATGATGAAACTCAACCTTTGTAAAGAAAGTCGAAATCCTCCTTGCGTAATCTCTATATGGTATCAAACCGAGTTGATTCGTCTCCAATTTACTTTTGATCTGATTCACAACCAAAGCTGAATCTCCATAGACGTCAAGATATTTTATTCTGAGATCAATGGCCTCTTCAAGCCCCATAATGCAAGCTTCATACTCACCTATATTGTTTATACACTTGAAAGTCAATCTAGCTGTAAACGGAAAATGAGTGCCTTGAGAAGTAATAATCACTGCCCCAATTCCATTACCGTACTGATTAACAGCTCCATCAAATACCATGCCCCAACGGGAACTAGGTTATGGCCCTTCTTCAAACAATGGTTCATCACAATCTTTCATTTTAAAGTACAAGATCTCTTCATCCGGAAAATCATATTGTACTGACTGGTAATCTTCAATGGGTTGGTGAGCCAAGATACTACCTTTAATCTCTTTTTGAGTTTGGTATTCAATATCATACTCTGATAACAACATATGCCAACGGGCAATCCTCCCAACTAAAGCAGGCTTCTCAAAAATATACTTGATTGGATCCATTTTGGATATCAACCAAGTAGTATGATTCAACATATAATGGCGCAGACGCTTAGCAGCCCAAGCCAATGCGCAACAAGTCTTTTCAAGCATAGAATATTGGATCTCGCAGTCAGTGAATTTCTTACTAAGGTAGTAAATTGCATATTCTTTCTTTCCAGATTCATCTTGGTGACCTAGAACACAACCCATACTATCATCAAGCACAGTCAAATACATGATCAACGGTCTTCCTTCAACATGCGGAGACAGAATCAGAGGCTCAAGAAGATACTCTTTGATACTGTCAAAAGCTTTCTGGCAATTTTCAGTCCAATCACAAGACTGATCTTTTTCGAAGAAGCTTGAATATAGGCGCACACGTAGTAGTCATATGTGATATGAATCTTGAGATGTAATTCAAACGGCCGAGGACACCTCTGGCTTGCTTCTCAGTTTTAGGCACGGGCATTTCTTGTATTGCTTTGACCTTGGAGGGATCAACTTCAATACCCTTCTTGCTCACAATAAAGCCCAACAACTTACCAGAACGAACACCAAAAGTACACTTATTGGGATTCAAGCGGAGTTTGTACTTCCTCAAATGCTGGAATAACTTTAGCAAATGCTTAACATGTTCTTCTTGATCACTTGATTTGGCAATCATATCATCAACATATACTTCAATCTCTTTATGCATCATATCATGAAAAAGAGTGGTCATAGCTCTCTGGTATGTTGCACTAGCAGTTTTTTAAACCGAAAGGCATCACTCTATAACATAATGTTCCCCAAGGTGTAATGAATGTGGTTTTCTCCATATCTTCAGGTGCCATCTTGATCTGATTATAACCGGAAAATCCATCCATAAACGAAAAGACTTTGAATTTAGCTGTATTGTCTACCAACATATCAATGTGTGGTAGGGGAAATCATCTTTCAGAATAGCTTTGTTCAAATCTCTATAATCAACGCACATACAGACTTTTCTATCCTTCTTAGGAATAGGCACAATATTGGCCGCCAACTGTGGATACTCATCAGTAACAAGAAAACCAGCATCAATCTTCTTCTGCACTTCCTCTTTGATCTTTACTGTCATATTAGGATGAGTCCTCCTCAACTTTTGCTTAACTGGAGGGAATTCTGGCTTCAACGGAAATCTATGCTCCACAATCTCAGAATCCAACCCAGGCATGTCTTGATAGGACAAAGCAAACACGTTTGAATACTCTCGAAGAAGATCAATCAACCTCTTCTTATCCTCTGGACACAGTTGATACCCAATCTTGACTTCCTTCACATCATCTTCGGAACCCAAGTTGACTAGCTCGATCTCCTCTTCAAACGGCTAAATGGTTTTTTCCTCATGCTCAAGTAAACGAGATCATTCATCAGATACCTCTTCATCATCAGTTTGTTCCTCAGTCTCAAACACAGGGAAATCAAAATTTGGAGAGGGAGTAGGATCATTGTATTCAATGGGTTTGGGAACTAACCTGCATAATGATTTGATATTTTGATTTTAGAGAAGTGAATTATCACCAAATATTATGCAGATGGGCAATTATTTTTTATTTTTATGTTTTTTGTGATTACCATTTCCAGAAGAGCAAAAAGTAAAAATAAATCATCATACATGTGGATGAATAAAATTGTATTTCATTGATGATAATTGAAATGCCTAACAATGTCCATTTCTCCCTTAGGCACAGGAGAAGGATTTTTCTTTAAAAATGAAAACAAATTACTTAGAGCGGTGAACAACAATAGGAACATCAACAGTAACCCAATTGTTTCAAGTCTGGCCATTCATCACAAAGTTGGCGCAAGCTTCATCTTCATCGTCAACATCCTCGATCGCAGCAGCTAAGTGTTTATCATTACCATGAATGAACCCTTCACCGTGAAAACTCGGTTGCACATATTCAGCTTTGACGTTGAACGACCTTAATTGAAATACCAATCCGGCCCTATTATTTTTTTCAAGAATTTCTACCATGCGACCCCACAGATCAGTGCTTCTAGTCTCAATATCTTTCTGAGCATCCTTGAAAGAAGACATGGGTGCCCCAGTTTTCTTCACTTCATCAATAATAGACAAGGCTTGGAAAAACGTTCCAACCTCCTCCACAATTTCAACATACGAAAAGGATGACAGATGGCTCACTAAAAATGCCTTCTCTCCTCCAACAACAACAAGCTTGCCGTTCTTCACAAATTTAAGCTTCTGATGTAGAGTGGATGTTACAACTCCTGCTTCATGAATACCTGGCCTTCCTAATAAATAGCTATAGGCCAGGGGGATATCCATTACTTGAAAAGTAATCTAAAAATCACTCGGACCTATCTTTACTAGAAGATCCACTTCACCAATGACGGTTTTACAAAAACCATCAAATGCTTTAACGATCACGCCACTGTATCTCATTGGGGCGCCTTGATGGGAGATTCTTGACAGATTTGATTTTAGAAGTACGTTCAGAGACGAACCAGTGTCGACCAACACATTGGACATTGCATCCTCTTTGCAGTTCATTGAAATATGGAGTGCTAGGTTGTGATTTCTGCCTTCCTCAGGAAGCTCTTCATCACAAAAGCTCGCACTATTGCAAGACGTGATATTATCCATAATATGGCCAAACTGATCCACAGTCACATCGTGCTCAACATAGGCCTGCTCAAGTACCTTCTGCAATTCCTCTCTACGTGCTTCAGAATTCATTAACAGATACAACACTTAAATCTCCGATGGGGTTTGGAGCAGCTGCCCCACCATATTAAACTCACTCTTCTTAATCAGACACAAAACTTCATCATCATCATCATCAGTCTTCAGCTTGCTGGATTCACCAGACTAACATACTGGAGCATTAACCGAATTTATCACTGGCATATCCACCTTCTTACTGACCGGACCTTTGCAATATCAACTATATTCACCAGAGAATCTACTACAGGTAACGAAATCTCTTGACCATTCTCCACCGTTGTGGCTTTATAGTGATAAGGAATAGCTTTATCGGATGCGTACGGGATGGTGCCCGCTAACCGTATAACCAATGGCGATACGATCTATTGACGCCGTTGTTGTTGCTATTATCGAACTGGATAACAAACCGCTCAGGGGTTTTAAACACCGGAACAATCACATTGACATCATCTCCCACATCCCTCTACTGTTGGATCTGGATTACATTCTCATCCATCAACTTCTGGATATCTTTCTTGACAACCATACAACCACTGAAGTTCATACTACAGATTTCACAACCATCATGGTCATGCTCACAATCATTGATGAAACACAGAGTTCTATGCATCTCCATCAGAGTCCTACGGATACGTCGTACATCAAATACTCGTAAATTCCTTGGACATCCGTCTACCATGTTGACTGAAGCATTACCATGAGCAGGAAACGGGTTAGCTTCCTCATTAGGCACACGGTCATCAAAGGACACCATCCCACTCTTCACAAGATTTTGTACTTCGTACTTCAGCGAGTAGCAATTCTCGATGTCATGGCCAGGGGCTCCCTGGTGAAAGGTACAACGGAGTTCAGGTTTGTATCACCATGGAAGTGGCTCAGGAATTTGAGGTGGATTTCTTGGTTGGATGAGGTTATTGAGAACCAAAGATGGTTACAGCACTGCATAGGACATGGGAATAGGGTCAAAAGAGACCTTCTTCATCTCAAAACTATGTTGTTTATTATTGTTGTTGTTGTAGTTGGTTCTTTGTTGCGGTTGTTGTTGACGTTGTTGTTGTTGAATTGGAACATATTGATTGTTGGAAGTGTTGGGAAAAACTGGAATCACTGAAGAAACTTGATGTTGATGCTGACGCGGTTGAAAACTTCTTCTTACATGAGGCCTCATTTGCCTCCCTATAGATACTGAATTAGTTTCCCCTTCCTTTTTCCTGGAGAAACTCCCACCATACTTCTTGTTGGACGATGCTTCTTCCTTAGACAGACGTCCTTCACAGACTCCTTCTTCTAACCTCATCCCCATGTTTACCATTTTGGTAAAGTCACTGGGGTCACTGGAAATCATATGTTCGTAATAAAATGAACTCAAGGTCTTCAAGAAAATCTTTGTCATCTCCTTCTCTTCTAATGGAGGATTAATCTGAGTAGCAAGTTCCCTACACCTCTGAGCAAATTCTTTAAATGTCTCCTTTTGAGACATTGAACTCAGCAGGTCTCTATCAGGCGCCATATCCATATTATAATTGTATTTCTTAACAAAAGCTTTACCCAAATCATTGAAAGTACGAACACTTGCACTGTCTAGCCCCATATACCATCTCAGAGCAGCACCAGTCAAACTGTCTTGAAAGTAGTGAATCAGCAACTGATCATTATCAGTTTGAGTCGACATCTTTCTGGCTTACATAACAAGGTGGCTAAGTGGAGAAGTATTTCCCTTATACTTTTCAAAGTCAGGGACTTTGAACTTCATCGGGATCTTCACATTCGGTACTAAGCAGAGTTCAGCAGTACTCTTACCAAACAGGTCATTTCCACTCAAGTTTTTCAACTCCTTTCATAGCTCAAGGAATTGATCCTTCATTCTATCGATATTCTCATATACGTCTGGGCCCTCAGATGGATCAGAATGGTAGATGGTATCCTTAACACGTAGAAAAGTATGAAGAACTGGAGGCGGCACAAACATGACTGGGATAGATGCCAGCATAGAAGCAAAGGTAGGTGCAAACCCTTCAGGTATGAAGTTTGGTGGCATCCCCCATGGGAATCCATCTGGCATGGAAGGACCAGGTTGACTAGCAGTAACGGGAACAGTCGAGGTAGCAACCTCGGAAATGACAGTCCTTTGGGGAGGAGTTGCGGGAGTTGGTGAAGACTGATTCTGCGCAGCAAGAACAGACTCCATCATGGCAGTCAACTGTGCAATCTCATCCTTCATCTCGCTATTCTCTTATTCCAAATGTTCCATGATCTTGGGTTTATTGGCACGAGTGTTGTATCGGTGAGTTAGCGTGGCTGAAGCATAGAAGAATAACCGATAAGACATCTGGCGGAAGAAAACCTGTTATGCAAATGATGCATGAAACGCAATGTTTTTGTTTATTCTTAATTTCAAGGAACATATGAAGTTCTATTTGCAAGTATAATAATAATAGTAATAATTTGAGTGACCCTAAAAATCTATTTTATTCATAAAATTTGGAAGGATTACACTGAGTATAATTTTAGAAACCAGAGTACAAATACAAGAGAAAAGGAAACTAATCATCCTAAGGATCCCCTAGCAACGGTATCAGATGATCTAGGTGCAGGCACGTACTTCCTTTGGATACGTCAAATCTCGGACTCAAAAGATGTCTTCATCTGAACTTTCTCAAGGATAAGCTTATCAAAGATCTTCTTCCAAGCACCGGAAGGTTGCGGCATACTATAGGAAGGTGGATCCTCTGGCTCTCTCTGTCTTTTCACTGCTCGATCTTCAAGATGTTCATTATGTGAATCCTTGTCTTTCGACTCAAGATGCAACTCCACATGCTTTTGGCTTAAAGCATGGAACTGCTCTTCCAACGTATCTCTCTCTTGCTTCATCTTGGTGAGTGCCTCTTCCAACTCCTCTATATCTTGGTTAGGGAGAGTTGGTGGCTCAGCCACAACCAAAGACATAGGTCTTTCACAAGCATATAACATCTTCAACTCCAAATCTCTCTTCTTCACCCAAGTAGTGTAAGCTTCCAAAGCTACACAGTTGCAATTACCAAGCTCAAATATTCCTTTCCTATGCATATTATTCCAAGCATGTACCATCTTCTGCTTCAAATGTTGGGGATCTTTACCCTCTTGATAGAAAAGACCTTCTAACTGAGTGTTATTAGGTTTGTCTCTAAAGGGGAACCCAAGTTGACGACGAGCCAAAGCAGGGTTGTAGTTGATTCCTCCTTGTGTACCAATGAGGGGCACATTAGAGAATTCACCACAACTATCACTAATATCCACACTACTCAATGCAGGATCATACCAAACAATATCATTATAAGTGAGATCCATAAGTCTCTAGGACCACCGTAGACATTGTTTGTTCTCCATAAAACCAGGCGTCTGAGGCAAGTGCGAAATAAACCACTTGTACAGAAGAGGAACATAGCACACAATAGTCCCACCACCCTTAGAATTTCTCAAATTCAAAGAGAAGTACATATCACCCAACAGAGTAGGAACAGGGTTCCCAATTAAGAAGATTCTAATGGTGTTAACATCAACAAAGCCGTCAATGTTAGGGAACAAAGCTAAACTATAGATGAGCAACACAAAGATGGCTTCAAAAGCATCCACACTACCGGCTTGAGAAAACACAGTAGCTTTTCCAATGAGGAATTCAGAAGTCAACCCAAAAATTCCTCCTTTCTTCAGCCAATGAGCCTCAATCTCAGACTTCTTCAGATGAAGAGCTTCAACTATGATATGAGATATGGGAATCTCCTCCAATCCACTAAAAGGTAACTTGTCAGATACGGGTATTCCCAAGAGATGGGCATAATCTTCCAACGTATGCACAAGCTGGTAATCAGGAAAAGTGAAGCACCGATAGAGAGGATCATAGAACTGAACCAAAATACTCAAGAGTCCTTCAACCACATCAGCAGATAACACAGATAAAAGCTTCCCATTATGTTGCTTGAAGTTCAAGGGATATAATTTAAAGGATGACAACTTCCTTAGCTCTTTCAAGTTAGGACATTTGAAATTTTACTTCTTAGTGTTCCTTCGTCCATAATCCATGGTCTGAAAATATTTGCAAATAAGACCTCAGTTCCTTAAAACTTATTTTTCTATGACGAATGTTATGATGCTCATGAATGTATGAAAGCAACAATCACAAACAAGGGATCACACACAAGGAAAACACAAACAAAGGTCAAGGGATAGATCAAGTCATTTGCCAAGATCAATCATCCATTTTGGTGGATTATGGTTTTCACCTTATCAACACCCAAGTTCCAGTGATATTGACAAGACTTGATCGAATCAACCAAGAATCAAAGGGTTTGTTGCGAGTCACGAGAATGGAGTCAGGTTAAGAACCATCCCAAAGGAGTGTACTAAGGATAAAAAACCTGTAGATCATGTTTTAAAAAAGTTTCCAGAGTCTTAATTCCATCTATCGGATATTACAGGTTAGGATGACTTACTCATCAACCCATAATATTCTTAAGAGAAACTCGTCTGAGTGTAGTATCGCGTAACAACTGTTATCAGGTCTACACCTGAACAGTCTCCGCACTACGTCCTAAATAGGCAAAGTTTGGTTAAATGTTCTATGGTCCTCAGCTTCTCGAACCTTAAATCAGAGAAAGTAATTCCTAACCACAAATAACTTGTGTGACATTAGAAACTCCAAAAGGGTTTCCACTGAATTGATGGGTCTCAAGTCAACTTGTTAAGGACTACTCCACACAAGTTGAACATGAATATACCATCCTCCTATCTTAATTTCACTCAAGTTTGGGTTAGAACTTATCTCACCACTCAGAGGTCACCAAGCACAACAAGCAGATTATATCATGCAAACAAGTATACAAACATCAAATATACAAATATATACACATGAAAAAGTAGGCTACACCCACTGAGGACTACTCCCCAGCAAAGTTGCCACTTAATTTCTGTAGTGGTAAATTCATGACCATCAAGCTATGGATAAGCTTAACGTCAATAAAACCAGAGTCGCCACCGCGCTTTTATTGTTTCCAAAGGAAAAGGGAAAAGTACGAACAAAACCCAAATATAAGAAGTTTTCAAATCAAAACTAATAAAATGCCAGAGATTATAGGTAAGGGGGTTGGTTGCACAAAGGGAAGGTGTTAGCACCCAAAGTGTCCTAGGGAGCCCTTTTTTATGTGTGTATCTGTTTTTGGTATAAAAGATGTTTGAGAAAAATAGAGTGTAGGGATGAGAAAAGAATTCATTGATTATATTTTTGTGTTCGACAAGACCTTCGGACTTGTGCCTACGTACCAACATAAAAATGAGGGATCAAAACCTCGTAGTTCGTGGTAATAATTTCCAAATGAGTGGGTTGCTTTTAATAAAAATTTATGTTAAAAAAGGGGCACAAAGAGCCCAAAAGTTTGAATGAGTGTTACTTCTTTTTGTCTTTTGAAATTTTAAGTTAATAATGATTAGATTTATTTACAAGTTTGATTTAAGAAAAGAGTTCGATAATTCCTTGGCATAAGGCCAAAGTTTCTATTTTGAAATAAGGTCTATGTTTGAAATCACAAGCAAAGAGAGTTTTTGAAAAGGGGGAGACATTTTGAAATATAAGAAGTGGGAGGAGATGAAGAGGCTAACCTAAGCATAAAATTAAAATGTAAGAGTTGAAAAGATCTGACCAATGGGATGCAATCCAACAGACAAGAATGTCATATAGAAAACCCATTTTCCCTTTGGACTTTAAATCAAGCAATATTCAACAAGTAATTAGCAATATCAGCCATCGTGAAGATCAAGGCACCAAATAAAGATGGCCACATCCAAGCAAGCAAAATCCATAGCTAGCAGTCTTCTTTGTCTTCTTATGTATCAGATGAAATACTCCTTGGTTAACTCATAATAAAGCATTAGACACAAGATCAAAATAACAGTTGCATCAAGACCATGTAGCAGATCAATTCAAGTAGATCCCAAGACTTGCATCAGATGAAGGCACAATTCATAATAACTTGGTCTCAAAATGTTGGCATTGGCCAAGTCCTTTTGCATATGGAATGTGGCCTAGTCTTAAGTCCAAAAGTTTAGATCGAACTCAACAGTCCACACAAACATTTTTAGGGGTTTTTGTTGTTTATTAAGTATTTTAAGGTCCTAAGACCACAAGCACAAACAAAATTCACAAACAAATATATACAATCACATTATAATGGCTCAAATGAGCAAAGTGAAAATGGCATAAACATAAACAACTTAAATGACATGAAAATGGAAATGAATGATAAATGAACTAAAATTAAATTGCATGAAGTAAATGACTTGAAAGTAAAGCGAAGTTAATAATGGTTAGTGTTAATCAAAGTTAATTAGACGTTAGTTGGTTTTGCTTTTTAATTGATTAAGTCATTCTTTGGAGAACACTCAACCCTCTATTCACAAGCATGGATCCTTGAACCAAGTCATCTTCCATGGGAAGGAAAAAATGCCATGTTTCCACACAATACCATGGAAGAGGGGAGACTTACAATCCCACTTACTAGAATGTTATGCCTTTAGGGTCAAAATATAGCTCTATGTTAAGCAATTGTAATTGGACTTATGTAGAAGTCACAACTATCTGAGGTCACGTGATACTACACTCAGACGAGTTTCTCTTGAGAATATTATGGGTCGATGAGTCAGTCATCTTAACCTGTAATATTCGATAGATGGAATTAAGACTCTGGGAACTTTTTAGAATATGATCTACAGGTTTTATCCTTAGTTCACTCCTTTGGGATGGTTCTTACTCAGACTCCATGCTCGTGACTTACAACAAACCCTTGATTCTTGGTTGATCCAATCAAGTCTTGTCAATATCAATGGAACTTGGGTGTTGATAAGGTGTAAACCATAATCCACCAAAATGGATGATTGATCTTGACAAAGACATGATTCATCCCTTGACCTTTATTTTCTTGCCTTGTGTGTGATCCCTTTTTTTTTATTGTTGCATTCATGCATTCATGCGGATCATAACATTCATCATACGAAAAATTCAAGGATCTGAGCCATTATTTGCAAATATTTTCAGACCATGGATTATGGACGAAGGAACACTAAGAAGTACAGTTGCAGATGTCCCGACTTGAAAGAGTTAAGGAAGCTAACATCTGTTGTATTAGATCCCTTGGACTTCAAACAATGTCATCGGAAGCTTCTGTCTATCTTGTCCGCTAATGTGGTTGAAGAACTTCTGAGTGTGTTAGTGCAGTTCTACGACCCTCTCTACCACTGATTCACATTTCCTGATTATCAGATTATGCCTACGTTGGAGGAGTATTCCCATCTCTTGGGAATACCTGTTTCTAGCAAGGTACCTTTTAGTTGATTGGAATAGATTCCCAAATCTCATCTTATTGTCGAAGCTCTTCACTTGAAGAAGTCTGAGATAGAGGCTCATTGGGTGAAGAAATGAGGGTTATTTGGGTTGCCATCTGATTTCCTCATCAAAGAAGCTATTATTTTTACTCAAGCCGGTAGTATGGATGCTTTTGAAGCTATCTTTGTGTTGCTCATTTATGGATTAGCTTTGTTCCCTAACATTGGCGGTTTTGTTGATGTTAACGCCATCAGACTTTTCTTGATTGGGAATCCTGTGCCTACTTTATTGGGTGATATGTACTTCTATTTGCATCTAAGGAACTCTAAGGGTGGTGGAACTATTGTCTGTTGCATTCCTCTTCTGTACAAGTGGTTTATTTCTCACTTGCCTCAGACACCTGCTTTTGTGGAGAACAAACAATGTCTACGGTAGTCTCAGAGACTTATGTCTCTCACTAATGATGATATAGTTTGGTATGATCTTTCTTTGAGCAGTTTGGAGATTATTGATTATTGTGGTGAATTCTCTAATGTGCCTCTCATTGGTACACAAGGAGGAATTAACTACAACCCTGCTTTGGCTCGTCGTCAACTTGGCTTCCCCTTGAGAGACAAACCTAATAACACTTTGTTAGAAGGTCTTTTCTATCAAGAGGGTAAAGATTCCCAATATTTGAAGCAGAAGATTGTGCATGCTTGGTATAATGTGCATAGGAAGGGAAGATCCGAGCTTGGTCCGCGCAATTGTGTAGCTTTGGAAGCTTACACTCTTTGGGTGAAGAAGAGAGCTTTGGAGTTGAAGATGCCTTATCCTTATGAGAGAACTATATCTATGGTTGTGGTTGAGCCATTAACTCTCCCTAACCAAGATATAGAGGAGTTGGAAGACGCACTCGCCAAGATGAAACAAGAGAAGAATATGTGGGAAGAGCGTTTTCGTGCTTTGAGTAAGAAGCATGAGGAGTTGCAGTTAGAGCCTAAGGACAAAGATGCACTCATTGAGCTACTTGAAGACTGAGTGACAAAGAGGCAGAGAGAGTCGGAGGTTTCATCTTCTAGCATGCCTCAGTCTTCCGTTGCTTGGAAGAAGATTGTTGATTAGCTTGTCCTCGAGAAGACTCAGATGAAGGTTGCTTTTGAGACCGAGATTCGACGCATTCGAAGGAAGTACGCGCCTACAGCCAGATCTTCTAACGTTTTTGTTAGGGATCCTTAGGATGACTAGTCTCCTTTTCTCTTGTATTTTTTATTTGGTTTCTGAAATTGTACTCAGTGTAATGCTTCCAATTTTATAAATAAAAGAGATTTTTGGTCATATCAAATTGTTGCAATTATGGTTATATATATATATATATATATATATATATATATATATATATATATATATATATATATATATATATATATTCAAATAATATAGTAAGTTCCTTGAAAAATGAAAATAAACAATCAAGCATTGCATTTCATGCATCATTTGCATAAGTAGGTTTCTCTTTCGCCAGATGTCTCATTTGTGTTTCCTCCGTGCTTCAGCCAAGCTGACTCATCGGTACAACACTCGCGCCAATCATCTGAGAATCATGGAACATCTTGAGCAAGAGAATAGATAGCTGAAGGACGAGACCGCCCGCCTGACTGCCATGATGGAGTCAGTGCTAGCTGCCCAAAGCCAGTCTTCTCCAACACCCGCAACTCCTCCTCCTCAAAGGGATATTATTTTAGAGATGGCTACCTCTATCATGCCTACTGCTACCGCTTATTTTGCGCTCGCCATGCCTGCCGGATTCCCGTGGGGAATGCCGCCGAACTTCATGCCTGAAGGCTTTATGCCTAATTTTGCTTCCATGTCGGCATCTAGCCCGGTCATGTCTATGCCACCTCCCGTTGTGCACACCTTACCTCGCGTAGAAGACACCATTTATCATTCCGAGCCATCTGAGGGCCCGAATGTTTATGAGAAAATGGATGAGATGAAGGATCAATTTCTTAAGCTACGTAAGGAATTGAAGACATTAAGAGGAAAGGATCTTTTTGGGAAAAGTGCTTATGAGTTATGTCTGGTGCCAAATGTGAAGGTTCTAGTGAAATTCAAAGTGCAAGACTTTGAAAAATACAGAGGGAACTCATGTCCGCTCAGTCATTTGGTGATGTATGCTCGCAAAATGTCTACCCAAACAGATAATGACCAGCTATTAATCCACTACTTCTAAGATAGTGTGACTGGTGTTGCGGTCAGATGGTATATGGGGTTGGACAGTGCAAGTATCCACACTTTCAACAATTTGGGAGACATTCAAAGAATATGCACAGATGGAAAGAATTAGCTGCTCAGATCACCCCTCCTTTAGAGGAGAAAGAGATGAGAAAGATATTTTTGAAGACCCTGAGTTCATTTTACTATGAATGTATGATTGCCAGTGCCCCTAGTGCATTTACCAAAATGGTAAATATGGGGATGAGGCTTGAAGAAGGTGTCTGAGAGGGACGATTGTCAAAGGAGGAAGCATCATCAAGTAAGAGATATGGAAGCAGTTTTGGGAAGAAAAAAGACAGCGAAGCCAACGCAATACCAATGGGAGGCAGAGGAGGCCTCAGATCAGAATGAGTCAACCATCCCGTCAACATCATCATCAAGTATCCTCAGTAATTCCAGTATTTTCGAACAGTCAATGAACACCAATTCAGCAACAACAACAACCACAACAACGAGCAAACATCTACAACAACAACAATACCAACAATTATCACCTACAAAATTTCGAGAGGAAGAGGGTCTCTTTTGAACCAATTCCTATGACTTATGCAGAGTTGTATCCGTCTTTGGTTCTCAAGAACCTACTCCAACCGAGAAACCTGCCACAAATTCCAGAACCACTTCCATGGTGGTACAAACCTGAACTCCGTTGTGCTTTTCATCAAGCGGCACCTGGACATGACATTCAGAACTGCTATCCGCTCAAGTACGAAGTTCAGAAGTTGATAAAGAGTGGAATGGTATACTTCGAGGACCGTGCACCGAATGTGAAAGCAAATCCACTACCCGCTCATGGGAATTCTTCTGTTAACATGGTAGATGGCTGTCCTAGGGAGTTCAAGGTGTTTGATGTCCGTTTCATCATAAGGTCTTTAGTGACGATGCATAAGGACATTTATATGGTGATTGATTGTGAGCATGACCATGACCGTTGTGCTATATCCAGTGTCAACCCGAGGGGTTGTATGATTGTGAAAAGGGACATCCAGCGGTTGATGGATGAAGGCATGATTCAAATTGTTCAATCCCATCATGTAGATGACGATGTGAATGTCATAGTGCCCGTTTTCAAGAATTTGGAAAGAGTAGTCATTCAGTACGACAACAGTAATAGTAACAGCAACAGTCAAAGGTAGGTATCATCGTTTTTTATACGGTTTGCGGGCCCAGTCCCGTATTCATCTGATAAAGTTGTTCTGTATCAGTACAATGCAACAATGTTGAAAGATGGTCAGGAGGTTCCATTGCCTACGGCCAGATCTATAGTGAGTATTGCTAATGTTACTAAGGTAAACTATAGGGGTCGAGTGTTTGGGCCGGTGTTCCCAAAGGATAAGGAAGAATCAGCTGTCAATAAGAAAGTGGAAGTGCCTGTTGTAAATCCAATTAGTGCTTCAAAGTGTCAGTCTGGTGAATCCAACAATTTGAAGGCTAATGATGATGATGAGGTACTTCGTCTAATAAAGAAGAGTGAGTTTAATATGGTGGAGAAGCTGCTCGAAACCCCCTTGAAGATTTCAGTGATGTCTCTGCTAATGAATTCAGAAGCGCACAGGGAAGCACTGGAAAGAGTTCTAGAGCAAGCATTTGTGGAACATGATGTTACGGTGGATCAGTTTGATCATATATTAGCTAACATCACTTCTTGCAATAACCTCAGTTTTTGTGATGAGGAACTCCCTGAGGAGGGTAGGAATCATAATTTGGCTCTGCATATCTCCATGAATTGCAAAGATGATGCTTTGTCTAATGTGCTTGTTGACACTGGGTCTTCATTGAATGTGTTGCCTAAGTCAACATTGTCGAAGATGTCATACCAAGGAGCAACTATGAGGTATAATGGCGTAATCGTCAAAGCTTTTGACGGTTCACACAAAATAGTGATAGGTGAAGTGGACCTTCTAGTGAAGATAGGTCCGAGTGACTTCCAAATTACTTTTCAAGTAATGGATATCCACTCGGCCTACAGTTGTCTGTTGGGAAGGCCATGGATCCATGAGGCAGGAGTTGTTACCTCCATATTGCATAAGAAGCTCAAATTTGAGAAGAATGGGAAACTTGTTATCGAATGGGAAACTTGTGCTAGAGGATGACGAAGAGGAAGACTGCACCAATTTTGTGACACATGGAAAGGCTTGAAACAATTGGACTGTTGTTGACATTCCTATTATTTTGCATCGATCTAAGTAATTGCTTTTATATGTTTTAAAAATCCTTTTCCTATGCCTAAGGGGGAAGTGAACATTGTTGGGCATTTTCAAATTTGATCATCAATAAAATTAATTCTATTCATCCATATCTATGATGTTTTGTTTTTACTTTTTGCTTTATTCTGAAATTGGTAATCACAAAAAACATAAATAAACAATATAATTGTCCATCTGCATGATATTTGGTCACAAAATTCACTTCTCTAAAATCGAAATATCAAATCATTATGCAGGTTGGTTTCTAACCCCATTGAATACATTGATCCTTCTCCAAATTTTGAATTCCCTGTGTTTGAGGCCAGGGAGGAAAGTGATGAAGAAGTGAGTGATGAATTGTCTCATCTTCTTAATCATGATGAAAAAGCCATTCAGCCGTTTGAAGAGCAGATTGAGTTAGCCAACTTGGGTTCCATGGATGATGTGAAGGAAGTCAAGATTGGGTCTCGACTGTGTCCAGATGCGAAGAAGGGGTTGATTGATCTTCTCCGAGAGTATTCAGATGTGTTTGGTTGGTCCTATCAAGACATGCCTAGTTTAGATTATGAGATTGTGGAGCATAGATTTTTGTTGAAGCCAGAATGCCCGCCAGTCAAGCAGAAGTTGAGAAGAAGTACAGAAGAAGATTGATGTCGATTTCCTTATGACCGTTGAGTATCCACAATGGGTGGCCAATATTGTGCTTGTTCCAAAGAAAGATGGAAAAGTACGCATGTGTGTCGATTATAGAGATTTGAATAAATCCAGTCTGAAAGATGATTTCCCTCTACCACACATTGATATGTTGGTAGATAATACTGCTAAATCCAAAGTCTTTTGGTGTATGGATGGATTTTCCAGATATAATCAGATCAAGATGGCACCCGAAGATATGGAGAAGACCACATTCATTACACCTTGGGGAACATTATGTTATAGAGTAATGCCTTTCGGTTTAAAGAATGCTGGTGCAACTTACCAAAGAGCAATGACTACTCTTTTTCATGATATGATGCACAAAAAGATTGAAGTTTATGTCAATGACATGATTGCTAAATCTATTGATGAAGAGGAACATGTTGAGCATTTGTTGAAGGTATTCCAGCGTTTGAGGAAGTATAAACTCTGCTTGAATCCTAATAAGTGTACTTTTGGTGTTCGTTCTAGTAAGTTGTTGGGCTTTATTATTAGCGAGAAAGGTATTGAGGTTGATCCTACCAAGGTCAAAGCAATACAAGAGATGTTTGCACCCAAAATTGAGAAGCAGGTCAGAGATTTTCTCGGCCGATTGAACTATATTTCTAGATTCATTTCACACATGACTGCCACATGTGCGCCTATATTCAAGCTTCTTATGAAAGATCAGTCTTGTGATTGGACCGAAGACTGCCAGAAAGCCTTTGATAGTATCAAACAATATCTGCTTGAGCCTCTGATTTTGTCTCCACCTGTTGAAGGAAGACCATTGATAATGTATTTGATTGTGGTTGAAGATAGTATGGGTTGTGTTCTTAGTCAGTAAGATGAGACTGGAAAGAAAGAATTTGCAATCTACTACCTCAGTAAAAAGTTCACCGACTGTGAGACTCGGTATTCTATGCTAGAGAAGATTTGTTATTCATTGACTCGGTATTCCTGATGAAGAGATCTTGCACTTGAAAATGAAGGATTGTGATGAACCATTGCTTGAAGAAGGGCCAGAACCTGGTTCCCGTTGGGGCATGGTATTTGATGGAGTTGGTAATCAATATGGTAATGGCGTTGGGGCAGTGATTATTACTTCTCAAGGCACGCATTTTCCCTTTACAGCTAGATTGACTTTCAAGTGTACAAACAACATGGCAGAATATGAAACTTGCATTATGGGGCTTGAAGAGGCCATTGATCTCAGAATCAAGCATTTAGATGTCTTTGGAGATTCAGCTTTAGTTGTGAATCAGATCAAAGGTGAATGGAAGACGAGTCTACCCGGTTTGATACCATATAGAGACTATGCGAGGAGGATTTCAACTTTCGTTAACAAGGTTGAACTTTATCATATCCCTCGAGATAAGAACCGGATGGCAGATACTCTTGCAACGTTGGCATCCATGATTATTGTGAAGTATTGGAATGAGGTTCCCAATTTGACCGTGATGTGTCTTGATAGGCCAGCTCATGTGTTTGTTGTGGAAGAAGTCAAAGATGAAAAGCCATGGTATTACGATATCAAATGTTTCCTCCAAAGTCAATTTACCCATCTGGGGCACCTTTGAAAGATAAGAAGACTTTGTGAAGATTATACGGCAACTTCTACCTGAACGGTTATGTGTTGTATAAAAGAAATTTCGACATGGTTCTGCTCAGATGCGTGGATAGACACGAAGTAGACTTGTTGATGACTGAAGTTCATGAAGGTTCCTTTGGTACTCATTCCAATGGACATGCAATGACGAAGAAGATGTTGCGAGCAGGTTACTATTGGCTGACAATGGAATCCGACTGTTACAAGTTAGTGAAGAAATGCCACAAGTGTCAAATTTATACGGATAAGATTCATGTTCCTCCGACACTGTTGAACGTCATTTCCTCCCCATGGCCCTTCTTCATGTGGGGGATTGTAATGATTGGTATGATTGAGCCCAAAGCTTTGAATGGACATCATTTCATTTTGGTGGCTATTGACTACTTCACAAAAAGGGTTGAAGCGACATCGTATGCAAATTTAACCAAGCAAGTTGTTGTAAGGTTTATCAAGAATCAGATCATATGCCGATATGGTGTGCCAAGTAAGATCATTATTGATAATGGATCGAACTTGAATAATAATATGGTGGAAGATCTTTGTAAAGACTTCAAGATCTCACATCATAGTTCTTCTCCCTATAGACCCAAGATGAATGTGATTGTTGAAGCTACAAATAAGAACATTAAGAAGATTATTCAAAAGATGGTTGTGACATATAAGGATTGGCATGAGATGCTCCCATTTGCTTTGCATGAGTATCGTACATCCATTTGCACTTCAACAGGGGCAACCCCTTTCTCTCTTGTTTGTGGTATGGAAACAGTGCTCCCCGTAGAGGTTGAGATTCCATCATTGCGTGTGCTCATGGAAGCCAAGACGACTGAGGCCGAATGGTGTCAAACCAGGTTTGATCAGTTGATATTGATTAAAGAGAAGAGATTGACTGCCATGTGTCATGGTCAGTTATATCAATAGAGGATGAAGAAAGCTTTTTGTAAGAAGGTCAGACCTCGTGTATTCAGGGAAGGTGACCTTGTGCTCAAGAAGATTTTATCGTTTAAACCAGATGCTAGGGGCAAATGGACTCCTAATTATGAAGGCCCATATGTTATTAAGAGAGCCTTTTCAGGTGGTGCATTGATTTTTACAACAATGGATGGTGAAGAGCTCACTCGTTCTGTAAATGCAGATGAAGTCAAGAAATACTTCGCCTAAAAAGAAAAAGAACAGTTCGCTAAGTTGAAAACCTGAAAGGGCGGCTTAGGCAAAAATGAGCGTCTCGGTGGATTGAAAACCCGAAAGGTCGATCCAGGAAAAAGTTAGAGACATAAAATAGAAAGAATTTTCCCGATAAGTTGAATACACCACCTTGAGGCAACTTATGCAAAAGTTAGGGACTATGGCAAGTAACTGCATTCTGCTGATCTTCAATTTTGGAGAAGTTTTATTGAGCACAAGAGTTGACATCAACTCATCATTCCCATTAGCGGGCAAAAGCACCATGGATATCAAGAGTTGGTAGAAGGATTGGTGATCAATTTTATTCAATGTAACCCTTTTTCCATGTAAATTACCATTTTCAAACTTTGTAAGATCTATGGAGTCTTGTCATTTACAGACTACCATTCTATTAAATAAAGTTAAGCTTTTATCCAATTGTTTCCACTCTTATTTACTTCAGCTAAATAGTTTAAATTTTATTATGATCATTTTTTGAATTTAAATTTTTTAATCAAAATCATTTTCTTAAACATATAAAAGCAAGAGTTTTAAAGCAATTAAAAATAAATATCAACAGCATTTCGAAAAATAGCAACTCCTAAGTGTGGATCATTAATGGTTCCTACGAGAAGTTAACCCTTAGTTATCCCTAACCGAGTTTAGTTGATTCAGTTCCCCTGCGGAGTGTTTTAATCCCCAGCGGATCTGGGGACATTCCCCAGCAGATCTTGTGTATTCCTCAGCAGGGTTTATGTTTGTTTTAATCTCCGGTAGAGTGAGGATGGTTTCCTCAGTAGGCTACTTTGCTTTCCGCACCAATCGCCATTCGGCTCGCTCCTAGTCAGAGTTTCCTCCTGGTTTCTGAGCGACTATTCGCGTTTATCCTCTGTACGGTTGTCTCCCATTCAATACGGTGTTGACCTAAAATTCCCTGCAGACTCGATAACATTTCCTTTCCTCAGCAGATCTCCTCCTTCCCCGGCTAGGTTTGGGTCTGTGGGATGTTGATCTCTCTTTCCTCCAGCATTTGTCTCCCTCTCTTGTGGTTTGACCAAGGATTGTACCGATGATTCAAATCTGCGACACCTTTGTA
Organism: Lathyrus oleraceus; assembly: GCF_024323335.1. Lineage (NCBI taxonomy): Eukaryota > Viridiplantae > Streptophyta > Magnoliopsida > Fabales > Fabaceae > Lathyrus > Lathyrus oleraceus. The sequence continues at coordinate 347,714,348 of NC_066585.1, read as the reverse complement.
TCCTTTGCGATTGTTTTGTCAGCATAATCATCATATATACATATACATATACATATACACTCATAATTTCATAATTGTATCATCATATTTATTGATTCATTGTTTGAGATCCTTATTCTCTGCTATGGAGGTACTTTATCCCATACAAATTTGGCGTCTGTCATCCTACAATTATAGAGTGTCGGCCCCTTAAGCAGAAAGATTTTAACCTTTCACCTTTCCCCACTAAGTTATTCCCTCGTGGATGAGTATTGTTTTAGTTTCCTCCCCAGTTAATTATCTAGATGGAATCACTCCCCTTGAGTTATATCCTTATTGGGTTGAGTCTTGATTGATCGTTTCTTTCTAGCTCTTGCCTAGATAGATGCTTTGGGTCCCCTAAGGGTTTATTACCCAGTAACTTGTAATATTCTTCTTAGTTTGCAGTTTGTTACTTCTTGCCCAATACCCGACAAAAGTACCCCTGTTTTTTTCCTATCATTAGAGTCCCTAGTGGATTCATTTTTTCCGGAAGTATATCCTTGATATGTTCATCCGAACTGATGACGGATATTTTCTTCCCCTGTTTGAGTTTATCCTTGATATGTTCATCCTAATCGATGACGGATATTCTCATCTTTGGTATTCTACCCAATAAAAAGGTAGTTGTAATCCCTATTTTATTCCCCAAAGAGCTAGTCCTTGATATGTTCATCCTAACTGACGACGAGTTTCCTTCTCTTTGCGGTCTTCTACCCAGTAATCGGTAGTTGTAAATCCTGCTTTTCTTTCCCTTTGCAAAGTCTATCCTTGATATGTTCATCCTAACCGATGACGGATTTTCTCTTTGTGGTATTCTATCCAGTATTCGAAATATGTAATTCCTACTTTTTGTTCAGTTGGTTTATCCTTGATATGTTCATCCTAACCGATGACGGATATCCTCCTTAACATCTGCAGGCAAGTCTATCCTTGATATGTTCATCCTAACCGATGACGGATTTTCTTTCCTTTTGAGTCTATCCTTTATATGTTCACCCTAACCGGTGACGGATATCTCGTCCTTGGTCTTCTGCCCAGTAACTGGTAGTTGTAAATCCTATTTTCTGCAGTTTTCCCCAGCAAGGTTTATTCTTACCCAGTAACCGGTAATGAATACTCCCTCTTGGTGGCGATTCCTAGTGAGTCATCCTTGATATGTTCATCCTAACCGATGACAGGTGTCCTCTCTGTCAGATCTTTATTATCTCCTTACCCAAAGATCGGTAGTGCATAGTAGATTTCTGCTCCTCCTGTGTTGAAGTTTATTTTTTCCCCCAGTTGAGTTGAGTGCGCATTTCCTTAGTGAAATCGTTGTTCCTGCATGATTCGAGTATGTCAGGTTTATTCTGATCTACTTGTTTCCCCTGTAGACGTTTGTTTACCCGGCTGAGTCTTTCCATTTTTTATGGAATTCCTCTAGTCCCTCTAACAGTTTTAAGTCGTAGCCTAGCCTACGCATAACCCCTTTCTACCCCAGAGTCTCTGTTACCCCAACAAGTTTTCCTTATGGAATGCATTATGCTCCTGGGGATATTCGGTCTCTCTGAGTTCTTCTCCTTTGTGGCAACATTTCCCCACAGAGAATTTGATTATACATTCATACCATATGCATCATGAGGTCTCTTAGGGACCAAAATTTGCTTTTATGTTGTTCTTTAAGCCCATTTTACTAAGTCGATGCGATGATTTTAACCTTCATCTCCTTAGTTAGAACGTCCTTAAATAGGGGCATCTGTAAGACCCCAATTTGACCCTAAGATCCCTCATGAAATTTCATCATATGCATTGGCATTGAGATCATGCCTTGGCATCCTCCTTATACCTCTTTCATTGGGTTTGTTTTGGGAGAGATCACCAAGCACCATGTGATTGTATCATACTTTTATATCATCATTTTACTACCAAAATATGTCTTTGTATTTGCCTAACTCTTTTGTAGGTAGAGCATGATCACCATTGATCTATCAAGTTCACATATAGGGTTTAAATCCCTCATGGCTAAGAGACCAATCAAATATTGATCAACAATGTCTCAAAGCATCATATATGAGTCCCAATGATCTCTACATGTCATATTCATCAAATATTCTTCAAGAGTTTGGAGGTGATTTGCCTTGGAAACCCTAGTTTGACTAGGTATCTTGAGTAACTTCTCCAACAAGCTATCTCACCAACTGATCAAATTTCTCAAGGGACACTTCAAAATTCATCATCTTATGCATATATGATCTACCATAAGCCTACAAAGTTAATAGAATTGAAGGTTAGCAAGTTAGTTGATGGTGGTTGGCCAGATGAATTCATCTTATCAAAACTGGGTCTCCCTAGACCCTATATCCTACATTTTGCATCATATGAAAATTATTCTAAGAGAAACGTTACTCTAGATGACATTCCAAACAACGTTGATGTTGAGACCTAGAGCTAGTTTTGCTTGGAAAATCATTTTCTATGTTGAAACATTATAGGTCATTTTGTCTAAACCCTAATTTGAAAGTCAACTTCCCAAGGCCATAACTTGCTCAATTTTTATGATATGAAAGATTTCCAAGTTTCATGATCAAATGCGATATGTATAATTCAACTTTTATGTTTGGAGTTGGAGCTAATTCAACTTTTATGAGCATGTGATATGAGGATACATTATAGGTCATTTTTTCCCTATACCATTGAACAAGTGATTTTCCTCAACTTCAAAAATGCATAACTCTATCATTATAAATACAAATGACATGAAATTGGCTACCATTTTGAATGTCTTTGAAAGAGATACAACTTTGATGAAGACACTTTTCTTATTTGAAGCTCACATAAAAAGTTAAGCAAGGTGGAATATTGAGATATATGGCTTAACACTTATAAAAAATTTCAACATGTTGAAATTTCCAAACTTCCACCTCAAAATTAACCATGATCCAAGTTCCAAATGAAAAATTGTTCAAAATCAAACTTGTTCCCCTTGATCTAAGCTTTCCAAAGAACCCAATTTCATGCATTTTGGATGAGATTTGCTAGGGTCGCGCATGGTCTTAACAGGGCTGCACCATTGGAGAAAATCAAATGCCAAAAACTCCACATATCATTGTCTTGCCACCCAAGCTTCATTTGAACTTCAGAATAGATGTAATTGGATCAAACTGGATTGCTCCATAGGCCTGTACACGCCCATGCAAGATTGTGCATCACCATATCCAAATTTAGCAAATTTTAAGTGTGCAAATATCACTCTCAAATGCTATAAATACAGGCCCTTAGATCTCATTTCAAAGACATGTTGCGCGCCAGCTTTGCACCCCAATTGAAACCCTATCCATTCAAAGGAAAACCTGAGAATTTTAACCTTGAAAATTGAGTTTGAATCTCACTGTTTGGAGATTCAAAAACTCCAGGATCCAAAACTTTCTACCATTGCCAAACCTCTTCTGCAAGCTTCTCAAGTGTGATCAGATCAAGTATGAAGCAAGCAAGATCCATTTCTGCACAACATTGAAGGTAAATTTAAGAAAACTTCTTCTCTTCGATTCTCACTCAATTCTCATTAATTCTCTTGGATCTTTGGTTTTCTGAAGTTCTACCAATGTAGGCAAGAAGGTTGAGTTACTTTGAGGTCAAATCGAAGTAACTCAGTTGACACACCTCAAAATTCAACTCCTAATATCTTTCTATATATTTGGAATTAGTTAAAATTGAGGTCAGATTCGTGCTCTACACCATTTTTTCTTTCAGATCATGTCCTCTTTTTTCATTTTCTTGATGGTGATGAGTGAACCAGTCTGGTGGACCTCGCCTGAGAAGGTGACAGGAGGTCCAGCGTCGGTGTGTGTTGTACAAGTTCTGAGCCATTGATCTTGTTTAAATTGTTTTAATCTTGAGCGTTGCTTTTGAATACCATTAGTGTGGCGCGCTGACTCATGTGTTTGGTGGAACGCGCGTTTTAGACCACTTGATCTACCACCTCAATTAATGAGGGAGATCAAGTGGTCCACGTTTTTTTGATTTTCTTATTTTTATTTTATTTCATTTGATTTTCATTAATTCACATTAATTTTAATATTGATCCAAAAAATATGAGAGTTTCACAAAAAAAAATTAAATAAATTCCTCTTTCATATTTTGAATTAAAATTATTTTTTGGATCATATTAATATTTTTCATGACTTAATTGATTTTGAGAATGTTTTTAATTGTTTAAAAATACTTTTAAGTCTCCAAAAATTATGAAAATATTTCTCCAAGGTCCTTTGACCTTGTTTGACCTATGATAACTCTCATGGCCATTTATTTGGTGTTTTGATGAGATTTTAGGAATTTGACAACCATATTTAATTTAGTGCACTATTTTTAGTATTTTTAAATTGAATAAATGCCAAATAATTGTGTTGAGTTATCTTGATGATTTGTATAAGTTTGACTTGTGTTGTAGGACCTTGGTCAAGGTTGATTTGACTTTGCTAGGTTAAGATCATTGGATTTAGGGGATTGATGGAATGGATATTCCATCTCCTAAAATGAATGACTGATCTTAATTTGGTAAAAGTCCTCCTTTGACCAATTTTAATTTTGACCAATTCCTATGCCTCTTCATCTTATTCCCCTTTTTTAGGCATCCATTTCATTTGGTCTATGATGTCTCTAAATCCTAAGGCCAGTTGATTGAAAAATCAACATAAGTATGGATGAGATTAGGCCACCTCTTTTGTATATTCTTTTAGAGTGTGGTATGTTTCATGAGCATAATCCATTATACTATGTCTCTAACATGCATTAACACCAAAATTCTATTGCCCAGCCTTAAATAGTTGTGACTTCTACATTAGTCCAATTACGATTGCTTAACATAACGCTAAATTTTGACACAAAAGGCATAGCATTCTAATTAGTGAGATTGTAAGTCTCCCTTCTTTCATGGTATTGTGTGGAAACTTGGCCTTTTTTCTCCCTTTGGAAGATGTCTTGGTTCAAGGATCCATGCTTGTGATAAGTGGGTTGAGTGTTCTCCAAAGAATGACTTAAAAAGAAAAAGCAAAAACAATACTAACTTTTAATTAATTAACCACTAACATTTAATTACAAGTCCTTTATTTTAATGCACTTTAACTTTTAAGCTCTATTCATTTGCCAATATTCATACCATCCTAATTGTTTATATTAATGTCTTTTCACTTTGTCCACTTCGACCATATTGTGTGATATATCTTGTTTGTGTATATTTTGTTTGTTTGTGTGGTCTTTGGAAATTAATGTACATAATAAAAACAAAAACCCTAAAAGACTATTGTGTGGGCTATTGGTTTGATCTTGAACAATTGGACTTAGAATCTAGGCAATATCCCTATTCAAAAGGACTTTGCCAATGTCAATTATCATGTAACCAAGTGCTTGCAATTTGAAACTTCATCAGATACATCATTAAAGATTCCTCTGAGTTCATCTGCAACATGATCATTGTGAAGTTGTTATTTTGAACATGATACTTGTGGAATTCATCTGTTACATGAACAAATTTGAAGGAGATCATGGAATGGCTAAAGCTTGGATGGGGCTATCTTTATTTGATGTCTTGTTCTTCAATATAATATTGTATCCATAGTTTGTTGCTTGTTCTAATATCCAAGGGAATTTGGGGTTTCTATATGGCATTATTGCCTATTGGATTGCTACCCATCGGTCAGATCTTTTCAAGTCTTAACTTTTAAATTTGTGCTTAGGATTAGTCCCTTCATCTCCTCCCCGTCTCTTTAATTTCAAAATCTATCCCTGCTTTTAAAAACTTATTTGTTTGAACTTGTTATTTTCTAAACTTAGACCATTTTGCAAACTAGAAACTTTGGCCCTATGCCATTGTATTTTCCAACTTCTTTTTCTTAATCAAACATGTAAATAAACTTAACTATACTTGACTTAAAATTTTCAAAATCCAAAAAGAACTAACTCATTCGAACCACTTTAGGCCTAGGTGCCTTTCAAACTTAATTTTTGATTAAAAGCAATGCACACACTTTGAAATTTGTATCACGAACTACGAGATTTTGATCCCTCATTTTTATGTTGGTATGTAGACCCATGTACGAAGGTATTGTCAAAAACAAAAATATAATTAATGAATCCTTTTCTCATCCCCCCATTCTATTTGTTTGTAAACATCACTTTGTCCAAAATACATATGCACACAAGAAAGGGCTCCCTAGGAGTACCTAGGACACTTTGGGTGCTAACACCTTCCCTCTGTTTAACCAGCCCCCTTACCTGTAATCTCTGGAATTTTATTAGTTTTGATTTGAAAACTTCTTATTTTTGGGTTTTGTTCGTACTTTTTCCCTTTTCCCTTGGAAACAATAAAAGCGCGGTGGCGACTCTTGTTATTTGATGTCTAGCTTATCCATAGCTTTATGATTATGAATTTACTACTACACATGGTAATCAGAAGCGAAGTCCATGATTGAAAGATGGGGAGAAGATCTAATGGATATGAGCATGCGACCACACCACCGGAGCTAGGGCTCCGGTTGTCTTCTCAAGTGGACCTCACCGGACTGGTCCACCAACAACCACCACTAAAATAAAAAACAAGGGCATGGATTCAAAGAAAAAATGTTCAGGAGCTAGAATCTAGCCTCAATTTTCTCCAATTCCAAGTATCTAAAAGGATACAAGGATTTGAATTTTAAGGATCATGAACTGAGTTGCTTCGATTTTGACCTCAAAGCAACTCAATCTTGTTGCCTACACTTGTAGGGCTTAATCCAACCAAAAATCACAAATAATGGTGAATAATTGAGAGAGAATCGAAGAGATAAAATTTCTGAAAAATCACCTTCGAGTTGCTTCAAATTCACTTGATCTTGATCTGGTTTTGCTTGCTTTCTCTTCCTCTTACTTGTAGAAACCAATCAAGATGAAGAGGGCAATGAATTCTTGGAGTTTGAACTTCCAAACAGAAGATGAAGTTCAAGCTCGATTTAAAATGAAACCTTCAAGAATTATATGGAATTGAGGGTTTGGATTGCTCTAGGAAAGCTTGGGCAAGGTGTTGATGAAGTTCTGATCACATTGCACTTGTATTTATAGCCAATGCATATGATTTTCACACACTTCCAATTGAATATCTAAAATTAGAAAGTTCCTTAATTAGCTAGCATGGGAGTGTGCAAAGCCCAAATGATCATTTGAAAAGGTCCAAAATCGTGCATAGATCATGTTGAAAGTGTTGCACTGAGCCATGCAATGTTGAAATGAGTTTGATCATGAAATCCTTCCAAATGGTACCATACATTGCACCCATATGCAAGTCCTTCAATATTGATACAAATGAGATGATCATATACTTTTTGGAAGGTGAGATCAAGGGGAACATATTTCATGTTGAACACTTTTCGATTTGAAGCTTGGATCATGATGGATTTTGAGGTGGAAGTTTGGAAGATCAAACATATATGAAAATTTTCTATGTACCAAGTCAAATGTTAACTTCTTCCACCTTGACTTCATAATGAAAGTTGTTTGTATTGTCATAAGGAGTAACTTTTCTCTTGGAATCATTTTCATATGACAAACATTGTAGGAGATAGGGTCTAGGGAACCCCAATTTTGACCAGTTGACTTTCTCTGGTCAACCACCATGAACCATCTTGCTAGCTAGACATTCTCTTAACTTTTGGGACTCATGGAGGATCATATATGCATAAGATAATGTAATATGAAGTATCCCTTGAAATATTTGATCAAATGGTGAAGAAACTTGTTGAGGAAGTCACACAAGATACCCAAATGAATTAGGGTTTCTAAGGAAAACAAACTTCAAACTCTTGATGAATTCTTGATCAAAATGATTTGTGAAGACCATAGGGATCCATATATTATGTCTATAACCAATGTGAACCATATCTTGATTGATCGTCTTGCATTGAGGGTCTCAAACCCTAGATATGAACTTGATGGAGCATAGGTGAGTATACACACTACCTACAAAAGAAACAAACTATACATTGACATATTTTTGGTATTTTGGTTAGTGAATAATGAAAAACAAAGTATGATACAATCAAATTATACTTGGTGATTTCTCCTAATGCAAACCTAATGAATGATGGGTAAGGAGGATGCCAAGGTGTGATCCCAAAGCTAATGCATATGATGAGATAGCATGACGGATCTTAGGGTAAAAATTAGGGTCTTACATAACATAGTAGAATGGACTTAAATAGCAACATCTGGAAACAAATTTTGGTCCCTAAGATACCTCATGATGCATATGATATGAATGTTAAAAGTAACCTTTGTGGGGAATATATTGCCATAAAGGAAAAGAATCCGAAAGAAACTGAAGTCCCACAGGAGTAAAACGTATTCCTTAAGGGAAAACTCACTAGGGAGACAAAGACTCTAGGGATAAGAGTTGTGTGTATGCCAGGCTGCGACTTAAAACTGCTGGAGACACAGGAGGAATTCCCATGATAATAAATCAATGCAAAGACTTGGTTGGGGACCCAAGGAAATATGCATGCAAAATGGGTAGATCAAAACAAAGCTGAAACACTCAAACCAAATAAGAAAAGACGATTCCATTGAGGAAATACACACTCAAAATCAACTGGGGAAGAATGGACTTCAACACAGGAGTAAAAGCGATTTATTATCTATTATCGGTTACTCGGTATAAAGATAATACACTCTGATAGAGGGACATCTTTTACCGGTTAGGGTAAACATATCAAGGATGACTCGTTGGGAAAAAGAGGTGTATTTGTTATCGGTTATTGGGTAAGAATAACCTACTGGGGAGGGAAATCAAATAGGATTTACAACTACTGGTTACTGGGCAGAAGACCAAAGAGAGAGTATTTGTCACTAGTTAAAGTGAACATATCAAGGATAAACTCAAAGGAAGAATATTCATCATTGGTTAGGATGAACATATCAAGGATAGACCACCTAGGGAAAGAGGAAGAATATCAGTTACCGGTTAGGGTAAACATATTAAGGATAGACTCCCGGGGAAAAAATAGGAATTACAAAGTTTGAAAATTGTAGTCCGTAAATGACGATACTCCATAGATCTTTACAATGTTTGAAAATGGTAATTTATATGGAAAAGGGCTACATTGAATACAATGATAACTACTCTCCCTACCAACTTCAACATCCATTGTACTTGTCTTCCGCTGAAAATGATGAATCAAAACCAAACGACTTGCTCAAAACTAGCCAGTTGCAGTTACTTGCCATGATCCCTAATTTTTGCCTAGATTACCCCAAGGTGGATTACTCAATCTACTGGGATAAATTTTCTGTTTTATGTCTCCAATTTTTGCCTGGATTGCCCTTTCGAGTTTTCAACTTAGCGAGTTGTTCTTTTTCTTTTTAGGCGAAGTATTTCTTGACTACATCGGCATTCATAGGACGCGTGAACTCTTCACTATCCATAGTTGTAAGAATGAAAGCACCGCCTGAAAAGGCTCTTTTAACAACATATGGGCCTTCATAATTAGGAGTCCATTTGCCCCTAACATCAGTTTTGAAAGATAGAATCTTTTTGAGCACGAGGTCACCTTCTCTGAACACACGAGGTTTGACCTTCTTATCAAATGTTTTCTTCATTCTCTGCTGATACAACTGACCATCACACATGGCAGTCAATCTTTTCTCTTCAATCAAATTCAGCTGGTCATATCTGGTCTAGCACCATTCAGCTTCTGCCAACTTGGATTCCATCAAAACACGCAATGATGGGATCTCAACCTCTACGGGGAGCACAACTTCCATGCCATAAAAAAGAGAGAAAGGGGTTGCCCCTATTGAAGTGTGGATGGATGTAAGGTACCCATGCAAAGAAAATAGGAGCATCACATGCCAATCTTTGTATGTCACAACCATCTTCTGAATGATCTTCTTAATGTTCTTATTTGCAGCTTCAACAACCCCATTAATCTTTGGTCTGTAGCGAGAAGAATTATGACGAGCAATCTTGAAGTCTTTGCAAAGAGCTTCCATTATATTATTATTCAAGTTAGATCCATTATCGGTAATGATCTTGCTTGGCACACCATAATGGCATATAATCTGATTCTTGATAAACCTTACAACAACTTGCTTGGTCACATTCATGTATGATGCCGCTTCAACCCACTTTATGAAGTAATCAATAGCCACCAGAATAAAATGATGTCATGGAGAGGAAATGACATTCAACATTGTCAGAGGAACATGAATCTTATCTGCATAAATTTGACACTTGTGACATTTCTTCACAAACTTGCAACAGTCAGATTCCATTGTCAGCCAATAGTAACCTGCTCTCAACATCTTCTTTCCCATAGCATGTTGATTGGAATGAGTACCAAAGGAACCTTCATGGACTTCAGCCATCAACAGGTCTACTTCATGTCTATCTATGCATCTGATCAAAACCATATCGAAATTTCTCTTATAAAGCATATTAACATTCAGGTAGAAGTTGCCAGCTAATCTTCTCAAAGTCTTCTTATCTTTCAAAGATGCCCCAGACGGGTAAATCTAACTTTGGAGGAAACATTTCATATCAAAATACCAAGGCTTTTCATCTTTGGCTTCTTCAATAGCAAATACATGAGTTGGCCTATCAAGACGCATTTCAGTCAAATTGGGAACTTCATTCCAAAATTTTACCACAATCATTGAAGCCAATGTTGCAAGAGCATCTGCCATCTGATTTTCATCTTGAGGGATATGATGAAACTCAACCTTTGTAAAGAAAGATGAAATCCTTCTCGTATAGTCTCTATATGGTATTAAACCGGGTTGATTCGTCTCTCATTCACCCTTGATTTGATTCACAGCTGTCGCAACCTGAAAAATACAGTACGCGAAAAAACAACCGGCGAAAGAAAATGACAGAAGAGTCGCCACCGTGCGTTATTCATCCCAATGGAGGGAAAGGAAACGCTTGAAATAAACCTGAAAAAGGAAAGGACAAGATGGGGTCTCGCAACCAAATCTTGGGTTCGGGAGTCGGTTATGCGAAGGGAAGGTATTAGCACCCCTACGCATCCGTAGTACTCTACGGGATCCACTTTTGTAGTTCTTGTCTAAAGGGTGTGGGTTTATCTTGTGCTGTTTGCCAAAAAAAAAAAGGTTAAATGAAAATGACTCGCGCGGATGTCGCATCCACTGCATACGTATCTCATTTGAATATGAGAATCAGAGTCTTCGTAGCTCGGCTACCTATGGGTTGGGGGGATGTGTGCTCGCTAAGACATCGCGTCTTATGCCTACGTAACTCATCTGGCCTGAGAATCAGAGCAAAACGTAGTTCGGCTAACTACGGGGTTATGGATTGGGTTTTGGACGAACGACGTCACTACGCAATCTACCGGATGCTCGACCTTTGGAGACTTACTCGCCTGTAGTAGAAGGAGTTAACGTGTTGCTTTTGGTTTTAGGGTTTGGGATGCTCAAGGGCAAAAAGGCAGTCCTTGATGAAGGAACCGCGCTACCTGCAGGGATACGAACACATACAAAACAAACATGTATAAAGTAAATGTGCCAACAAGGGGCTCAGAAGTAAATAAACAAAAGAAAACAAATGCCTCCTATTGAGGTCTTCCAGCTAAGAAAGCGATAAAATGCGGAAAAGAGGTAAAAGTACCACACGGATGAAGATCCGAAGTAACAGCAATTAAAGGAGTAAGAAACCCAGGGACCTCTCAAGCTAATGCCATCAAAGAAAAGTGAGTCAGTACAGGTAATCGGAATGAACCTCCAGGGGGTATCCCACAAATAAACTGGGAAAACCACGCAAACCATCTCTGCAAGAGTCTGTGAACCCTCACAAAAACTCAACAAAAGGGTTAGTGAAACACGATAAGCATTTTTTTCATGAATAACAGTATGGTTTCAGAAACCTCAAACCCTGTGGCATACATTTCAGAAATCATGTGATTAAACATTCAAGGCATAGGTTTCGCCCATTCATAATACATCAACATTTAAAACATTCAAATTGAAGGCGTAAAATAATAGGAATAGGGCAAACCTGATTGGAGAGCTTGATTGAAATTGAGTTGCACCCGTGAGGCCCTTCAGGGTTTGGAGGCTGCTCTGAATTCTCTGTCAGGTTTCTCTTCAGGTTTTGTCCAGGGTTTTGTTCCAAGGAAACCTTAGAGTATTTTGCTTCTCTTCCTTTTTCTCAAGTGAAGCCTTGGTATTTATAGACTGAATTTCATGGTTTTGTGGGCTCAAATGAGAGAGACCCAAGTCCAAATTTTTTTATTATATATATATTTTTTTTTATTATTATTTTTAATTATTTATTTAATTTTTGTAAATTTTTTTTTTTTTTTTTTTTTTTTTTTTTTTTTTTTCGGATCTAATTCTGATTGATATGATGAAATGCAATATGAAATGCTAAATGAATGCATGAATGAGGAGGGCAAATTTTGGGGTGTTACAGCTGCCCCTATTCAATCATCAGCTAAACCGAGTAGGATGAAAGCGAACAGCTTATCAGACAAACGGGGTGAGCTGTGATTGAATACCAAAGACAGACCGAAAATATGCGCTCCAAGAACACCACAAAAACGCGGAAATACCCCGTGCTGTTTATTTTTCTACCGATCCTCTGGCTTAATCTGGAGTTTCGATCCTCTGGCTGAACCTATACTCAATTTAGTCCTCTGGTTGGATATTAATTTTGATCCTCGGGCTGGATACGATTTTGATCTTCTGGCTAGATCTCCTTCGTTTCGATTCTCTGGCTGAATCTATTTCCTTTGATTCTCTGGCTGAATCTACTTCGATCTTCTGGCTAGATCTGAATTGTTTCGATTCTCTGGCTGAATCTATTTTCTTTGATTCTCTGGCTGAATCTACTTCGATCTTCTGGCTAGATCTGAATTATTTTGATGATAAATTCCCATCATTAGGATCCCGCATCTGATGTATGCGCTGGTTGACCCTCTTTTGAAATCTACACCCAACCTTCATATTAGATATGCAGCTTCGAGAATATTCCACTTTTGGGCTTCGTACATATTCTTCGGGCTAGAACATGTTGTAACGACTCCTCAATTAGACTTGGGCTTACTGGGGAAATAAAGCTTGTAGGCGACTTCACTTGGGAATCTTCAAATTGAGCCTTAGGCTGGCTCACTGGAACACGATTCTCAGGCTGAATCTTTGAAATGACCCTCAGGCTGGATCACTGGAACACGATTCTCAGGCTGAATCTTCGAAATGACCCTCAGGCTGGATCACTGGAACACGATTCTCAGGCTGAATCTTTGAAATGACCCTCAGGCTGGATCACTGGAACACGATTCTCAGGATGAATCTTTGAAATGACCCTCAGGCTGGATCACTGGAACGCGATTCTCAGGCTGAATCTTCAAAATGACCCTCAGGCCGGATCACTGGAAAACGATTCTCAGGCTGAATCTTCAAAATGACCCTCAGGCTGGATCACTGGAACATGATTCTCAGGCTGAATCTTCAAAATGACCCTCAGGCTGGATCACTAGAAAACGATTCTCAGGCTGAATCATCGAAATGACCCTCAGGCTGGATCACTCACGCTTGATCCTCTGGCTGGATCTCATGACCTTGGTTGTAAAGTGATTCTTCAGTCTGCTTGGAGGAACCTGTTTAATAGCTTATGTGTATGCTTGATATGATATGCATGCAAATGCAAATGTTATGCATGGTGTAAAAAGAAATCTGCTTGGGGAAGCAAACTCCGATAGGGAACAAATCGCTGTATCAATCCTTGAATGCCCTGTGGGGAATGATCCGTCTGCCGGGACCAATGAGCCACCAAAAATAAATTGGCTGCTTGAAAAGTTGACCTTGCGGGGGGAGTATCAACTATGGAAACTTTTCTCGGTGAGGCTCTGTGAGGAGAGTCTGTGGGGAAAACACTTCCTGGGGAAATGTCGTAGGAAACGACCTTTGCTGGGGATATGAACTTGCTAATCGTCCTCAAGCTAGGGATTAGAACAAATCTGTTAGAAATAATCTGTTGGGGATGAGATGAACACTGGGAACACCACCCTCTTGTCCGTTGGGTATGCAACCACTCCGCTGTTGCTAGGAAGATACAGTCTGACACCGTCAACTCCGCTGGGGATATATAGTCTGGATACTGTCAATTCTACTAGGGATAGACAGTCTGGATACTGTCAACTCTGTTGGGGAACATGCTCTGCTGAGGAGAGACTTTGTCAACCACTTGGGGATGAGGATTCATGACTTGGCATCCGGTTCCTGTGACCTGCAACCAAAAATACACGTATGCCTCAGGGGAATTACTCGGTTTGAATTCACCGTTCGGGATTAAGCACATTCAAAGCAATTTTAAATGTTTTCCTGTGCAAATCATCTGCAAAAGCCACCATTATGTTCATATGCAATATGTTTTATCAAAAATTCGGACATTTTTGCAAACAAACTGATAAATGAAAAATAAAGAGGCTCTTTAACTGAATTATTCGACTCTTAATGGGGAGAAAATTTGTGTCAGGAATAGGCGAGGGTATCAGGAAGCTGATCCCTGAAAAGAGGTGATCGCTATAAAAAGAGAACTATCCTAATGACAACGGGGATACGGGGTCCCACCGAGTTTCGACTCTGCTATGGCTCGTATGTCCTCAAGACGCTCTGCTCATCTTGCTTTCTGAAGTAGATGATTAGTCGATCTTTAACCTTCGAAGATTGCCGGATTGAATGAAACGGTGATATAACACTGATGAACTCAAATCACAGTCATTCGCTTATTCCCTAACTTTGGCCTGGATCGCCCCCTTTTCGGGTTTTCAATCCACCGGGGTACCCATTTTTGCCTGAGCCGCCCTTTTGGTTGTTAGCATCAAAGCTCCGCCATAGAAAATACTTTTAACCACGTACGGACCCTCATAGTTCGGTGTCCATTTGCCCCTGTGATCTGTGTTGGGAGGAAGAAATCTTTTTAGTCCCAATTCACCGACTTGATACCCCCGAGGGCGCACTTTCTGACCAAATGCTTTCTTCATTCGTCTCTGACCGAGATACGTTAATTCTGGGTACGTAGTTCCAGCATAGCACCTTAATCATCGAAGACAAGGTAAACAAAGCATCAGCAAATTGGTTTTCTTCAAAAGAAAGTCAACAATCTTCTCGTGTAGTCTCTTTAAGGAGCCAGATGAGGCTGAGGTGTATACCGTTTCCCGTTGGTTTGATTGATGACCAAAGCTGAATCCCCGTATACATCCAGGGTTTTAATCTGTATATTGACGGCTTCCTCAAGTCTTAGGATACAAGCTTCATATTCGGCTTCATTGTTGGTGCAGGGAAAAGTTATTCTCGCACCAAATGGCATATGAACCCTCTTCCGGTGTGATCAATACTACACCAACTCCGTGACCATTGACGTGGACCGCCCCATCAAACATCATAACCCATTTGGATTCAGGGTCAGGCCCCTCCTCCGGGAGTGGTTCCTCTCAATCTTTCGATTTGAGAAACATGATGTCCTCATCAGGAAAGTCAAATCTCATAGGTTGGTAATCATCAATCGGTTGCTCTGCAAGATAGTCTGACAAGACACTTCCCTTGATGGCTTTTTGTGAAGTGTATTGGATGTCATACTCTGTCAGCATCATTTGTCACCTAGTAACCTTTCCGGTAAGTGATGGCTTTTCAAAAATATACTTGAATGGATCCATTTTTGATATCAATAGAGTCGTGTGAGTCAACATATACTGTCTTAGTCGGCGAGCAGCCCATGCCAAAGCGCGGCAAGTTTTCTCGAGCAATGAGTATCTTTGTTCACAGTCGGTAAACTTTTGCTAAGGTAGTATATTGCATGCTCTTTTCGACCTGACTCGTCATGCTGACCGAGCACACAACCCATTGACCTTTCTAACACAGTCAAGTACATGATCAACGGTCTTTCCTCTCGGCCTGTAGACTGGCCCCGATCTTGATCTCTTTCTTGTCGTCTTCGGTACCAACGTTGATGGTCTCAACCACCTCCTGATAAGGTGTAATAGCTCGGTCCTCCTGTTTCAACAATTTGGCTAACCCTTCAGGCAATTCACAATCTTCCTCAGCCCCTTCTTCGGCTTGATAGATAGGATTGTCGAAGTCATACTTGGCCATAGCAGTGTCGTTAGCAGTGAGATCCGAGTGGTCGGCTCTGCATGATGGAGGATCATGCTTTACCTTAGAATGAGAGATTTTTTTTTTGGAAAGAAAGAAAAAACGAAAAAAGAAACATTGCCATTTTTTTTGTAAAAGTAAAGTTAAAAAAAACTGAAATAAAGAGAACACAAAATTGTTTGCAAAAACCGTCCTTTATTGATGATAAAAATAATTGCGAAACGTAACTAAATGGATGGCCCTACAAATGAGCCGTTACACCTTGGGCAAAGTGTAAGACTTTATTATGCATGTAATAAAGGAAAACAATAAAAATCACTCTTTCAGTAGAGTAACCCGGACGGTTTTTTCAGACGACCAATTGTCGAGCTTTTCTCCCGGGACACACGAGCGAATCCAGCTATCTAAGTCACAGTCGCTGTCAGCCTTGTCTTCATCTGCAGCATTGACGATGTGGAGGGAAACCAAACCCCCACTGGAGAGAGTACCGATTTCATTCTTCTGAGATCCCGGAGCATACCCCAATCCAAACTTGTCTTATTTGATGACTGGCTCCACAAATTTGCCCCAGCCTTGGGCATTACCAGCTTTAACCACTTCGACAACTTGCTTGTATGAAGAGATAGAAGTCCCGACCTTCTCAAACTCAGGTGAAAAGACAGCTTCGGGCGCGACCTCATTGATGTTTGTAGTTTCGAAGCCCTGACACAGCATCTCATGCATCTCGCCATCCATCTCTACATACTTAAATATAGAGAGGTAGCTAACAAAAATATCCTCTTCACCACTGACAGTGACGACCTGACCTTCTAGTTCATATTTGAGCTTCTGGTGGAGGATAGAAGTAACAGCACCGGCAGCATGAATCCAAGGCCGACCTAGCAGACAGTTGTAGGCAGGCTGGATATCCATCACACAAAAGGTGCTCTTGAACACCTACGGTCCAATCTTAACTGGCAACTCAACTTCGCCAAAGACAGCTCGCTTAGAGCCATCAAAAGCCCTCACAACTAAGTTACTCGGCCTCAGAATGGTGTCATCGCAATCCAACTTCATTAAGGCTTTCTTTGGAAGAACATTCAGAGAAGAGCCTGTATCAACCAAAACATGGGAAAGCACCACCCCTTTGCACTCCATTGTGATATGCAAGGCTTTGTTGTGATTCCTACCCTCAGGTGTCAGGTCATTATCGGAGAAACCTAGCCCCCGGCTAGCGTTTACAATGGAAACTACCGACTCCAGCTGGTTAACAGTTATCTCCGGTGGAACATAGGCCATATTCAGTACTTTCAACAAGGCTGCTCTGTGCGCCTCAGAGCACATCAATAGTGACAGAATGGAGATCTTTGAGGGTGTCTGATTTAGCTGGTCGACTACCTTGTAGTCACTTTTCTTGATAATCCACATAAACTCATCCACTTCCTTCTCGAATGCGGTCTTAGGAGGATCTTCCTCAGTAGTAACCTCTTCGGTGGATACCTGTTTCCCTTTAGCCTTGGCGGCTGCCTCGGCTTCAGTATTCGCGCGTAATGTTGATGGTGCAACTGGTGCTGAACTTTCTGGGAAATATATTGTCATCGGAGCGGGTCTCTCGGGAACATATATTTCTTTAGGAGTGAAATAAAACGTCACCGTCGATACATCATTCTTCACCGGACGGGCCTGATCGAACTGAAGATAACCTTCATCTATCAACTGCTGAATACCCCTTCTCAAACTATCACATCCATTTTCGGCAGCTTGACAATTTCTGCATTCTTGCCCATAGCCCGGGAAAATCTGTCCTTTCAGAAGTCGGTCTTTAACCACCGATAGCAAAGTCTTCACCTTAGTCACATCAGAAACCAAATTCAAAGTTTCCCCACTATCAACAGCATTAATCCTCTGCCCGCCGTGAGCCGGCACCGGGTTCTGGATAACATTAGGCCCCGGAGCAAAATTGATAGCCTGGGCATCTCTCAAATCTTGTACCTTTAACTGGAGAGCCTTGCAATTATCTGTAGTATGGCCAGGTGCGTTGGAGTGAAAAGCACATCTGGCGTTGACATCATAACCTCTAGGCAAATTATTGGGATCGATTGGTGGGGCCAGAGTTCTCAACGTAACCAGATTCATGTCAATCAGCTTGGGAAGTAATACTGAATAAGGCATTGGGATTGGCTCGATGACCCGGTCCGTCTGCCTTGGACGTTGTTGATAGTGTCTCTGCTGACCCGGATTACCTCCTTGTTGTTGATTGTTGTACCTGGGTTGTTGTTGCGGATGATATTGCGGTTGAGGAACAGGTGTTGGAATAGTGACTGCGGCCACTTGATCTTGATAATAATTAGGGCGTCCTTTACTCCTGCCTCTGCCGGCATACACAACGCTTGCCTCGCCTTCTTTTCTTCGCTGACCGTTACCAGCAAACGGTCTCTTGGGACCTGATGGGTTAGAAACACTATTGTCTTGAATTCGGCCCATCTTCAACAGACTCTCGATTCTTTCTCCAGCAATTACTATCTCTGCAAAGCTGATTGACGGGCAAGCAGCCAATCTCTCAATATAATTGCCTTGAAGAGTGTTCATGAACATGTCCGCCATCTCCCTTTCAGACATAGGGGGTTGGACGGACGCAGCAATCTGTCTCCAATGCTGAGCATACTCTCTAAAGGTTTCCTTGGCAGTCTGGGACATACCTTGCAACAAGGTCCGATTTGGAGCCATGTCCAAGTTGTATTGATATTGCTTGATAAAAGCCTCTTCCAAGTCTTTCCAGCTCTTGATGGTAGTACGAGACAAATGAGAATACCATTCACGAGAAGCTCCAGTTAGACTGTCTTCAAAATAGTACATCCACAGCTTTTCATCTTCCGTGTGAGCTCCCAACCTTCCCAAATAAGATTGGAGATGAGTGCGTGGGCAAGAAGCCCCGTTGTATTTCTCAAAAGTAGGGGGTTTGAACTTGTGAGGAATCCTTACTCCCTGAACCAGACCAAGATTTGTGACATCAAAGCCTAAGGAATTTTGAGACTCCAAAGATTTGAGCTTCTCAGCAAGCTCATCCATACGGCGAGTGGTCTCGAGGGCCTCGTCGTGCAAAGAAAATTGATCACACTGATAATCTTTAGTAACGGGGTGCCCGTTAATCCGAATTCATTGATTCACATTGTACCTTCCGCCAATACCATTTCCAACATTCCCTGTGTTGCCAACATTACCCGGGTTTCCATCAGCATTTGTGTTACCCGCGTTACCAGTATTCACAGGGTTATCAGCGTTCCCAGGGTTACCAGGGTTTCCCTCAGCATTTGGTATCTCCACCTCCGGATCAGGCCTCGGTTGCCCAACCAATTCCCTCAGCTTTTCCTGGCCTTCTGCCACACCAGTCATCAATGTCATGAACTGATCCATCCTTTCACGCATATCAGCCAGCTCTTTCTGTACTTGGTCCATCACTAGTCGTGGACGGTTTTTCTTTGTCGCGTATCTGTGAACTCGCTTGGGACCAATAACTGCCTGATACAGGGAACAAACATTAGACACTGCGGTGACACCTGCAAAACAGACAAGGGTTAATATGCATGGTATGCGATGCACTGCTTGTTCAGTTTTAAGGCACCCCCATTTTGAAAGGGAATACCCTGCAAATGAATAAGCATGAGATGTTGGATGCAAATATGCAGATGATGTTATGCAACGCAAAGGCATGTCAATCAGAATTGATGGATCCGCTTGAACATCTGTCAGGTTGCACTTCCTGGAGAGAAATTCACTGAGGAATATAATAAAAGACCAAAACTCTGCTCCAGAAAACCGGGTTGGTTGGAGGTTAAGGTTTCCTGAATTTAGCCCACCCCTCACTGGTAGGTTCTAAGAACAGAAGTTCGTCAGCTTCAGCCCTTCAGTCGCGAATAATACGTTTACCACTGAAGGTTTGGCATTATTACGGGATACAAGACCTCCACTGACTCCCCTCAACAGGACATCCTAAAGCAAGTTCCCAGTCTCGGGGTCCTCGGATTGATCAGCGAGAATGCGCCCACCAGAGCTAACATAATCACGTCTCGGAGGAGAGGCCTCGACTGAGTTCTCGGGAAATGGTCACCAGAGTCGACGATTTCTAAAGGAACACCATGTCGTTACGGAACATCCGTAGGACATAATATATCCAAAAGAAACCTCGTCTGGGTATGGTTCTTCACGAACGACTTAACGTAGCAATATGCCACGCAAGCCTCATGATCATCCACTCTAAAACCTGTGTGTACACTCAAGCCTGGGTAATGGGCTTATCTCTCATAGAACATCCCATCCCAACAAAGAAACAAACATATCCAATAGATACAACAGATGTATGCAAGCAGGTAAGCAAATAAATGTACAAAAGCATGAACACCCAATAAACAAGAAATCACACAAGCTAGGAGGGACTCGCTTAGGGAAGATGCACCAGCAAGAGGTCAACTTCTTAGTCCCCAGTTGAGTCGCCAGCTGTCGCAACCTGAAAAATACAGTACGCGAAAAAACAACCGGTGAAAGAAAATGACAGAAGAGTCGCCACCGTGCGTTATTCATCCCAATGGAGGGAAAGGAAACGCTTGAAGTAAACCTGAAAAAGGAAAGGACAAGACGGGGTCTCGCAACCAAATCTTGGGTTCGGGAGTCGGTTATGCGAAGGGAAGGTATTAGCACCCCTACGCATCCGTAGTACTCTACGGGATCCACTTTTGTAGTTCTTGTCTAAAGGGTGTGGGTTTATCTTGTGCTGTTTGCCAAAAAAAAAAGGTTAAATGAAAATGACTCGCGCGGATGTCGCATCCACTGCATACGTATCTCATCTGAATATGAGAATCAGAGTCTTCGTAGCTCGGCTACCTATGGGTTGGGGGGATGTGTGCTCGCTAAGACATCGCGTCTTATGCCTACGTATCTCATCTGGCCTGAGAATCAGAGCAAAACGTAGTTCGGCTAACTACGGGGTTATGGATTGGGTTTTGGACGAACGACGTCACTACGCATTCTACCGGATGCTCGACCTTTGAAGACTTACTCGCCTATAGTAGAAGGAGTTAACGTGTTGCTTTGGGTCTTAGGGTTTGGGATGCTCAAGGGCAAAAAGGCAGTCCTTGATGAAGGAACCGCGCTACCTGCAGGGATACGAACACATACAAAACAAACATGTATAAAGTAAATGTGCCAACAAGGGGCTCAGAAGTAAATAAACAAAAGAAAACAAATGCCTCCTATTGAGGTCTTCCAGCTAAGAAAGCGATAAAATGCGGAAAAGAGGTAAAAGTACCACACGGATGAAGATCCGAAGTAATAGCAATTAAAGGAGTAAGAAACCCAGGGACCTCCCAAGCTAATGCCATCAAAGAAAAGTGAGTCAGTACAGGTAATCGGAATGAACCTCCAGGGGGTATCCCACAAATAAAGTGGGAAAACCACGCAAACCATCTCTGCAAGAGTCTGTGAACCCTTACAAAAACTCAACAAAAGGGTTAGTGAAACACGATAAGCATTTTTTTCATGAATAACAGTATGGTTTCAGTAAACCTCAAACCCTGTGGCATACATTTCAGAAATCATGTGATTAAACATTCAAGGCATAGGTTTCACCCATTCATAATACATCACACATTTAAAACATTCAAATTGAAGGCGTAAAATAATGGGAATAGGGCAAACCTGATTGGAGAGCTTGATTGAAATTGAGTTGCACCCGTGAGGCCCTTCAGGGTTTGGAGGCTGCTCTGAATTCTCTGTCAGGTTTCTCTTCAGGTTTTGTCCAGGGTTTTGTTCCAAGGAAACCTCAGAGTATTTTGCTTCTCTTCCTTTTTCTCAAGTGAAGCCTTGGTATTTATAGACTGAATTTCATGGTTTTGTGGGCTCAAATGAGAGAGACCCAAGTCCAAAAAATTTTATTATATTTTATTTATTTTTTTATTATTATTTTTATTTATTTATTTATTTTTTGTAAAAAAAAATTTTTTTTCATTTTTTTTTTTTTTCGTTTTTTTTTTTTTTCGGATCTAATTCTGATTGACATGATGAAATGCAATATGAAATGCTAAATGAATGCATGAATGAGGAGGGAAAATTTTGGGGTGTTACAACAACCAAAGTTGAATCTCCATAGACGTCAAGATATTTAATTTTGAGATCAATGGCCTCTTTAAGCCCCATAATGCAAGCTTCATACTCAACCATATTGTTTATACACTTGAAAGTCAATCTAGTGGTAAACGGAAAATGAGTTCCTTTAGGAGTAATAATCACTGCCCCAATGCCATTACCATACGAATTAACAGCTCCATCAAATACCATGCCCCAATGGGAACCAGGTTCTGGCCCTTCTTCAAGCAATGGTTCGTCACAATCTTTCATCTTCAAGTACAAAATCTCTTCATCAGGAAAATCTTACTGCACTGACTGATACTCTTCAATAGGTTGATGAGTCAAGTGGTCAGCCAAGACACTACCTTTAATTTCTTTTTGAGATCGGTATTTATTATATTACTCAGATAACAACATCTTCCAACGAGAAATCCTCCCAGTTAAATAAGGCTTCTCAAAGATGTACTTGATTGGATCCATTTTGGATATTAACCAAGTAGTATGATTCAACATATATTGGCACAGACGCTTAGCAACCCAAGCCAAGGCATAACATGTCTTCTCAAGCATAGAATACCGAGTCTCATAGTCGGTGAACTTCTTACTGAGGTAGTAAATTTCATATTCTTTCTTTCCAGATTCATCTTGATGACCAAGAAGACATCCCATACTCTCTTCAAGCACAGTCAAATACATGATCAATGGTCTTCCTTCAACAGGCAGAGACAAAATCGGAGGCTCAAGCAAATATTCTTTGATACTATCAAAAGCATTCAGGAAATCTTCGGTCCAATCACAAGACTAATATTTCCGAAGAAGCTTGAATATAGGCGCATATGTGGCAGTCATATGCGATACAAATCTCGAGATATAGTTCAAGCGGCCAAGAAAACCTTTGACTTGCTTCTCAGTTTTGAGCGCAGGCATTTCTTATATTGCTTTGACATTAGCATGATCAACTTCAATACCCTTCTCACTGACAATAAAGCCCAACAACTTACCAGAACATACACCAAACTTACATTTATTGGGATTCAAGCGGAGTTGATATTTCCTCATATGCTGGACTAACATCAACAAATGCTCAACATGTTCTCCTTCATCACTTGATTTGGCAATCATATCATCAACATAAACTTCAATCTCTTTAGCCATCACTCTATAACAGAATGTTCCCCTGGGTGTAATGAATATGGTCTTCTCCATATCTTCAGGTGCCATCTTGATCTGATTATATCTAAAAACGAAAAGACTTTGAATTTATCTATATTGTCTACCAACATATCAATGTGTGGCAGAGGAAAATCATCTTTCGGACTGGCTTTATTCAAATCTCTATAATCAACACACATGCGGACTTTTCCATCTTTCTTCGGAACATGCACAATGTTGGCCACCCATTGCGGATACTCGGAGGTTACAAGAAAACAAACATCAATCTGCTTATGCACTTCCTCTTTAATCTTTATTGCCATATTAGGATGAGTCCTCCTCAACTTTTTCTTGACTGGCGGGCATTCTAGCTTCAATGACAATCTATGCTCCACAATCTCATAATCCAACCCAAGCATGTCTTGATAGGACCAAGCGAACATATCAGAATACTATCAAAGAATATCAATCAACCCATTCTTAACTTCTGGACACAGTTGAGACCCAATCTTCACTTCCTTCACATCATCCTTGGAACCTAAGTTGACTAATTCAATATGCTCTCCCAATGACTGAATGGTTTTTTCCTTATGCTCAAGTAAAATGGATAACTCATCAGATACTTCTTCACCATCAGTCTCTTCCATAGCTTCAAACACAAGGAAATCAAACTTTAGAGAGGGAGTAAGATCATTATATTCAATGGGTTTGAGAACCAACCTGCATAATGATTTGATATTCTGATTTTAGAGAAGTGGAGTGCAGACAAATATTATGCAGATGGAATATTATTATTTATTTATGTTTTTTGTGATTACCATTTTTAGAAAAAGCAAAAAGTAAAAATGAAACATCGTAGATGTGGATGAATAAAATTGTATTTTATTGATGATAATAATAAAAATGCCCAACAATGTTAACTTCTCACTTAGGCATAAGAGACGGATTTTTCTTTAAAATAATAAAAATGAATTACTTAGAACGATGAATGACAACAGGAACATCAACAGCGATCAAATTGTTGCAAGTCTAGCCATGCGTCACAAAATTGGCGCAAGCTTCGTCTTCATTACCATTGTCTTCAATAATGGTAGTTGAGTGTTGATCGTTCCCACGGATGAACCCTCTAGTGCGAAAAATTGGTTGCATAACTTTGACTTTGGCGTTGAATGGCCCTGGTTGAAATCCTAGTCCGGCTCTGTTCTTGTTTTCGGTGACCTCCACAACGCGACCCCACTTGTCAATGCTACCAGCTTGAATAGCCTCTTGCGCATGTTTCAAAGAAGACATGGGTGCCCCAATATTCTTCAATTCATCACCAATAGATAAGGCTTGGAATTGCGTTCCAACCTCCTCCTCAACAGAAACATACGTGAAAGATGACAAATGGCTCACCAACAACGCTTTCTCTCCACCAACAATGACGAGTTGGTCGTTCTTCACAAATTTCACCTTCTGGTGAAGAGTAGATGTCACTGCTCCAACTTCGTGAATCCATGGCCTTCCCAACAAGCAGTTATAGGTCAGATGGATATCCATTACCTGGAAAGTAATCTAGAAATCACTCGGACATATCTTCACTGGAAGGTCCACTTCTCCAATGACAGTTTTCCGAGAACCGTTTTAAATGCTTTTATAACTACACCGTTTTACCTCATTGGGGTGCCATGATAAGAGAGTTTTGACAAAGTTGATTTTGGTAACACATTCAACGACGAACCAGTGTCAACCAACACATTGGACAAAAGCGTCCTCCTTGCAATTCATTATAATATGCATTGCCAAATTATGATTCATGCCTTCCTCAAGAAGTTCTTCATCACAGAAACTCAAATTGTTACAAGAAATAATGTTGGCAACAATATGGCCAAACTAATAGACAGTAACATCATGTTCAACATAGGCCTGTTCCAACACTTTCTGTAATGCCTCTCTATATGCTTCGGAATTCATCAGCAGTGATACCATGGAGATCTTTGATGGAGTTTTGAGCAACTGCTCTACAACAATGAATTCACTTCTCTTAATTAACCTTTACACCTCATCATCATCGTTATTCTTCAACTTGCTGGATTCACCAGACTGACACATTGGAGTACTAACCGGATTCGCTACTGGAATCTTTGTCTTCTTACTTACTGAAACATCGTCTACTGCTTTAGGGAAAATTGGACTGAACACACGACCACTACGGGTCACCTTTTCTATATCTGAGATATTCACCACTGAGTATGTGACTGGTAGAGGAACCTCTTGACCATCTTCAATCATATTGACATTGTATTGATATGGCACAACTTTATCGGATGCATAAGGGACAGGACCCGCTAACCGTATAACCAACGACGATACCGATCTATTGATAACGCAAAAATACATCATATATTTGCCTTGATTTACACTCAAAAGTCGCAACACTTTCATTTATATTCTGATTATTTCACAAGTGTTCGAGTTATTTTTGCAGGTATTTCAATTCTCATGTTTAAATGAGCAAAGTATAGAAAAGGAAGGAAAGGAAAAAGAAACAGAAGAGAAAACAGTAGAAAAGCAGAAAATACAAATCCTGTTAGACTATGGCACGGATCTAGATGGGGGGGGGGGGGTTGAATAGATCCCAATTAAAAATTGAGTCGGCGCTACCAATTAAAAATTGGTTTTGAAAATTTGTTTTAAGTGCGGAAGCGGCCGAGGAAAATATAGTCTAAAATGAACGGTTATTGGAAAACCGGATATGCGTCTAGCCTATGGATTAGTGATAATGTGAAATAAGAATCACTACACTAGTCACTCCTTCAATGATTTATTTCACTTGCTAGGATTCCTAGTTCCAATCATTCAAAGAGCAAACCAAACTAGATACACAACTAAGATAATTTTGGTTTAGGCAAATTATCAAACACTTGGTGTGTAAAAACACTCCAAGTGATATTTATGTTGAGTAAGTGATTCCAATTAGTCTAGTACAGTATCTTATTGTACTTTGGTTTCAAAAACAGAGTTTTAACTTCTTACTCAATTAATATCAAGGTTTGATAAAAGTGCTTATACAAAAATCACTTAATTTTTAAGCTAAAACAGATATGCTGAAAAATAGAGAAGACAAAGATTTGATGAGGCAGTTCCCCCGCGGTCCTCGCTTCGGGGTACGTCTGCCCTCAATTCTAAAACTAGAATTGAGATTGCTTTAATAGATATCACCTGTTGAGTTTAACCGTTTATACAAGGATTGCAAAGAAAATATACAACAGAATTCTCAAGACATTAAATGTTGCTTCCACTCCTTGTTCCTTGATTCAAGGTGAATCAAGTCCTTCGATTGTTGTTGATAGACCTCCGATTCCAGCCCCTTTGTTGAATAACCCTCAGTTCTTCAAACCCTCGGCCCGGCTGATCTCAACTACAACAAATTGAACCCGAAATCTTCCCTTCAATATCACTGATTCCGCTACTAGATTGATGAAGACTTCCTCTTCTCAATCACCTTCGCTCAGCTGAAAATTGATGAAGAATTCGTCCAGAAACCCCCAAACAACAAACCAGTCCTGGAGGACAAAACCCTAAAGGTTTTATTCAAGAAAAAACCTGTCGTAAGCTTCAACCTGAACCGGATTCCCCAATCTCGGCTTCGAATGTTATCACCTTTAACCAATCACAAAGCACTTCAAAAATGGTTGTGTGTAGTTGATGTGTTGTGAGATGTTGAAGATGAAGATGAAGAATCTTGGACACCTATTTCACTTTTTCTTGTTCTTTGAACACTTGAATCAAATTATCAAAATGTTAGTTGATACAAGTAACTAAACTTATATTTATAGTAACAAACCAACCAACCCACTTAACAGCTTTTCAAATAGAGTGGGAAATACTTAAAAAAACTGAATTTGCGCACGAACGGTCGACCATAGCAGGTCTATGCGTCGACGCATAGCCTGCAGCTTTGGACAGGCTGAAAAGCACAACAGTATGCGTCAACCATAGGTCGGCGTGCGCTGACCCGTGGTTCATGCGCTGACCCCTGCGGTCGACTCAAGCATTTTGTACGCTGACCCGTGGGAAATGCACTATGTTATGCGCCGACCCTGTGGTCGACTCAAACCCTGTAAATCTGCAAAAATTCATGTTTTTGTGGTTTTCATGCATTTTGTTATGACCACATTTTATCCACATATATTGTATGAAATATAACAGTTTAGATGAGCATAGAAAAGGATATGGTAGGTGATATGTTGCATTTGTTTTGTAGAGGTGGAATCGACAATCCCGATTCATCCATGGTGGTCATTTGTAATCATCGAAACCTATGATCGTATGTTGTATGACAGTTTTCCCTTACATACTCCCCCTTTTTGATGATGACAACCTGTGTGAAACCAAAGAGAAACAACATGCAATATTTACACACACTCCCCCTTTCTTTTGTAATCTAAGGTTGGCTGCAAAACAAACTGTTAGTTGTTGTGAATATCTTGGCTTGGCTTTGGTTTGGTACATGCTCTTCTCCCCCTTTGACAACATCAAAAAGATAAAAAGAACGATTATTCAACATAACATGATATTCAACAGGAGATAGCGAATCATATAACAATATCACACCAAATATTATTACTGAACCAATTGAAAAGGAAATAACATTAAACTAAATTAACAAACAAGCATAACAGATAATAAGTTTAGTCAAACAACAAAAATACAGATGCACATGCAGTTTTATGCCCTAATGGCCTCGTCCTCGATGGTAACCAATATTCGGGTTTAGGTCAGGATCTGCCAAAGAAGTCATTTGGTCAGCAACACTACTTAGATACTTGAGACCCACATCAACGGACCGCTCCTGTCGTTCAAATGTTTCGGTGAATGCTGTATACCGTTCATTCGTGCTGGTAGAGATGTTATCGATCCTCTCATTTTGTGCTTGAAGCTAGCTGCATATATGAGCATAGCGCTCATCCTGAGTTTGTATGAATGATTTTTGAGCCAGCTGCATCTTTCGCATCATATCTAAAAGTTCAGAAGAGTTTTCTTGCTGCGGAGGAGACGGTGGAGATTCTTCAGCACCATATTGATACGGCTAATAGAATTGGCGTTGTGTTGACCAGCCCATATGTTGCCATTCACCCCAGCCACCATGATTGGGGGTATCTTCTTCAACTGAATAAGTATTCTGAACCCAAGCGGTGTTTGTGTAGTCGTGAGTGTCTGCTTGTAGAGGACTATTATGCTGCTCAAATGTTTGTCCTGCTCCTTCTTCTTCGTTTTCCTCTTGGTCTTCTTCTTCACTTTCATCACTTTCATCATCTTCTTCAACAGTCATAGGAATATACCCTCTGCGAACAAATTTGTATATTATCCGCTCATCACACCAAAAATATCCCATCATAGACAAAGTTTTTGGGCTGAATTCTTTATCTGAGGAAATAGAGGTATACGGAAAGGACGGATAATCAACGTCGGCTGCAGTAAGAACCTCTTGAATAAAAGATCCATAGGCAAGAGTCGTTCCTTGTCCGGAGTCTCGTAAACTGAACATCCTACTAGCAATGTAGTAGGGCCAGTTGATTTTACGCTGATTTTTCAGAATGTATATGAGATGAACCTCAGCTTGTTCAACTCGAGAAAGGCCATCCTTCTTAGGTCGTAGGATGCGTGACACAATCCACTGGAGAATGCGCTCACCTGTTTTCAGCTTACCGGCAGTGACAGTTCGTGGGAACGCATCACTGTTCACATTGTGGTCTAGGTAGGGTCGTTTCAGCATAGCGTTCAAAGCGCTCTTAAACTCATATCCTTCTATTGTGTGAGAATCAGTCACCTCAGCAAGAGGATTTTCATCAGCAGCCAATGTCATATCAAAATATTTATTCCAAACATTAGACTTAAACGATACCTTTCTTGTGCCGATCTTGGAGTGAAACTTTTGCCCACGAAATTTGTCATGAAGGCAAGTGTAGAACACACGGACCATGTCTTCGCTATATTTGGCATTGCATTCCAGGAATTTAACAATGCCGTGATACTGTAGCAGAGACATGATTTCTACGAGATGCATGCGTTCTGCTGTGAGTTTGTAGAAGGCATGTTGCCTCACAACTCCTCTTTTACCAATGTCTTTGTTGAAGGTGTCGACAAGAGCCGGTGGAACTAATGATACAGCGGTGATGGGTAAGGAGGCAAATGATGATTCCCTTGATCTCTTACCGGTAGGTCTGCGGGATGAGGAAGCCATGGGTAATGATTTTGAAGCTTTTTGTGAAAGTAGAGATTGAAGGTTGGTGTAAGATTTTGAGAGTGATTTGCAAGAAGGAGGTTTGCCCTTTTTATAGATGAGGATTTAGGGTTTTTGGGGAGCGGAGAGGCCAAGAGACAATAGGCACTAGGTAGATGCAACTCACAATATAGTGGGTTGAATGCACACTTAATAAGAATTTGAAATGTAAATGCATGGGAAGTTTGAACATTTTCTGCAGAGAAAAACTGAGTTTTCGTGTGATGCGTCGACCATACCCTCTGCATGCGTCGACGCATACTGTTTGAATTTTGAAAAAGAGAAAATTTTTGAGGTGTGCGTCGACCATTGCCCTGTTACGGTTGACTCATACAGGCAAATTTTGCAGTTTTTCACTGTTATGCACATATGCTCACATGTTTGATGCATAAATAGAATGCCACACAACAATAAACATCCAAACAGATATGGTATAAGAAACAAGTCATATATATACAATATTATCACGTAATACAACTATTTAGCCATGAAGTTTGGGAGAGAGAGAAGGGTAAAGGAACAACATCACCTCGATGCCGGAATAACTTGATGAACTATATAATTGTGCTTGTAACAACATTAACTTGTTAGAAGTACAAGATTATAGTGTTAAATGAAATAAGATAAAGCAAGCAATTTATAATGCCCGTTCAGAAATGTCGAGAATACCAAGTTTTCGGCGAATATGAAAGAAAGGCTCAGTAGCTAGCGGCTTTGTGAAAATGTCCGCTAGTTGATTTTCAGTATTAACATGTTCAAATACAACATCACCTTTCTCTACATGATCCCGAAGAAAGTGGTGTCGAATTTCGATATGTTTGGTGCGAGAATGCAACACAGGATTTTTGGTAAGATTAATGGCACTTGTATTGTCATAGAAAATGGGAATACGTTCGAGTTTGAGGTTAAAGTCCAATAATTGTTGCTTAATCCATAGGATTTGAGCATAACAACTACCCGCGGCAACGTATTCCGCTTCGGCGGTTGACAAAGCAACTGAAACTTGTTTCTTGCTATGCCAACTGACCAAGGAATTTGAAAATAAGTGACAAGTACCACTGGTGTTTTTCCTATCCGATTTGCAACCGGCAAAATCGGAATCGGAGAAACCTACCAATGAGCAATCATTACCTTTGGAATACCATAGTCCATACTTCGGAGTACCGGATAGGTATCGAAGTATTTGTTTGACAAGTTCTAGATGGGATTCCTTGGGACATGATTGATATCTTGCTTACATACACACGCTAAACATAATGTCGGGACGAGAAGCAGTAAGATAGAGAAGTGATCCAATCATACCTCTATACCTTTTTACCTCTACGTCCTTACCGTTTTCATATTTATTCAAGTTTGTACATGTTGGCATGGGGGTGTCAATGGCCTTGGCTTTTGCCATGTCAAATCTCTTGATAAGGTCCAAACAGTACTTTGTTTGACTCACGAATGTTCCTTCTTTGAGTTGTTTAATTTCCAAACCGAGAAAGTACGTGAGCTCCCCCATTATACTCATCTCGAATTCACCCTGCATAAGATCCGAAAACTCTCTCACGAGATTCATGTTAGTAGACCCAAATATAATATCGTCAACATAAATTTATACTAATATCAAGTGCTTTCCTTGACGTTTAATGAAGAGAGTTGTGTCAACCTTTCCTCTTGAGTAAACTTGATCAAGTAAAAATTTACTTAGTCGCTCATACCAAGCTCTAGGAGCTTGTTTGAGACCATATAACGCCCTTTTTAGTTTGTAAACATGATTGGGATACTCATGAGATTCAAAACCCGGAGGTTGTGCGACGTAGACCTCTTCATTTATGTAACCGTTAAGGAACGCACTCTTAACATCCATTTGGAATAGTTTAAAGTCTTTCGCACAAGCGAAGGCAAGGAGAAGGCGTATAGCCTCGAGTCGGGTAACCGGCGCATAAGTTTCCTCATAGTCGATGCCTTCCTCTTGGTTATACCCTTGCGCGACTAAACACGCCTTGTTACGGGTTATTACCTCGTTTTCGTCCAACTTGTTCCTAAACACCCATCGGGTGCCGATTACTCGATGATCTCGCGGAGGAGGGACAAGGTCCCAAACCTCATTTCTAGTGAACTGATTTAGTTCCTCCTGCATTGACAAAAACCAGTGTTCATCGAGTAGGGCTTCTTTAGGGTTTTTAGGTTCCATTTGTGAAACGAAAGCGAAGTGATAACAGAAATTACTTAGCTTCGATCGAGTTGTAACACCCTTTGAGATATCTCAGAGAATGTTGTCAATTGGATGGTCTTTGGGAGACTTCCAAGCTTGAGGGAGATCATCGTTTGAAGGCGGATGAGCTACCTCGGTTTCCTCATGGTGTACATCTTTATCCTCCTCAACTTTGACTTTGTCGGGTTGGTCAATCCCCGACTCGCCACCCTTGAGTATGTCTTCCGTAGATGTACCTGCACCATGAACAACACTACCCTTTCCGACGTTTCTCGGATAGGATTCGTCAAAAGTGACATGTACAGACTCTTCCACAGCAAGTAATCGTTTATTATATATTCTATATGCTTTACTCGATTGAGAGTATCCGAGGAAGATACCTTCGTCGGCCTTGGAATCGAATTTGCCCAAGTTTTCCTTTCTATTATTTAATACAAAACATTTGCAACCGAAAACATGTAAGTGAGAAACATTTGGCTTTCGCCCTTTTAAAAGCTCATATGGTGTTTTATTTAGAATGGGGCGAATGAGCACCCTATTCAAAACAAAACACGCCATACTAATGGCGTCGGCCCAAAAATATTTCGGTAAACCACTTTCGTTAATCATTGTTCTTCCCAATTCTTCCGAAATTCGATTTTTACGCTCCACAACCCCATTTTATTGAGGAGTACGTGGAGCGGAGAAGTTATGATCGATACCATGGTTACCGCAATATTCTTCAAATAAATGGTTTTCGAACTCACCCCTATGGTCGCTTCTAAGTGAAACAATGTTTGTATTTAATTTATTTTGGGAAAGCTTAGCAAACCTTTCAAAGGCGGCGAACGTATCGCTCTTGCTTACTAAAAAGATAGTCCAACAAACTCTAGAAAAATCGTCCACTATTACGAAACCGTAATAATTTCCTCCTAGACTTTTAATCCTAGACGGTCCAAATAAGTCCATATGAAGAAGTTCGAGAGGTCTCGTTGTTGAAACGATATTTTTGGATTTAAATGAGATCCTCGTTTGCTTCCCTTTTTGACAAGCATCACAAAGGTGATCCTTGGTGAACTTTATTTTGGGGAGACCTAGGACTAGATCTTTTGAGACTACTTTATTTAGTAAGTCAAAGTTAACGTATGCTAAACGCCTATGCCATAACCATGAATCTTCACTCATTGTTACAAGGCATTTGTCACTTGTTAACGACACTTAGTTCAAGTCTAACATATAGACCTTATTCACTCGCAGGCCATTAAACATACTCTTCTTATCATCATTATGTACAATTTTGCAACAATCTTTTGAAAAAGATACATTGTATCCTTTGTCACATAATTGACTGATGCTAAGTAGATTGTGTTTAAGACCTTCGACAAGCAATACATCAGAAATAGTAGTGGAAGAAGGGTTACCTACACTACCTTTACCTAGTATTGCTCCACGGTTGTTGTCACCATAGGTTACATATCCTTTCTTCTTAGCCACGAAGTCAATGAAGAGTGATATGTCTCCTGACATGTGCCTTGAGCATCCACTGTCGAGAACCCATCTTCTCTCGGTGGTCTCGAGGCATTGTACCTATGAAAATGCAATTAACACGATAAGGTACCCAATGGCTTATTGGGTCCTGAATGGTGAGTAATGAAATGGTTGCATTTAGGCAGCCATTGATAAATGCCTTTAGGAACTAAGAATCTCCTAAACCTGCATTTAGCAATGGAGTGGCCTTTCTTGCAACAATAAAGACAAGAGAAATTAACATTTTGATTGCCTTTGCTATCTTCATCCTTTATAACATATTTATATTTTTGATATGGATTAACCATACTTTTTCGAATGTTGGATTTATCGATTGCAAAGGTAATCTTGGGCTCAAGAGCCTTGTCAAGTTTGGCCTTTAGGTTTCTTACTTCACCTTGCCAAATATCACAAGTATCACACCTAAAGTTTATTATCCTATTTATAAGGTCCTCACAACCTGCTTTTGTGCTTTCTACTATAGAAGCTTTGAGTGCCTCAAGTTTCCTTTCGGATTCTCGAATTTTTTGTTCCAAATGGGCAAAAATTTGGTTATTTGAGGAAAGCCTTTTAAAGGCCTCTTTAGCTTCACAGTGTAAAGTATCAAATGCAGGTTGTAATTCATGATGAGACATAGTAGAAGATTTTTCATATTTAGCATGTCGTACCTGTTTCTTTTTGTTCTTTTGATGAGCAGAGAGGCATATGTTTACAGCTTAATCTTCATCACTAGAACTTTCATCATCGGAGGAGTCGCTATCGCTTTCCCAAGCTATGTATGCTTTCCTTGGCTTTGATGATTTCTTCTGTGATTTGTATGATTCCTTTTCCTTTGTCTTCTTGTTCATCGGACAGTCCGGTTTGTAATGATCGGGCTTCCTACAAGTGTAGCACGACCGTCTAGTCTTTTTACCTTTTGAGTCATCATCTTTAGAGTACCTCGATTGCTTCCGGAAGTTTACCAAGTTCTTCTCGGAATGTTGGATGTCGTTCTTTCTCATGTAACGATTGTAACGTTTAACGAACAACCCCATATCTTCGCTCTTGTCCTCTTCTTCTTCGTCGCTCGAGGAATAATCACTTTGCTCTTTTGCTTGAGACTTCGAGGAGGATGTCTTAAGAGCTATTGATTTCTTTTCACTCACCTTTGTTTTGTCCTTCTTTTCTTTCTTTTCGTGTTGTTCTAGGCTCAAGAGTACTTGTTCGTGCTCTTGTAGTTTGCCAAATAATATTGTCAAGTCTAATACGGTGAGATCATTTGCTTCTTTGATGGCGGTCACTTTCGGCTGCCATTCCCTGTTAAGACATCTCAAGATCTTATTAGTAGCAATATCATTGGAAACCGGCCTACCTAATGAATGTAATCGATTGATAAGATGAGTAAATCTCTTTTGCATGTCAGCAATGGTTTCCCCTTGCTCCATGAAAAAGAGATCAAACTCTTGTGTTAGTGTGTTGATTCTTGCCAACTTAACCTCGTTCGTCCCCTCATGGGCAATTTGTAGTGAATCCCACATGGCCTTAACAGTAGGACAATGGGATACACGATAGTATTCATCTACACCTAATGAGGAGATTAGGATATTTTTGGCTTTCCAATCATAATTGTATTTCTTTTCATCATCATCGGTCCATTGAGCTTCGGGCTTTGGCACTAATTCATCATTCTCATTGGTCATGGTTATTTCAATTGGACCATTGAGAATAACGTTCCATATTTTTCTATCTATGGAATTTATGTGCACCCGCATACAGTCTTTCCAATAACTATAATTTTCACCATTGAAAACGGGAGCTCTATTATAAGCCCTTTTAGGTTCGTTAGCCATTTTCTATCAAAGTTATATTTTGAAGCACGGAGTGAACCGGAGCTCCTGATACCACTTGTTAGACTATGGCACGGATCTAGAAGGGGGGGGGGGGGGGTTAAATAGATCCAAATTAAAAATTGAGTCGGTGCTACCAATTAAAAATTGGTTTTGAAAATTTGTTTTAAGTGCGGAAGCGGCCGAGGAAAATATAGTCTAAAACGAACGGTTATTGGAAAACCGGATATGCGTCTAGCCTATGGATTAGTGATAATGTGAAATAAGAATCACTACACTAGTCACTCCTTAAATGATTTATTTCACTTGCTAGGATTCCTAGTTCCAATGATTCAAAGAGCAAACCAAACTAGATACATAACTAAGATAATTTTGGTTTAGGCAAATTATCAAACACTTGGTGTGTAAAAACACTCCAAGTGATATTTATGTTGAGTAAGTGATTCCAATTAGTCTAGTACAGTATCTTATTGTACTTTGGATTCAAAAACGGAGTTTTAACTTCTTGCTCAATTAATATCAAGGTTTGATAAAAGTGCTTATACAAAAATCACTTAATTTTTAAGCTAAAATAGATATGTTGAAAAATAGAGAAGACAAAGATTTGATGAGGCAATTCCCCCGCCGTCCTCGCTTCGGGGTACGTCTGCCCTCAATTCTAAAACTAGAATTGAGATTGCTTTAATAGATATCACCTGTTGAGTTTAACCGTTTATACAAGGATTGCAAAGCAAATATACAACAGAATTCTCAAGACGTTGAATGTTTCTTCCACTCCTTGTTCCTTGATTCAAGGTGAATCAAGTCCTTCGATTGTTGTTGATAGAGCTCTGATTCCAGCCCCTTTGTTGAATAACCCTCAGTTCTTCAAACCCTCGGCCCGGCTGATCTCAACTACAACAAATCGAACCCGAAATCTTCCCTTCAATATCACTGAATCCGCTACTAGATTGATGAAGACTTCCTCTTCTCAATCACCTTCGCTCAGCTGAAAATTGATGAAGAATTCGTCCAAAAACCCCCCAAACAACAAACCAGTCTTGGAGGACAAAACCCTAAAGGTTTTATTCAAGAAAAAACCTGTCGCAAGCTTCAACCCGAACCGGATTCCCCAATCTCGGCTTCGAACGTTATCACCTTTAACCAATCAGAAAGCACTTCAAAAATGGTTGTGTGTAGTTGATGTGTTGTGAGATGTTGAAGATGAAGATGAAGAATCTTGGACACCTATTTCACTTTTTCTTGTTCATTGAACACTTGAATCAAATTATCAAAATGTTAGTTGATACAAGTAACTAAACTTCTATTTATAGTAACAAACCAACCAACCCACTTAACAGCTTTTCAAACAGAGTGGGAAATACTTAAAAAAACTGAATTTGCGCACGACCGGTCGACCATAGCAGGTCTATGCGTCGACGCATAGCCTGCAGTTTTGGACAGGCTGAAAAGCACAACAGTATGCGTCGACCATAGGTCGGCGTGCGCTGACCCGTGGTTCATGCGCTGACCCCTGCGGTCGACTAAAGCATTTTGTGCGCTGACCCGTGGGAAATCCACTATGTTATGCGCTGACCCATGGGAAATGCACTATGTTATGCGCCGACCCTATGGTCGACTCAAACCCTGTAAATCTGCAAAAATTCATGTTTTTGTGGTTTTCATGCATTTTGTCATGACCACATTTTATCCACATATGTTGTATGAAATATAACAGTTTAGATGAGCATAGAAAAAGATATGATAGGTGATATGTTGCATTTGTTTTGTAGAGGTGGAATCGACAATGCCGATTCATCCATGGTGGTCATTTGTCATCATCGAAACCTATGATCGTATGTTGTATGACAGTTTGCCCTTACAAATCCTGTGCATGTGACGACCATCATAAACCCTGTCACGACCGTCACACCCTGGGTGTCACGACCGTCACATGCCCACCACGACCGTCACAAGGCCAAAAGCAGTGTATTGAATTTGTCAACAGAAGTGATCCACACGCCCATTTTTCTCGTTCCTCAGCCCACTTTCCCGTGAATTTCTCACTCAACCAAGTCACGCTTATTTCTCTCAACCGCCAAGACCAAATACAGAATATAAAAGGATGGAAGTTGGAAACCTACGGGCACGCTTGATTTTTCTCCCTGAAGCCAGCTTTCAAGATTTTTCTCTGCATTTATTTTCCACTGCAATAATGTTTTCTATTATTTTTCTTCAGCAACATTGTTTTCTTTTACTGCAATTTGTTTACCGTTCCGTTCAGAGCTTTGATTTTTCCTTTCCCTTTCCGTTTTTCATTTAGCCAAAGTAGTAGTTTCCTACATTGGGGAACTACTGCAATTTATTTAATTTAGCTTAAGATATTATTACGAAGAAGCAGAATCCTACCGACCTATGGAGGACTGCTCAAGTACATCAAGATTCGGCATATTCGATTAATCCAATTTCCAATTTTTTATTCAATTATTATTGTTATTGCTTTATTATTATTATAATTATGTTTGTTGTATTGTTAATCTGTTTATGCTCGTCTGTGTTTGCGTTATTTAACATGTCCGGCTAAACTATCGGCATCGGTATGTAAACAATTTAATTAGACGGGATTTAATAATAATCGGTGTAAAACTTCTTTTCTCAAACAATCTTTCTGGCTGTGGTTTTTAATTTAAATTTAATTAACTTTGTCACGAGAGTGAGAAGCTATTTAATACGGTTTTGCAATGAGAGTGGGAAATTAACTAAGGTGGAAGCCGACAATCGCGAGAGCGTGAGGATCGAACTGGATAGTAAAAACTAGGCATTGATTTTAAAAATAACGAGAGCACTTTAAAAGCAATTAGAACTTATTTATTTTCAAAAAGTATTTTTAACTTCAAATGGGACAGGGAGAGCGTACATTTTGACTTAAAAGTATATTCCGAGTCAACAATCACGAGAGTGTGAGATAAAGCCTTTTAAATAAGTATTTTCTACTGAAAGATATTTGGTACTTAAATATACGTCGATGACTTATCGAATCCCTGATGATTAATGCGTTGCATACTGATATCCCTCTATTAATATTTTCTTAAAAACATAACTTCCGTTAGATTTAATTTTTGTTCAACCAAACCTCTAAAGAATCATCTCCTTAGCTAAACATAGTAACGTCGATAACTTTAGTTTGGCCATCGGTCCCTGTGGGTTCGATATCTTTTAAAACTAAAACGACTCGACTGTGCACTTGCAGTCAAGTAGCCCATAGACTATATTTTATATACATTCACGAGACGTATCAAGTTTTGGCGTCGTTGCCGGGGACCTGATTTAGTCAAATAGTGTGATCTTTCGTTGCACAGTATAGACTAAGGTAAAAACTAATTTCCTTTCCCTTATTTCCATGATTGTATGCCAAGTACTCGCTCACAAGGCGAAAACATAGCACCACCAATCGCAGAATTAGAACATTTCTTATATTTAAGACGCCGAATACTAGAGTACCAATGAAGGTACGATATTCCCGACTTCTTTCCTGCTACTAAACCAGTTGAAAAACCAACCATGGCTATAGTGGAACCACAGAATTGTCCTCTTAAGTTCTACGCTACCCCGTCCCAACAAGAGCCTCACAGCAGCATTGTTGCCCCTGCTATCAATCGAAACGATTTCGAGTTAAAACCCTCATTACTATCAGCTCTCCAACAACATCAATTTGCTGGAAATCTCACGGACGACCCTAATGAACATTTGACCAAGTTTGTGTAGTACGCAGACACTGTGAAGGCGAATGGTGTATCTCAAGATGCGATAAGACTATGTCTTTTTCCTTTCTCTCTAAGAGACAGAGCTTGGGCTTGGTTGCAATCCTTGCCATCCAACTCAGTTACTACATGGGAAGAACTGAAGAACGTTTTCTTATCCCGATATTTTCCGCCAAGCAAAACTGCTATGCTGAGAGCTCAAATCAACGGATTTCGACAAAAAGATGTAGAATCTCTCTACGACGCGTGGGAGAGATACAAAGACATGATGAGGATATGTCCATATCACAGTCTTGAAGACTGGGTGATCATTCACACATTTTACAATGGGCTTCTGTATAACAAAGACTGATAGTAGACGCTGCCGCGGGCGGTGCACTTATGGACAGTCCATACAACGAAGCCTATCAACTCATTGAAAACATGGCCCAAAACCATTGCCAATGGGGAGGTGAAAGAACTCCAGTAGAAAAGTCCCAAACAAATAGTGGAATGTACGAAATCAGTAGTCTTGACCAAGTCCATGCAAAGGTAGATGCCCTTGTTCAAAAGTTAGACAACTTGACCATACCACCCGCAACCATTGTGGCTGTCGTGACCCCAAACTGGGAGTTATGTGGAACTCCTGGACACACTGCACCAGAATATCAGATATTGGCAGGAGTCCCCACTGATCAAGTAAATTATGCACAAGGAAATCCTTATACGAATACCTACAACCCAGGTTGGAAAAACCATCCTAACTTTTCGTATAAGAATAACAACGCCCTGTATGCACCTGGCTAAGCACCCGCTGTTCCGCCTGGATACCAAAAGCCAGCTAATAATGCTCATAACATGCCTAGGAAGTCCAACCTTGAACTAATGATGGAAAGCTTCATAGCTACCCAAGCTCAAACAAACAAAGACTTCTTGAACCAAAACATACATAATAGTGAGTAATTTAAACAATTAGCGAGCAAAGTAGACGCCTTATCCACCAAAAACAAAATGCTTGAAACACATATTTCACAAGTGGCTCAATAACAAGCATCTACTTCTGCTCCCGCTGGCACATTTCCTGGACAACCACGACCTAATCCAAAAGGAAGTGCAAATGTCGTTATATTA
This sequence comes from Lathyrus oleraceus, assembly GCF_024323335.1. NCBI lineage: Eukaryota > Viridiplantae > Streptophyta > Magnoliopsida > Fabales > Fabaceae > Lathyrus > Lathyrus oleraceus. Next base: position 347,674,322 of record NC_066585.1, on the reverse strand, counting down.
AGGAGTGGAAAAGAACTAGACGGACCCGTAGATCGAAGACTCCAAAATCCTGCCATGTACCAAAAACCAGACAAAATAACAACTGAAAAGGTAAGTGAACCGAAGGAGAAGGAACATAATACCCAATAGGCCGAAGAGAAAGAAAAATCTTATGTGCCTCCAACACCTTATAAACCACCCATTCCGTATCCTCGAAGACTCGCAATTTCTAAAACTGCAGGGCAATTTAGGAAATTTGTTGAACTTCTGAAGCAACTGAATATTACAATGCCCTTTAAAGAAGCCATCACACAAATGCCCTCATATGCCAATTTCTTAAAGAGATCCTATCCAATAAGAAAAAGATCGAGGATAACGAAACAGTTACACTTACTGCTGAGTGTAGCGCAATAATCCAAAATAACATGCCTCCCAAACTAAAAGACCCATGTAGTTTCTCCATACCGAATGTCATTGGAAAGTTTGTCATAGACAAAGCTCTATGCGACTTAGGAGCCAACATTAGTGTAATGCCTTTAGCAATCTATAAAAGGCTCAACATGGGAGAACTAAGACCGACCAAGATGTTTGTTCAACTAGCTGATTGCTCAATCAAATATCCTGTTGGTATACTAGATAATGTTCCAGTACGTGTAGGACAATTCTACATTCCTACAGACTTCATAATCATGGACATCAAAGAAGATGCCAGTACATCTATTATATTAGGAAGACCATTCTTAGCTACCGCCAGAGCCATAATAGACGTGAAAAAAGGTAAGCTAACATTCGAAGTTGGAGAAGAAAAGGTTGAATTCATCTTGACACAATTCTTACAAGCGTCAGCTATAAATGATACATGTTATCTACTTGATGTCATAGACGGGTGTGTCGCATCCGCGAAAAACAACCGGCGGGAAAAAACAAAACAACCAGAGCCACCACTGTGCGTTATTTATCCCAAAGAGGGAAAGGAAACGCTCGAAGTAAACCTGGAAAGGACATGGTCTTACGACCGGAGATTGCAAGGATCGGGAGTCGGTTATGCGAAGGGAAGGTATTAGCACCCCTACGCATCCGTCGTACTCGACGGGATCCATGCTCAAAAGAATAGAAGAAAGGTTGCAAAGCACTGCTCAAAAGAATGCACACACACACTGGAAATAAGACACAGGTGGAAAGAGGGGGAACGGGCTCGCTAGGATATCGCATCCTATGCCTACGTATCTCATCTGGAATGAGAATCAGAGCTATCGTAGTTCATCTCACGCACGCCGAAACAAAACCCACACAGGAAACCGACAGCCAATCGCTGGACTTATGTCAGACTCCACACAAACAGGCAAACATGGAAACCGAATGCCAATTACTGGACTTATATCAGACTCTGAACCAACAAACACACACAGGAAACCAACTGCCAAAAGACACAATAGTGTAGAAACTATTGTGCGAAAAAGGAAATAGGAAATTGCAAGGGAAATAGTGTAGAACTCGTAGGAAAAACAATGCCTAAGCTGATGGAAAAGAAAATATGCAAAAGCGAAAACGGCAAAGGAAAAAATGTGGAAAAGCTTCCCCCCCTTTAGGTTTTCAAAGTGGCTATTTATATTGGTGTCATTAAGTAACTGCCTGCTGCCAAAAGGTCTTCAACGTGGCTAATTGCATGGCGTGGATATAGGGCCCAACACTCCTCAACGTCTCTTCAAGTCTCTGAGGCGTTACTTGCGCCCAAAAAGTAGGGGGATGGTGTGACGTTCGTCACACCATGTGTGACGTCCGTCACAGGGGTGTGCAAGGCGTGACGCTCGTCACAGCCTCTGTGACGCTCGTCACAGGTGCAACACCTGTGTTCTTGTACTTTGGGCTGGGCTTTGCTATTTGGTTCGTTTTCTCTCCTTTTTGCACCTCTTTTCCTCCATTTTTACTTGTGCTTCCAAATAAGCCACCTGAGACAAATAGGAAGAAAATACCGCGTAATATCTAACAACATAAAGTGAACTGAAACAAATAATGATACAATTTAATTGAATTAAGTCCTAAAATATGATATAATTTCATGTTATCACTAGGCGGGCGTGTAGCGAACAGGCCAGTTTGGGTCATTCGTGAGCTGGGCCTTCGTTCCTTTAAGACTCAGTGTCATAAAAATGAGTCGGAGTGCCCTGAAAAAATGTCTTGAAATATTAATGGGCAAATTTTGGGGTATGACAGCTGCCCCTGTTCAATATTCTTGAACCGAGAGAGTCAGAATGGCATGTACGCCATTCGTGGTCTGGAGGTGGAAGATTATTGAACACTTAGAACGCCCCAAAAATTTGCACTTGTCAATTAGTTAGTCTTGATGGATATGGGCTTAAAGATGTCATCTAGGAAGTTTGATGAGGAGAGCTTTAGAGTGTGTCGTACGTTAGAAGATATCTGAAGTCACGGGTGTCACTGGGTCATACGCTAGACCGTATAGTGGGTCATTCATTAGGCCGTCGACTTCCCTGGGGATTTAGAATGGGTCATACACCGCTGGGGATAAAGGATCAGAATGGATCGTACGCTAGATCGTATCTGAGTTGCGGAACGAGCCGTCCGTTAGGCTGTATCGTTACTGGGGGTGAAGGATCAGAATGGATCGTATGCTAGATCGTATCTGAGTTGTAGACTGAGCCGTTCGTTAGGCTGTACCTGATAATGAAGGGGGTAGTCATACGCCAGACTACACTTCAGAATGTACCGTACGCTAGGTAGCATCTGAGGAGATGAAGGTCTAACTGGGTCGTACATTAAACCGTATCTGAGCAGAATGAGCCGTCCGTTAGGCTGAATCCGATGATAAAAGGGGGGTAGTCGTACGCTAGACTATACTTCAGAAATGTACCGTACACTAGGTAGCATCTGAGGAGATGAAGGTCTAACTTGGTCGTACATTAGACTGTATTTGAGCAGAATCAGAGGACTTGAAGGTCTAACTTGGTCGTACATTAGACTGTATTTGAGTGGTTGAAGATCAAAATGGATCGTACGCTAGATCATATCTGAGTTGAAAGAGTCATATGTTGAGCTGAATCAGAATGAACCGTACGCTAGGCTATATCTGATAGTATTTGTATATGTTGTATTTGCAATAAATGTCTGGGATGGGCTTATAGATGCCATCGTTAGGAGGATGTCAGAATGAATATTGACATGGAGTGTATCTGAAAGATGTATTTGAATCTGAACGTAATCGATGAAGATGTCCGTCTGAATGGCTCTCTATTTTGACTGTATCAGGAAGATAATTAACCTGAAAAATAAAGTTAGCTTCATGCCATGTCATGATGCATGAGATGTTTTATGCTTTCGAAAATAACTGCAAATGATGTATGCATGCGTATGCTGTGAAATGATGTAATGAGTGAATTATGCGTCTGGAATAAATGAGAGCATTGTACACATGTATATGTTATGAAATGATGTAATGTATATGATGCAGAATGAAAATTGTATGCAGGTATGTGATGTGAAATAATGTAATGAAGGCACCATGTGTCTGAAACGTTCTTCCAGGGGACTCTACTGGGGAAATAAATCTCAGTCTTCGGGTCGGAGATATTTGTATTGATGACCCTTTCCTAGCTAGGGATACTTGATTTCTGTCTGATGGTAGAAATGTTCAGCAGAAGCCTGGCTGGGGGTGGAAGAGATGACCCATTTGTCTAGTAATGCCACTCTCTTCTGGGAATGACTGGCTTTGCTGGGGGATAGGATTAGCAACGGATTCATTGGAAAGCATGATTAGACCTTCTCCTTGATCCTGAAGCCTAGTAGTAATCGCTATTTCTATTTTATGCATGCATTTTTGGTAAACATCGATCATATCCAAATGCATATATTAATTCGAATTAAATCAATGGACGTTTACGCAAACAAAACAGAGAAAGTAAAGCAAAAGCATCTTTTTGGAAATGAAATTATATTGATTTTGAAAGAGGGCCTATAAACAGGCAATTTGTGTACAAGGAGACAGAAATCCTAGTAAGAGGAAATTGTCAAGAAAACAGAGAGAAAGCTATGCAGAAAAAGTCCTATTGATATTAGCTCCATTACTGTCATTATGTCTTCAAGCATCTCATCTCCCGCTGTCGGATGGAAGTGATTAGCTTGTTCAGTCCTTTGAACTTGGATGAAGCTGTCTGAGAACGGAACATAGTCATACGCTTTAATCCCTAATTTTTGCCTGGATCGCCTTTTCAGGTTTTCAATCCACCAGGATACCCCTTTTTTTGCCCAAGCCGCCTTTTCAGGTTTTCGACTTGCCGGGTGCACATTTTTTATGTTTATCCCTAATTTTTGCCCGAACCTTTTTGGTTTGCCGGGATGCCTTTACTTTTGCCTAGGTATGTCGACCTAGCAGGTCTCTTTTATGCGTAGTATTTTTTGACTATGTCTGCGTTCACGGGATGCGGGAAGTCTTCGCCATCCATCGTAGTAAGTATCATGGCTCCACCAGAGAATACTTTCTTAACCACAAATGGCCCTTCGTATGTGGGAGTCCACTTGCCTCTGGGATCACCTTGGGGTAGAATGATACGCTTGACCACCAAGTCGCCGATTTGATACACCTGTCTCTTGACTCTTTTGTTAAATGCCTGGGTCATGCGCTTCTTATATATCTGTCCATGACACACAGCCGCAAGTCTCTTCTCATCGATCAAGTTCATCTGGTCGAGTCGAGTCTGAATCCATTCATCTTCATCTAAGCCCGCCTCTTTCATGATTCGTAGAGAGGGAATCTGAACTTCCACTGGTAAAACGGCTTCCATTCCGTAGACTAAAGAGAAAGGAGTTGCTCCTGTCGAAGTGCGTACTGAAGTGCGATAGCCGTGAAGAGCAAACGGTAACATCTCATGCCAGTCTTTGTACGTCACCGTCATCTTTTGTATGATCTTCTTGATATTCTTATTAGCAGCTTCTACAGCGCCATTCATCTTTGGTCGGTACGGAGAAGAGTTATGGTGCTTTACGTGGAACTGCGTGCAGAGTTCAGTAATCATCTTGTTGTTCAAATTAGTACCATTGTCTGTGATAATTCTTTCAGGTATGCCATATCGACAAATGAGATTATTCTTGATGAATCGTGCCACCACATTCTTGGTGACAGAAGCGAATGAGGCGGCCTCTACCCACTTTGTAAAGTAATCAATAGCAACAAGGATGAAACGATGCCCGTTAGAAGCAGTAGGTTTAATCTCTCCAATCATGTCAATGCCCCACATTGCAAAGGGCCAAGGTGCGGTCAACACGTTCAATGGAGCAGGAGGTGCATGTACTTTGTCCGCATAGATCTGACACTTGTGACAGGTTCTGGAGTGATGGTGGCAATCAGCTTCCATGGTAGACCAATAATACCCTGATCTCAGAATCTTCTTGGCCATCGTATGTCCACTAGAATGAGTCCCAAAAATACCGTCGTGCATGTCTTCCATAATCTTCTCTGCTTCCTTTTTATCCACACAGCGAAGCAAAGTCGAATCATGATTACGTTTGTATAATAATCCATTGCTCAAAAAGAATTTAGCGGAGAACTTCCTCAGGAATTTTTTGTCATTGATGGATGCCCCTTCAGGGTATTCCTGAGCTTCTAAATATCTTTTTACTTCGTGGAACCAAGGTTTTTCCCGTACTCCCTCAGTGTTAAGTTCATAACAGTATGCCGGTTCATCTAGTCGCTCAATGGTGATCCTGGGAGCTTCATTGTCCCATCTGACTCTGAACATAGATGACATGGTAGCTAATGCGTCTGCCAACTGATTCTCTTCTCGTGGGATATGCTCGAATGTAATCTCTCCAAAGTATGGGATTAGTGACAACACCTTCTCTCGATAAGGGATGAGATTCGGATGTTTAGTGTCCCATTCTCCTTTGATCTGACTGATTACTAATGCTGAGTCTCCGTACACACTCAAAAACTTGACCCGCCGGTCTATAGCAGCCTTGAGTCCCAAAATACAGGCTTCATACTCAGCCATATTATTGGTACAATGAAAACATAGTCTAGCAGTGAAAGGCGTATGGTAACCCTCGGGAGAAATGATTACCACACCAACACCATTGCCCAATGCGTTAGAAGACCCATCGAAAACCATAGTCCATCGGGATCCTAGTTCGGGTCCTTCATCCGGTCCAGGTTCTTCATAATCAGTAACAAGCATGACATCCTCATCTGGGAACTCAAAATTCATAGATTGGTAATCATCCACTGCTTGATGAGCCAAATGATCGGCTAGCACGCTTCCTTTGATTGCTTTCTGGGTAGTATACTGGATGTCGTACTCTGTTAGAATCATCTGCCATCTTGCTATTCTTCCGGAGAGAGCGGGTTTCTCAAATATGTATTTGATAGGATCCATCTTAGAAATCAATAAAGTGGTGTGATTCAACATATACTGTCTTAGTCGGCGAGCAGCCCAGGCCAAAGCACAGCAAGTTCTCTCGAGCAGTGAGTATCTTGTTTCACAGTCGGTAAACTTTTTGCTAAGGTAGTATATGGCATGCTCTTTTCGACCAGACTCGTCATGTTGCCCCAACACACACCCCATTGAATTTTCTAACACGGTCAAATACATGATTAGAGGTCTTCCTTCAACCGGTGGCATCAGGATCGGAGGTTCCTGGAGATACTTCTTGATTTTGTCAAAAGCTTCTTGACATTCCTCATTCCATATCATCTCTTGATTTTTCCTCAGTAGCTTGAAGAGGGGTTTGCAGGTGGCGGTCAAATGGGAGATAAATCGGGCAATGTAATTCAAGCGTCCCAAGAAACCTCTGACTTCTTTATCCGTACTGGGAACTGGCATTTCTTGAATAACTCTCACCTTGGCCGGGTCAACCTCAATCCCTTTACCACTGACAACAAAGCCCAAGAGTTTGCCGGATCTTACTCCAAAGGTGCATTTGTTCGGGTTCAACCTCAACTTGTATTTCTTCAACCTCTCGAACAGTTTGTATAAATGATCGAGATGCTCTCCCTCAGTATGAGATCTGGCTATCATGTCATCCACATACACTTCTATTTCATGATGGATCATATCATGGAACAAAACCACCATAGCACGCTGGTACGTTGCCCCTGCATTCTTTAAACCAAATGGCATTACCTTATAACAGAACGTGCCCCATTGCGTCACAAACGTAGTTTTCTCCATGTCCTCAGGCGCCATCTTAATCTGGTTGTAACCTGAGAATCCATCCATGAATGAGAACACCTTGTGTTAAGCGGTGTTATCTACCAGAACATCAATGTGCGGGAGTGGAAAGTCATCCTTGGGACTCGCTTTATTCAGGTCTCGGTAATCTACACACATTCGCACCTTACCATCCTTCTTTGGCACTGGTACCACATTAGCAACCCATTGAGGATAAGAAGTGACAGCCAGAAAACCTGCATCAAATTGTTTCATCACCTCGGCTTTGATTTTCTCAGACATTTCAGGACGCATGCGACGAACCTTTTGCTTAACAGGACGACAATCTTCCCTCGTTGGCAGTCGATGCACTACTATATCGGTATCCAGTCCTGGCATGTCTTCATAAGACCAAGCAAAAATCTCTACATAGTCATGCAACATCTGAATCAACCTTCTCTTGACACTGTTTTCCAAGCCTGCTCCTATTTTTACTTCTTTCTTGTTTACCTCAGTACCCAGATTTACAGTCTCAACTGACTCCTCGTGTGGCTGTATAGTCCTTTCTTCCTGCAGTAACAGTCTGGCAAGTTCTCCAGGTACTTCACAATCTTCCTCACTTCCATCCTCGGCTTGGTAGATCGGATTTTCAAAGTCATAATGAACAGTAGTAGAACTATTGTCAACAGGATCCAGAGTGGGTATGGATCTGCAATTCGTTACGTGAGTGTGTGTAAGAAAACATAGCTCGTTTGGAAGATGACAGAAAAGATAAAGAGCGCAATATTTGAATGCAAAAAGTCCATTGATTTATTGAATATGAATATGCTTATGAAGATGACAAAACCCTTAACAAATTAGCTATTGTGCCCCGGGCATAGACACAATGCTTGGAGAAGTTCAATTGTAAAAAAAACAAAAATTTGCAACACTAAAATAGACAATAACAATTACTCCTGACTAAAGGAAATCGGGATAGTGTCTTCAGCCTTCCAATTATTGAGTCCGTCACCAATTGTTGGGAAAATCCAGCTATGCAGGTCGCAATCGCTGTCAACATCTTCTACAACATTAATTTGACTCTTGTCAGAGCTGAACCCCAGGCCAAATTTGTCAGACTTGTACGGTACGTCGATCAATTGACCCCAGCCAGTACGACCACCATCTTCAACCACGGCTTGAGCGTCCTTCAGAGAAATCATAGCAGGAGGAGCACGAATAACCTTGGGTACACAGGAAGTTGGCTTAAGGACAGGATTGGTCGGAGGAACTACTTCAAATGACTGATAAGGAGTCTCAATGAATTCACCATCCATCTCGACGTATCTGAAGGTATGCACACTACTGACAATGTACTCTTCTTCTCCACACACGGTGACAATTTTGCCCTCTGTGGGATACCTCAACTTTTGATGGAGAGACGAGGCTACAGCGCCTGCCCCATGAATCCAAGGACGTCCCAGTAAGCAGGAATAGGCAGGACGAATGTTCATTACATTGAAGGTAGTGTTGAAGACTTGAGGTCCTATCTTGATAGGAAGGACTACTTCGCCATGGACAACACTCTTCGCACCGTCGTAAGCACGTACCACAATGTCACTAGGTTTCAGTTCGATGCTTTTACAGTCCAGCTTATCCAGCACAGATGTTGGCAGCATATTCAAGGAAGAGCCATTATCGATCAACACATGAGACAAAGTGATTCCTCTACACTCAATGGAGATATGCAGGGCTTTATTGTGATTCTTTCCTGCTGGTGTCAGGTCAGCATCGGAAAAGCCTAGGCCATTGTCAACAGCCAAGTGAGCAACATAATTTTCGAACTGATCGACAAATGTTTCCTGAGGCACATGAGCAGTCTTCAAGAATTTTATCAATGCATTGGCATGAGATTCAGAAGATAACAGCAAGGATAACATCGAGATCTTAGACGGGGTATGCCCCAACTGTTCTACCACATCGAAATCACTCTTGCGGATGATTTTCAACACTTCTTCCATTTCCTGTTTGGCAACATCTTCGGGAGTAACTTCGACCGGTGTCTCTGACTGAGAAGGATTGACTGGTTCCTTTCCTCGAGTTTCAAGGACAGGAGGTGAGATTTCTGGAGAGAATATCCTTCCGCTTCGAGTAATTTTACTAGTCCCAACAATGCCACTAGTATTAGCAGCATTATCCACTTGCTTCACGCCATGGACGTAAACATCACCGCCATAATTCCACGGAATAGCTTTGCTTGAGGAATACGGGATCGGGCCAGGTGCAGTGATGATGAGGGGAGCAACCCTGGGCTCAGCAGTAATCTTCACAGGCGCCCTGGTAGCGGTAATCTTCACTGGCATTTTGGACCTAGCAATCACAGATATTTCTTCAATGGGATTTTCCGCCTTAGGTATCCTTTCGAAGAGAACTGTACGATCATCCATCAGCCGTTGAATACCATTCTTCAATTTCAAACAATCCTCGGGCCGGAATATGCAGAGATTGAAATCTTCAGCACAACCTGGAAATAAACCAGCTTGCAATAAATTCCTCTTTATGATCGGGAGAGGAGATGTTAAGTCCGCCACATTGGAAATGTGAGAATCGTCATCCATAGCATTAACAGTCTTGTCATGGTTAGGCATAGGAGCAGTGATGACATTAGGAGTCTCCGGAGGCTCAAACTCAATTTCTCCAGCTTCGATCATATCCTGAATCTTATTCTTCAATGACCAGCAATCGTTTGTATCATGCCCGGGGCTATCGGAGTGATATGCACACCTGGCATTAGGGTTATAACGAGAAGAAGTAGTGTTGGGATTCGTAGGAGGATCTCTGAGGGTGATCAAATTTGCCTTTAGCATTCCCTGCAGTGCCTGTGCCAAGGTCATATTGATCCTGGTAAACTGCCTTCTTGGCCTGTCTTGTTTGGGTTGGAAGTTTTGAGATGGTGGTGCTGCAATCGTAACTGCCCCGATGTCATGGTCGCGGTTTTTCTTGTTACGACCCTTTTGACCATACACAACATTTGATTCGTTCCTCCCCTGATAGGACCTTTTGGTGCTTGCAGAGGTAGCTGCCTGTATCTTTCCACTTCGGATGCCGCTTTCAACACGTTCACCTGTTAATATAAGTTCAGTGAAACCCGATGAGGAACTTCCCAATAGATGGCTGTAGAATGGGCCAGTCAGTGTACCCATGAACATGTCCACCAATTCTCTGTCAGTCATAGGGGGTTTGACTCTGCCAGCCAAATCTCTCCACTTTTGAGCATATTCTTTAAAGCTTTCTTTAGATCCCATAGTCATATTCTGCAACTGTAGCCGGGTAGGTGCTAGTTCAGAGTTATACTGGTACTGTTTATAGAAAGTTGTTGCTAAATCAGTCCAGGTGCGGATGTCAGAGCTCTCGAGCTGATAATACCATTCCATCTGTGTGCCAGATAAGCTCTCTTGGAAGAAATGGATCCATAGCTTCCTGTCAGTGGTATGCGGCTGAATCTTTCTCACATAAGCTCTCAGATGCATCTGAGGACAAGACGCACCATCGTACTTAGTGAAAGTGGGGATTTTGAATTTGCGAGGAATGGTCACATCGGAGACCAGACCCAAACTTTCGAAATCCAGGCCGGGCGCCTTCTGACCCTCCATAGCTAGCATACGTTCTTCCAACAACTTGTACTTATCGTCTCTTGGAGAGTACTGTTCATTTTCATAATCTTCATCGTCATCCTCAGGGTTGGAGAAATCAGCATTCTCTTCCTCTGAATCATTCTCGGCCCCCTCTTCTGGACCATTCGGGATTCCAAACTTGACTCCTGCGGCCTGTCCTTTACGCCTTCTCCCCGGGTTAATGAAACTCACAGCTTTCTTGTCTTTCTTCTTTTCGAGCAAAAGAGCCTTCAGTTCCTCCTGCCCCTTGGATAAGCTTAGCATCATCTCCTTGAATTGAGCATTCTGAGTCTGGAGATCTTTGACAGTTTGTTCGAGATCCATTTTTCTGTTTGTAATGAAGACCGTGAGAACATTGAACTTGTAGAATACCTGTTATGCAGTGTTATGTTATGTTATGCAATGCATGAAATGTTTTCAAGGACTTTTGGAATTTAACTTTGCGTAAATCACCAACAAGAGAGAAATGTTTATTGCTAATTTCTTTGACCAATGTTCATTACAAAAGGAATAATAATAAAATACAATGAAAGCTCAAGCCTCCCAGGGGCGGCTTCTTTTTGGGCGAAGATACGCATTGAGTCTTCGTTCCTCATTAAGCTGACTGGTAAGTTCTAACACTTTCTTCCTTTCTGCGACGAACTGAGTCTCGAAAGTATCCCTTTCTTCTCTCAACTGGATCCAGGATCTCTTTAGTTCCTCAACATTGGTAGGCATATCTGGATAAGGAATGATCTGAGGAGCACCTCCTTCAGCTTCAGGTTCGGCAATCTGAGGTCCGATTACAAGATATGGCATGACAAGTTCACGAGCTCTGGCGCGTACCCATCTGAGATAAGGTTCCATAGGAATAGAATTTTTCTGTCCTAACGTACCTCTCTTCACCATGCCCCAAGCTCGTACAAATCTTTGACGGAGGCCTTGGGAATCGTTGTCATAGTCGAACATGATGCCTTCGATGATCATTTCATGTGGACCATCTCTTCGAGCACAACCAAACTGTCGCAGAGCTAAAGCAGGATTATAAGTAATACCTCCTCTTATTCCTAGGAGTGGTACATTAGGGAACTCGCCACAACGGTCCATGATGGTAACATTTTCCTTGAACTGAGGACACCAACAGATGTCTGGGTGGGAGAGCGACATTATCCTTTGAGACCATTTCAAATTCTGCTCGTTCTTCAAGACTGATTGAGGAAGGTGCGAAATAAACCACCTAGACAACAAAGGTATGCAGCACATGAGAGTCCCTTGCTTCTTCATGGTACGAGTGTGGAGGGAATGCAAAATGTCTCCCAGCAAGGTAGGCACCGGGTTATGAGTGAGAAATATCTTAATAGCATTCATGTCTATGAATTGGTCTGGATTAGGGAATAACACAAAGCCATAGATTAGCGATGCCAGGATGTCTTCGAAAGCACGGACATTCATAACTTTTAAGAATTCTTGGGCCTTATTTGTCAGGAATTTGGCAAGTAAACCCTTGACTCCACTCCTTGTTACCCAATTAGCTTCAATGTCGGACTTCGTCATGTGTAAAGTTGCGGCAACTTCTTCAGACTTCGGAACCTTTTCTAAACCACTGAAAGGTATTTGATCAAGGATGGGTATCCCAAGCAGAATGGAGAATTCTTCCAGTGTAGGTACCAACTGATAATCTGGGAATGTGAAGCAATGATGTTTAGGGTCGAAGAACTGGAATAAAACTCTCATCATATCTTCTTTGAAACCAGTGGTAACTAAATTGAGAAGAGAACCATGTCTCTTGATGAACTGCGCATGATCGGAAAGTTCTGACACTAAGTTCTTGAGTTGAGGAGAGATTGCTACAAGATTAATCCGGATGGTCTTCCTGGGAGCCATAGCTTTACAAAACAGAGCAAAGTTAAATCCCTAAGTCCTTGAAATGGTTAGTACAATGTTATGATGTCATGATGTTATGATGTTATGATGTTATGAGGTTAAATAAATAACAAGCACAAGCAAGTCACACAACCATCATTCCTAGGTTTTAAGGCTTGCATGAGTTCCATAGGTAAGTACCCTCCCCACTGAAGTTTAGTTGGTTCAACCTGTCCTAGAATAGTAACCGGGTTCTAAAAGGATCTCCAATCATTGACCTTCCCTCAAGTCCACTTCAGTGCAACACCAAGTGGTTGACCGAAGCTTCCCTAAAGTCCAATCTCAAGGAGTGTAGTATCGAGTCTCAACCAACCCCAGTCGGAACCGAAGTCAGTTATCTCACTACTTTCTAATGGCCAGGATGAGTCAATTAGGGTTCTAAAGGTCTGGTTAATGCTTTAATGACACCACGCGGAAGCCAAATTTTTCCTCAAGTGAACATGAGGAACATCAGGACATCCAAAGTGTCACATTAACCGTAGCCATCATTTTAACCATTCCAGTATACGCCGGATAGTCGCGATGATCTATTGCTACTTACCTAAGGTACACTAGATCCGGGTGTAGGATCTTTCACTCAAGAATACCCAAGCAATCCCTTAAAAGTAAATCAGACAATTTTAAATAAGTGATCTTGTTTTTTAAGGTAACCTCTCTTTTTAAAGCGTCCCCAGCAGAGTCGCCAGTTCTGTCATACGATGAACTGACTTTTTGTGTTTTTAATCGCAATGTCGCGGTTAGCAAGAGTCGCCACCGACTTTTCTTTTATCCAATAAGGAAAGGTGGAAAAGAACAGGAAAGACCTCAATAGATTTTGGGTTCGGGAGGTACATTATACAAAGGGAAGGTGTTAGCACCCTTTGTATCCATGGTTATCCATGGGCTCTTAATTGCTGGATCACTTATATTTTTGTCTGAAAAGTGTTGGTGAATTGTTTAAAAATGTTTCGAAAAGAGAGTTTAACTTTGTAATGATTCTCGTATGAATGTATACAAAGTATTTATCTCGTTTGATTTTGAAAAACAGTTTAGAAAAATATAACTTGGTAATGATTCTAGTATGAATGTATACCAAGTGGTGATTTTCTAGGACTTGCAAAGTGTGAGGGGTGGAAAATGTTTTAGGTTATGATCCAGCAATTGAGAGTTATACCTTCCTAAGGTCATTATGAACGTTTCCTATCCTTATGAGGGTAAAACTGTCCTTACTATTGAGAAGTAAGTAGTTTTATCCTTTGGATGTAAAAGGGTCATCGTAGGGTCATCGATAGGTCATTGAAGGCAACAGTTGTAAGGATACCTTAGCATTCGAAGGGACGATCATCATTTAACCGTAGGCTACACCGAAGGGTCATCGAGGGGCAAAATCATATATTCGAAGGCAACATCCGAGGGACTATGATTTATTTTAAAGGGACATGATGATTTAATCGAAGGGGCCATTGCTAAGTGTATCCCTGCATTCGCGGGACATGACCGTAATACCGTAATATCGTAAGGCACAAGAGAGGTCCAAGATCACATATTTAAAGGCCATATTTTAAAGTCAATTAGGTGATTAGGATGAATCTCCACATTAAAATCAATACATTAAAATTAATACATTAAAATTAATTAAGCAATTTAGGGTGGATCTTCATAAGGGTATCCCACAAATAAAGTGGAAGGCCTAAACAGCACTCTTTTCCTGGGATATGTGAGCCTTTACAAAATTCAGCAAACGGGTTAGAATACTAATCAGGATGCAATCAAGAGTTGCGCCAAAGCAGTAATAGTATCAGGTAAACAGAGCATGGTTATGATAAAACAGGTCAGATGGGCAAAGATCAAAACAGAGCGAAAAAACAACGGCATCCATTACAACAATTCAAGGTATCCAGGCATACTTAAGTCCACATGCAAAACCTCAAATATATTTATGAATTCAATTATGGTATCACATGTGAATTCGGAACATAAAGCGGCGATAGTAACGCAAACCTGTTTGCAATTGAATTGCAACCTTGAATTAGCCGATCGGATCGAATTGAGCGGTGCCACCGGCTTTTCCTTCAGGGTTTCCTTTAGGGTTACTCGGAATAAGTTAAACAGTAGTCCTGAACACTCCACCACAAGCCGGTAGGATTTGCTCTTGGATTCTTCAACTAAACAACAAATTAAAACGAAAGAAATAAACTAGATCCTAACGTAAGGTTAGATCCGGTAAAAAGGTACACAATAGTTTCCGTTGTAGAAACTATTGTGCGAAAAGAATTAACTAAATGCTAAAAAGGAAATAGGAAATTGCAAGGGAAATAGTGTAGAACTCGTAGGAAAAACAATGCCTAAGCTGATGGAAAAGAAAATATGCAAAAGCGAAAACGGCAAAGGAAAAAATATGGAAAAGCTTCCCCCCCCTTTAGGTTTTCAAAGTGGCTATTTATATTGGTGTCATTAAGTAACGGCCTGCTGCCAAAAGGTCTTCAACGTGGCTAATTGCATGGCGTGGATATGGGGCCCAACACTCCTCAACGTCTCTTCAAGTCTCTGAGGCGTTACTTGCGCCCAAAAAGTAGGGGGATGGTGTGACGTTCGTCACACCATGTGTGACGTCCGTCACAGGGGTGTGCAAGGCGTGACGCTCGTCACAGCCTCTGTGACGCTCGTCACAGGTGCAACACCTGTGTTCTTGTACTTTGGGCTGGGCTTTGCTATTTGGTTCGTTTTCTCTCCTTTTTGCACCTCTTTTCCTCCATTTTTACTTGTGCTTCCAAATAAGCCACCTGAGACAAATAGGAAGAAAATACCGCGTAATATCTAACAACATAAAGTGAACTGAAACAAATAATGATACAATTTAATTGAATTAAGTCCTAAAATATGATATAATTTCATGTTATCACTAGGCGGGCGTGTAGCGAACAGGCCAGTTTGGGTCATTCGTGAGCTGGGTCTTCGTTCCTTTAAGATCAGTGTCATAAAAATGAGTCGGAGTGCCCTGAAAAAATGTCTTGAAATATTAATGGGCAAATTTTGGGGTATGACAGTCAGACTCCACACAAACAAACACCAATAGGATACGGACTGCCAATCGCTGGTCTTACATCCATCTCCTAACACACACGAGAAGGATAACAAACAAACAAGTTAATAGGGAGTCGGGAACTCGAGCCTAATAACTGTCAAGCAAACACACACAAAAAAGAAAAAGGGTGCCCGGAGAGATCTCGTACGATCTCCTGCCTACGTACCTCATCTGGTATGAGGATCAGGGCAACGTAGTTCCCCTAAACAGGAGAGAAACTTTCTCCTAACCAGAGACTAGGAAATGACAAACTAAAAGGGAGACTGACTCGAGCCTAATAGTTATCATGTAATCCACAATGGTCCTGGTTTAGGTTTCTATCTAACTTGCACGGGCAGCAAGCTATCCTAAACAGCACAGGCAATATTATACAAGCACAAAAAGCAAGCACACACACTATATGCACACAATTGGGCTCATACAAGGTTAGGCTATGAGACACAAGCCAACTGGAATCGGGTGTAGCTAGCTCTTAACCCTAACATTGAGAGTTAGGGTGAAGCAGATGAAATGGGAAGTGAGGGTAAGACCTCACAGCTCTTATCCCTGGCCTGGGAGAGCTCCAAACAAATGAAAGTGGGAGTTCAGAAAGTTGGAACTCTTCTCCACATATGACTGACACAACAAAGATCTTGGGTTAATATCCACAATGCATCAACACAAGGTGTGTGAGCAAAGTGAATGACACACTGAATAACAGGAGATGGACTACACATCTCTTTTATCTGCCAATTGCCTCATAAGAGGTCTTTTCCTGCTTGGCACAAAGATAAACAAACACAAGCATTGCCTCTTAAGGAGGGCTTCAGACAGGTGCCTGCCCACATAACAGGACAGGTCTTCCAGACTACATGAAGTCAAAGAGTTATACCTCACTGGTTAAGCAACCAAGCAAAAGCAAGTTCAAATTGAACTTAAGCAACTTATGTACCTGTGGAAACATCACACAAATCAGTTCAACTGTACAGACAAACAGACAACATGAATATCAAACAGTCAAACCCAATGAGCAAAGGCACAAGCCAACAAGTCAAACTCAAATGAGTTAACAACCCTACAAAACACACAAGGTTAGTAGTCAAAAGTAAACATCAAAGGCTCAAGTGATAGAGCACCAACAACTAAGGAACTTGAATGCTCCACCTGAAATCAAAGCTTAAACATAAGCAACCAACCACTAGGTCAAGGCCTAGGGTCAAAGATGGAGAAAAAAATTCAAAACAGAACATGAAATTTAACATGAATCAACTTCATTCAATCAAGAACACAATCCAAAAAGTCTCATATCAATATCAATTACCAAATCCATTTCATCAACCAAATATGGCAAGGTATGCAAATTGTGACCACATTGTGACATCAGAATGAACAAATGCACAATAATTCAAAAATGCTTCAAATAATCTTGGCAAAATTCATGGGTAAATAGAACATAAAACATGATCATCACACAAAAAATTAGAGCATTTGGACAACATTAGGCATGGTAATCAAATTGCATAAGTCAAGGCAAGCACAAACAAGCACATGTGTGACACCAAATGATATGGTAAGGCAATGTAAACTTTCAACATGTAAAATTTCATAAGCATTGGATTAAAATTGAGCATTTCACAAACGATATGGTAAGGCAATGTACAAAATGTACATGTATACACAAACCCTAGCACCAAATTCAATCCAGCCATGCACAATTTATGGAAAAATGATGATAAAAAACTAGAGAGAATCAGGATCATCATGCAAAAAATTTCACAATTTTTTGGATGATTATTTAATTTGTTGTGAATTTGTGAAGTTGAAGAAAAAATAAAAATCAACATGAAGCCATGCATTGGAAATAATGGAGGGAAGTGGAAAAAATGGCATTGCATTTGAAATATTGATGTAGCCGGGATCGAACAGGGTGAGGATTCAAAATTTCCAGGTGCGCCAAGCTGCATGAAACGCAGTCTTCTCCAACACGCACGCCATGAACAGTGACCACTCAAGAACATGAAGAACAAATTTTCCAGATTTTGAAAACAAGCATATGTACATGTAGCATAAACATTGTAGGTCACGAATCAACTATTGGTTAAGCATATAACATCAAGACAAGATCAAATCGAGCAAATCAAAATTCATCATCAAACTTTAAACAATCGAATCTCACTCAATTATGCATGGATTTTAGTGATTCAAAGCTCAATTTAATCAGCTCACAAAGATCTACAATAATAGCATAACAATTTCAAGAAATAAAGAGATCGAATTTGTGACCTCTTGATGTGCAAAATTGGAATCCGTGTGTTTCTTGCCTTGCGATGCTCAAACAGTCCTTCTATGATGCTTGTACAAGTGTTTGGGAAGAGGATTGAAGCTTAATTGTGCTTGATTCCATCAGAATTTCAATTTGCCATTGTTGCTTCCAAGCTTCATATGCTTCAATGCTGCACGATTTCCTTTGGATCCTCCTTCAAACTTGCTCACAAATGCTACCAGATGATGAATTGATCAAGAAAAATGGAGTGTGTTTGAAGAATTTGAAAGAAAAAAGTGAGAGAAAATTTTGATGAACTTTTGTGATTCTAGATCTAAAATTAGGAATTGTGAAAAACAGTTAGAGATTAGGCTTATATATGCAATGTTAATCATGTTTAATTAATCTTTAAACCAAATGCTAATGGAATTAGTGAATTATGAGGTGTTTTGGCAAAAATGAGTTTTTCACCCTATGCATGAAATGCATGGTGAATAGTGCACGAATTTGGATTGGATTTCACTTAAAATGCTGTTTTGGAGCTAATGGTGATGGTCACATGTTCAAATGATGCACAAATTTTAAACTCCAATTTTTCCCTCCAAAAATGCAAGAATTGGCAAATGATTATGTAATGACATATGATGTAATGCAATGTATGTTTTGGAAACTAGAGGTTAAAAGGAGAATAATGCAAAAAGAGCCACTTGAATTGGAGTTTTGGTTGAGAAGTTATGCCCATTTGAAGTTCCATGTTCACTTTGTCAAGATTGAACCATATCTCCTTAACCACACATGAGAAATTGATGATCTTGGACTTTTTGGAAATGGGAGAGAAAGATCTACAACTTTCATGTTCAACAAAATTTCATTTTAAGCTTTATTAGTGATGTAATCTTGAGTTGAAAACCTTTCCATTTTTGGCAAATTCAAATTATAGGTCACTTTCTATTTTCGGAAAGTTTTGACCTGACTTAATTTTCTTCAATGTTGATGTTTGAAATGTCAAATGAGACTTGTTTGAACATGAATGAAGTATTTCTAACCTCTTCCCATCTCCAAATCCAACAGTTGACCTTGCAGTTGACTTTTGCAGTTGATAGATGACTTGGCCATGCACAGATGACTTTGAGCCTCAATCTCCTGATGAAATGGCTCCAAAATGAAACCCTAGCTTATACAAGCTCAATAAAATCACATGATGATCTCCATCTCAATAAAGACCTCATCTCCTTGAAAAACCCTGATTGGTATAATGCAACTGATTAGGGTTGACCAGAGGTCAAAACCCTAATCTCAAGGAATCTGATCAGGAATAATGAACCTTGAGGATAATGATGCAACCATGATGATGATGATGTACCATTTCAACCAAGATAATACCCAATCTCCTTGAGAAACCAAGAAATCCTAATTGAAGCACACACCTCAGATGATTGGTGATCAATTCAATAAGACCCTCAGGCTTGCATCTCTTACCCTCTCCATCTTCTGAGAAAGACCTAGGAGGATGACTTGCTTATTGCTTCCACATGATATGCAAAGATGTAATGCCTAATGTCCTAAAAAATGAAAATGCAATATGCTAAGCTAGTCCCAAGAGAGGAGGGCAAATTTTAAGGTGTTACAGCTGCCCCTATTCAATCCACTGTGAACCTGTCGATATGAATAGCCTCGGCTTTCAGATGATCAGGGTGAAGAGTGATTGAATACCAAGAACAGACGAACAATTTGCACTCTGATGGGAAAATAATTAACAATGCCTGTCAGAATCGGCAAAGAGGAAATCTTGAAAAGAAGAACCCGTCTGGTACGGAGAAAGTCGGCCTGAATACCGAAAAGAATCATTGACCTCGATACCAAAATAAATGGTGACACAGGAATAACCATGGCCTGAACACCGCATCCGCTGGGGATTATTATTATCATTTCTTTTACTTTTTCTTGAACCCCGAAACTTTCTAATTAATTTCCTCTTTTTTGCTTTTCTTGAACCCCGAACAAATAATTTTCTTTCGCGCGAATGATCCCGGATCACCGCAGTTGAACCCCGACATCTTCATAGTAGTCTTGTTTGCCAAACAATGAACCCCGCTCTCCAATTGAACCCCAGTCGCCTGACGATAACTTGTGATCACCATTGTGAACCCCGTTCTCCATAAAACACCCCGTGTCTTCCTTTCTCCATTTGGACCCCAGTCGCCTGACGATAACTCGCGATCGCCATTGTGAACCCCGTTCTCCAGAAAACACCTCGTGTCTTCCTTTCTCCATTTGAACCCCGCTCTCCAGAAAATGCCCAGCATCTCCTTCTCTCCATTTGAACCCCGTTCTCTGCTTTCTTGTGATAATTTCGCTGGCAACGTCGGAAATAACACCAAAACACCACTCCGATGGCGACATATCAGAGGGTACACCTTCACGAAAGGAAGGTAACATGTGCATCCCTTCCTCAGAAGACACCCATAACGACCTCTGTCGGCCTCAGCCAAAGTCTTAGGTGACACATGATCAGAAGACAATCCTGAGGACCTCATCCCGAATATAATCTTCAACTCCAATTTTCGTTTGAACCCCGTTCTCCAGAAAATGCCGCAACATTTCCCTTTCTCCAACTGAAATGTATTTTCGCGCTGATCGCGTAACGTTCTTTGATTTTATTTCCATCTCCGTCCGATAGAAAAATTTACTCCAATATCGCACTACTGGGGAACATTGTTACTCCGACGTCATGATGCTAAACTCCTCAGAGTAACATCTTCACCATCCGGCGAAACCAGATCTCAAGCGGTAACCACGACTTGAGTAACTGATGCTTGCAATGCTGATACTGATTTTCCAACTAGCGAAACCACTTCTCAAACAGTAACCACGACTTGAGACTAGCTTATGCTTGCAAGGATGATGCATGATGATTTTTTAGCGTAATGCTCCATAACCATGGAAATGCTACGCAATTTATTATGCAATATGGTATGATCTCTTAAATGATGCATGCATAAAAAGTATCCCCCTCAAGGGACTCTTCTGGGGAGCTCGAGGCACCCTGCTGAGGAACTCGACAACACTCCAATCTCCACCTTGCTACGGAATAACACTGTTGCTGGGAAATAGACCACCCTTACCAGGGATAACCTCCTCTGCACCCGACCCACTTGGGGACTTCGCTGGGAAAAAAACCATCAACGCACTCTGTGGGGGAAACAACGGTCTTTGACTTACTGGGGAATTAACAAGCTCCGCCATGCTAGGGGAAACAACTACCCACAGACACCTCCGCTGGGAAATAGCATCCTTCAGGCCTGGCTGCTGAGGAACACCGATCTCAAACCTGCTGGGGAGATAACCATCCCGACCCTGCTTGGGAAGACTCGGACCTTGAACATGCCGGGGAAGTAACAATCCCAACTCTGCTTGGGGAAACCAGGAAATTCTGGCGCAGAACACCCGTCGACTCGTCGAACCCTGGTATCCAACATCCAAATCCAATGTCAGCTTTCCACTTTTGAGAGCTCCCAGACTCGTCTGGACTTTTCTGATTCATCACCTTGTATTCTCACCTCCTCCGTACCCGACGGAGATTGAACTCTTGGGATTCATACAGACTTTCCAATCTCAGACTTTGAAGAGTCTTCTTGATTAGTCCTCAAGGATTGTCGTACGTCTTTCGCCGTCTTTTCACCATTCTTCAATCTCTTGTCCCTGATCGGAATCCGCGGGGATCCTTTGTCAAAGCTTCACATCATAACCTGCAAGTGAGTGAAAATAATCTAACAGCACCTGCAAAAGAGATCGTTAGATAAAAACATGCCCCAGGTATGCCAAGATTTCAACACTTGGGCCACTCAACCTTCTGAATAAGATTTCAAGCTTTCAATCTTATAAACATGCATTGGAAGGGATCTCCATGTTTCGAAATGCAAAGATTCTTTATCAAAATAAACGGATGTTTTTTCAATCAAAGCGGTAATGAAAACAAAAACACAATTATTTGACTGAATATGCATTTTATTGATTGAAAAAGTGTGGCTCATGAATGAGCAATACAAAGGAAGCAATTCCTGAAAAGAGGTAATTGCGCACTGTAGCACCTCAAATTTGCACCTCCCATTTGTACATATATTTTCATTTTTTAGGTCATTAACATGACATTGTCCATTGCATTGTCCATTGCATAGTCCATCAAGTCATCAGTCAAACTGGTCAGAAGATTCAGTTGTGCAAGCAAGCAAGTGCATTCTTCATGAGATTAAAGCCCTAGGGTTGGTTCAATGAGTTCATATGATTCAAGGATCATTTTGAAGTGGTTTGGCCAAGCATTGAAGGCTCAAAGCTCATCAGTCAATGATCAATTCATCTGAAACCCTAGAAAGTCAACCAAAGTCAACTGTAAGTTCAACCATGGATTTGAAGGTGGGAGATGGTTAGAGATGCCTCATTCATGTCCATACAAGTCTCATTTGACATTTCAAACATCAACATTGAAGAATTTGAGGTCAGATGAAAACTTTCCAAAAATAGTAAGTGACCTGTAATTTGAAATTGCCAAAAATGGAAAGGTTTTCTCCTCAATATTACATCATCAAGCAAGCTTCAAATGAAATTTTGTCCAACATGAAAGTTGAATATCTTGCTCTCCCATTTCCAAAAAGTCCAAAATCATGAATTTCTCATGTATGGTTGAAAAGATATGGATCAATCATGGTCAAGTGAACATGGAACTTCAAACATGCATAACTTTCAAACCATATGGCCAAATGGAGTGGTTCTTTTTTGTACATTCATATTTTGATCTCCACTATCCAAATTGTGCATCACATGCCATGCATTCTCATCACATGATTTTTTGGTTTTTCATTTGAATTTTGGAGGGAATTTTCAAATTTAAAAATAATGCATTGTTTTCACATTCCAACACTTCCATTGGCTTCCAAATGATCTTTTAAGTGAAATTCAAGCTGAACTCGTGCACTGTTCCATTGGTTTTCATGCATAGAGGTGCATTATCAAATTTTGCATTACACCTTGTTTTCACTAATTCAATTACCATTTGGTTAAGTGAGATTAAGAACTTGATTAGCACCTCATATATATAGTAAATCATAACAGATTTCAGCATTAACACATCACTTTTTCAGATCTAGATCCATTTTCACAAATTCTTTTCTCAAACTTTTCATCAATTTTCTTCGAATACATTGCATATTCCTTGATTGATTCATCACCTAGAAGCATTGTGGAGCATTTTTGAAGCAAGATCCATTGGAAATTATGCAATTGGAAGCTGTTTGGAACTTGAAGCTCATCCATGGCAGTTGAGAATTCTGGAAGGATCGTGCACATCAAAGCTTCAAACCTTCATCCAATCATCCATACAAGCACTGAGGAAGATCTGTTTGAGCTGTTCAAGGCCTGAAATCACCAATTCCACTTATGCATCTTCATCAAGGTCAGAAATCGATTTCCTTAATTCATGAAATTGTTAGGTGATAGTTGTAGATCCTTCAATACTGAGCAATCTGAGCTTTGTTTCACAAAATTCCATGTAGAATTGAAGTAGATATAGTGATTTAAAGATTGACATGTGAAACTTCATTTGATCGATTTGCTTGATATATGTTGATTCATGTTAAGCCATGCCTGGATTTGTGATGTGTGATGAAAGACCTATCCATTGATGTGCTTGTTTTTAATTTTTGTGAACTTTTGTTCTTAAGCATGAAGAACATGATGAACTCGTATGAAGTTGATGCCAATTTTTCCAGAAAAACTGTGTTTGATCTTTCCCATCGTTTCCCAGCGTGTTTGCATGTGTTATTGACTAGCTGGACATGTATTGGTCCATTTGGCGTGTGCGTGATAAAATGATTGGTCGTAGTTAATTTTCCTGGCCACATAGGATTAATGAAGCGATGCGTTTTGCAGCAAGCGCGCTTCATTTCAAATGCCAACTCAATTCGAATCCTGGCTCCAGCTTCTTTTCAAATTGCATTTCATTTTTTCATTTTCCCTCCATGTCATTCATACTATGCTTCTACATGTTTTTTTTATTTTTTCTTTCACTTCATAAATTCATAACTAAATGATAAATCATCCAAAAAACATGGGAATTTTTGCATCATGCTCCTTATTCTTTCTAGTTTTTTATGAGAATTTTTCCCCAATTTGTGCATGGCTAGAAATTAATTGGTGCTAGGGATTGTGAACATACATGTTATCTTGACCTTGCTTGCCATATCTCTTGTGAAATGATGAGACTTAATCCAATGCCTTTGAAATTTGACATGCTTAAACTAGACATTTGGCTGGACATTTTGGTGTTGAGTTTGCATTTTTACCATTTGTGGTTGCTGAGATATGATCATGTGAATGTAGGTGAGACAATGTGTGTCACACCTTTGCTTGCTCAACTTGATTAATTTGTTTGCCATGCCAAATAAATTCCAAATGCTTTGATTTTTTGTATCATGCTTGATATGGATGTTTTGATTGATCATGAATTTTCTTGGAAGTTTTGGATTCATTTCTGATTTGTTTGAGATTTTTCATGCTGGATGGTCATTTGTGCACTTTTGAATGGTCTTGAATTTCAATCATTTGTGAAATGCTTGTGCTTTATCATATGAATGTGAAATTTTGCACATTGTTTCTAGACATGTTGAAGTTTGTTTTGGATTTGATTGGAGGTATTTACCATGTTCCAATTCTGTTTTAGGCTTGTGCTAAGTTGGTGTAACATTTGGTGTCACATTTGAGCTTGTTTTGATTGCCTTGCCTTATGGAATTTGATTACCATGCTTAATCTTGTCCAATTGCCCTAATTTTTGGTGTGACGATCATGTTGTGTGTTCTGTTTAACCATGAATTTTTGTGAGATTTATTGAGTCATTTTTCAATTAATGTGCATTTGTTCATTCTGTTGTCTTAATGTGCTTTCAACTTGCATACCTTGCCATGATTGGTTTATGAAATGAACTTGGTTGATGCTATTGACATGGGACCTTTTGGATTATGTTCTTAATTGATTGAGGATGATTCATGTTAAATAGCATGTTCTGTTTTGGATTATTTGTCCTCTTTGACCCTAGGCCTTGACCTAGTGGTTTGCCTCTCATGTTTGAGCTTTGTTTTCAGGTTAAGAAGTACATGGCCATAATGGGATTGATTCACTTGCTTGAGTTGAATAATTGGTTGATGTTGACTAATCTTGAGTTGTTTTGTAGGTGGATTTTAGCTCATTTGAGTTGAGCTTGTGGCTAGCACCTTGTTGCATTGCTTGCTTGTCTGTTTGACTGTTAGTGTTGATAGTTGTTTGTTTGTTTGACTTGTATACTGATTGAGTTAGATTTTTTTCAGGTACATTAGTTGCTTAAGTTCTTTTGAACTTGCTTTTGCTAGCTTGTGGTTGCTTAACCATTTGAGGTATAATTCACTGACTTCATGTAGTCTGGAAGATCTGTCCTGTTACTTGGGCAGGCACCTGTCTGAAGCCCTCCTTAAGAGGCAATGCTTGTGTTTGTTTATCTTTGTGCCAAGCAGGAAAAGACCTTTGATAAGGCAATTGGAAGATAAAAGAGATGTGCAATCCATCTCCTGCTATTCAGTGTGTCATCCACTTTGCTCGCACACCTTGTGTTGATGCATTGTGGATATTAACCCAAGATCTTTGTTGAGTCAGTCATATGTGGAGAAGAGTTCCTACTTTCTGAACTCCCACACTTTCATTTGTCTGAAGCTCTCCCAGGCCAGGGATAAGAGCTGTGAGGCACACCCCTCACTTCCCATTTCATCTGCTTCACCCTAACTCTCAATGTTAGGGTTAAGAGCTAACTACATCCGATTCCAGTTGGCTTGGGTTTCACAGCCTAACCTTGTGTGAGCCCACTTTGTTTGTATATAGTGTGTGCTAATTGTGTGAATGATTGCTTTGCCTGTGCTGATTAGGATAGCTTGCTCCCTGCGCAAGTTAGATAGCAACCTTAACATAGGGATGGTATGCATGATAACTTCTAGGCTCGAGTCGTAGTCTCCCTAGTAGTTTGTGTCTCCCTTTGCTTCTGGTTAGGCTAGTCCTTTTTCCCTGCGTAGGGGAACTACGTCGCCCTGATCCTCATACCAGATGAGGTACGTAGGCAGGAGATGAGCTGATCTCTCCGGGCGCCCTTTTTCTTTTTCAAACCTTTTGTGTGTGTTGGAGTCTGACGTAAGTCCAGCGATTGGCAGTTGGTTTCCCGTGTTTGCTTCTTTGGAGTCTGACGTAAGTCCAGCGATTGGCAGTCGGTTTCCTGTGTGTGTGTGTTTGTTGGTTCGGAGTCTGATGTAAGTCCAGCGATTGGCATTCCGTTTCCATGTTTGCCTGTTTGTGTGGAGGCTGACGTAAGTCCAGTGATTGGCAGTCGGTTTCCTGTGTTTGTGGTTTTGTTTGGCGTGCGTGAGCCGAGCTACGAGTGCTCTGATTCTTCTCCTGTCAGAGAAGATACGTATGCATAGGATGCGACATCCTAGCGAGCACGTTTCCCCGTCCCGAACTACGTCGACTCTGATGTCTGTGCCTAACAGACTACGTAGGCCCAGGATGCGATATCCTGCCGAGTTAGTTTCTTTTGTCTTTCCTGTGTCTCTTTCAGCCAGTGTTTGATGTTTGAGCAGTTTTTAGCAACCTTTATCCTTTCTTTTGTGCGTGGATCCCGTCGAGTACGACGGATACGTAGGGATGCTAATACCTTCCCTTCGCATAACCGACTCCCGATCCCATCTCTCTTTGGTCGTGAGACCATGTCTTTTCCAGGTTTACTTCTAGCGTTTCCTTTCCCTCCTTTGGGATAAATAACGCACGGTGGCGGCTCTGTTGTTTTGTTTTCACGCCGGTTTTTCGCGTAATGCGACACGCACAAAAGGAAAAATCTATCCTAATGGCAATGTGAAACCGCGATCTCATCGAGTTCCAACTCGGTTACACCCCATATGTCCTCAGACTCTCCGTGCTTTCTGCCTTCTGAACAAGACGCTTCCTACTGATTCCTACCGGGGATTATCCATGTCATATCCAAAGTACAAACGATCATGCCAGACGCAGTTGTTCGTTTCAATCCCTCTTTTGCCTGGACCGCCCTTTCGGGTTTTCAGTCCACCGGGATACCCTTTTTTGCCCAAGCAGCCTTTTCAGGTTTTCAACTTATCGGCTGTACAGTTTTTTCCTTTTATCCCTAATTTTTGCCCGAACCTTTTCCATTTTTTTTTCAGTTCACCGGGATGCCCATTTTTGCCTGGACTATTTTATTCTTCTCGTCCAGCGGGTCTCTTATACAAAGTATTTTTTAACTGCGTCTGCATTCACAGGGGATGGAAAATCCTCGCCATCCATGGTCGTTAACAACAAGTCGCCTGACGATAACTCGCGATCGCCATTGTGAACCCCGTTCTCCAGAAAACACCCCGTGTCTTCCTTTCTCCATTTGAACCCCGCTCTCCAGAAAATGCCCAGCATCTCCTTCTCTCCATTTGAACCCGTTCTCTGCTTTCTTGTGATAATTCCGCTGG
This sequence comes from Lathyrus oleraceus, assembly GCF_024323335.1. Taxonomy (NCBI): domain Eukaryota; kingdom Viridiplantae; phylum Streptophyta; class Magnoliopsida; order Fabales; family Fabaceae; genus Lathyrus; species Lathyrus oleraceus. The sequence goes on along the minus strand of NC_066585.1, from coordinate 347,646,782 downwards.
CAACGTCGGAAATAACACCAAAACACCACTCCGATGGCGACATATCAGAGGGTACACCTTCACGAAAGGAAGGTAACATGTGCATCTCTTCCTCAGAAGACACCCATAACGACCTCTGTCGGCCTCAGCCAAAGTCTTAGGTGACACATGATCAGAAGACAATCCTGAGGACCTCATCCCGGATATAATCTTCAACTCCAATTTTCGTTTGAACCCCGTTCTCCAGAAAATGCCGCAACATTTCCCTTTCTCCAACTGAAATGTATTTTTGCGCTGATCGCGTAACGTTCTTTGATTTTATTTCCATCTCCGTCCGATAGAAAAATTTCCTCCAATATCGCACTACTGGGGAACATTATTACTCCGACGTCATGATGCTAAACTCCTCAGAGTAACATCTTCACCATCCGGCGAAACCAGATCTCAAGCGGTAACCACGACTTGAGTAACTGATGCTTGCAATGCTGATACTGATTTTCCAACTAGCGAAACCACTTCTCAAACAGTAACCACGACTTGAGACTAGCTTATGCTTGCAAGGATGATGCATGATGATTTTTTAGCGTAATGCTCCATAACCATGGAAATGCTACGCAATTTATTATGCAATATGGTATGATCTCTTAAATGATGCATGCATAAAAAGTATCCCCCTCAAGGGACTCTTCTGGGGAGCTCGAGGCACCCTGCTGAGGAACTCGACAACACTCCAATCTCCACCCTGCTACGGAATAACACTGTTGCTGGGAAATAGACCACCCTTACCAGGGATAACCTCCTCTACACCCGACCCACTTGGGGACTTCGCTGGGAAAAAAACCATCAACGCACTCTGTGGGGGAAACAACGGTCTTTGACTTACTGGGGAATTAACAAGCTCCGCCATGCTAGGGGAAACAACTACCCACAGACACCTCCGCTGGGAAATAGCATCCTTCAGGCCTGGCTACTGAGGAACACCGATCTCAAACCTGCTGGGGAGATAACCATCCCGACCCTGCTTGGGAAGACAACCTTCTCCTCTTGTTTCAACAACCTGGCTAATTCCTCAGGCAGTTCACAATCTTCTTCGCCTTCTTCGGCATGATAGATCGGATTGTCGAAGTCATATGAGGGTGTAACAGGATTGTTATCAATGAGATCCGGCGAGAAATCGCATCTGCATGAATGTTGATTCATGCATTGCTTTAGAACCGGAGCGAGACAAATTGAAAAAGAAAAATGAAAACATTGCCATTTTTATTTTTGTTTTTAAACTGCAAAAATAAATGAAAAACAGGGAACACCGCTTTTAATTGAAAAACATCCTTTTATTTATGATGCAAGAAATTGCAAAATGAAACATGAGGTGGCCCTTACAATGAACCATTATGTTTCGGGCAAAACGTATGGCTTCCATGCAAATAAAATTGAAAACGGAAAATATTACTCTTCAAGTAGAGTGACAGTGATGATATTTTCGGCCTTCCAGTTCTGGACTTCCATCCCTGGTACGCACGGCTTTATCCATTGATCCATCTCACGGTCACTGTCAACTTCTTCACCCACCATACAGATGTGATCTGGATCCAGCATTCCAGCACTGGTGAATGTGAACGACGGACGACGTCCTCTACCCTGTCCAGACGAGCCTCGGCCCGGCTGATAACCCACTCCAAATCTATCTTTCTTGGCGGCGATGTCCATCATCTTCCCCCAACCCGGAGCTTCTCCACTCTTCACCACCTCAGCGGCCTGCTTATACGAAGAAATGGACGGTTTCTCCTCTTCTTTGGAAAAAAGAGCATTCTCTACCTTGACGGTTTCGAATGCTTGACTTGGCGTTTCCCATATCTCACCATCCATTTCAACATACTTGAACGATGATAAGTGGCTGACGAAGATATCTTCCTCCCCACAAACGGTGACGACCTGCCCGTCCCAGATATACTTCAGCTTTTGGTGCAAAGTCGAAGTCACTGCCCCAGCAGCATGAATCCATGGGCGACCCAACAAGCAACTGTA